>NC_084586.2:17250000-17602500 GCF_033978685.3 Nerophis lumbriciformis | reverse complement strand
TAATTGACCCAATAAGTTCACAGGAAGTCGACTTGCGTGGAGACGTCGAACTTGCGCCGTCCGTTCCGTGGGGTCACCAGCTGCAGCGGCAGCCCGCAAGCGAGGCTTCAGAACCCGGGTGCTAATCAGCATCAGCCGGCATGCGCATCCCCGTCAAAACTTCCACACACCCCGCGGCGCGCTGGCAGTCCTCGGTCGGTGTGACACTTTGCGTGGGGAAGCAGAAGTTGGCTCGCCGGGGAGAAGGAGGAGGAGAAAGAAAGGAAGGAGGAGGAAGAGACGGAGCGTTTGTGCGGTGCGAGGAGAGGAGGAGAGCCGAGTTGTGAGGACGACGCGCCGGGCTTCTTTATTATGAGGAGACGTTAGGATGGAGATGGGACGAGAGCGGGGGAGGCTGCCACCTAGCGGCGGAGAGGGGAAGCGCAGCCTTTTTTTCTATTAAATAGGATCCAAACCATGCCTTCATATTTGTGTGGATTCTGAGAATCACTTAAAATGTCAAAAGTGCACTTATCCTGGAGATTTAAACTAAAAATGTCAAAATAATTACACTTTTTAATATAAAAATGTCCACTTATTGGGACTCCCTTTTTGTAGGGAACCTTCCAGATTATTTGATCCTAAACCGCTTTGTTAAAGGGAGGCGACTAAAATAAACAATACCAGAACTGGAGAGAGGACCGAGAAACATGTCGCTCTCCACGTGTGTTTTTGTCCATCTTTTCACCTCGCCTTGGCGGGGATCGAAACTGAAAGTTAACCCCAAACATGTTTTCTGCATGTTTTCTGCATGTAACAATACCAGCGCTGGAGAGAGGACCGAGCGGTCTAAAGTCAGGAGCCTTCCCTAAAAAAGGTCGCTCTCCACGTGTGTTTTTGTCCAGCTTTTTGCTTCACCTTGGTGGGGATCGAAACTGAAAGTTAACACCAAACATGTTTTCTGCATGTAACAACACCGGCGCTGTAGGGAGGACCAAGCCGTCTAAATTCCGGAGCTTTCCCTGAAAAAGGTCGCTCTCCACATGTTTTTGTCCATCTTTTCACCTCGCCTTGGCGGGGATCGAAACTGAAAGTTAACCCCAAACATGTTTTCTGCATGTTACAATACCAGCGCTGGAGAGAGGACCGAACCGTCTAAAGTCCGGAGCCTTCCCTAAAAAAGGTCGCTCTCCACGTGTGTTTTTGTCCAGCTTTTTGCTTCACCTTGCCAGGGATCGAAACTGAAAGTTAACCCCAAACATGTTTTCTGCATGTAACAATACCAGCGCTGGAGAGAAGACCGAGTCGTCTAAAGTCAGGAGACTTTCCCTGAAAAAGGTCGCTCTCCACATGTTTTTGTCCATCTTTTTACTCTCACCTCGGCAGAGATCGAAACTGAAAGTTAACCCCAAACATGTTTTCTGCATGTAACAATACCAGCGCTGGAGAGAGGACCGAACCGTCTAAAGTCCGGAGCCTTCCCTAAAAAAGGTCGCTCTCCACGTGTGTTTTTGTCCAGCTTTTTGCTTCACCTTGCCGGGGATCGAAATTGAACGTTAACCCCAAACATGTTTTCTGCATGTTACAATACCAGCGCTGGAGAGAGGACCGAACCGTCTAAAGTCCGGAGCCTTCCCTAAAAAAGGTCGCTCTCCACGTGTGTTTTTGTCCAGCTTTTTGCTTCACCTTGCCGGGGATCGAAACTGAAAGTTAACCCCAAACATGTTTTCTGCATGTAACAATACCAGCGCTGGAGAGAAGACCGAGTCGTCTAAAGTCAGGAGACTTTCCCTGAAAAAGGTCGCTCTCCACATGTTTTTGTCCATCTTTTTACTCTCACCTCGGCAGAGATCGAAACTGAAAGTTAACCCCAAACATGTTTTCTGCATGTAACAATACCAGCGCTGGAGAGAGGACCAAGCCGTCTAAAGTCCGGAGACTTCCCTGAAAAAGGTAGTTCTCCACGTGTGTTTTTGTCCAGCTTTTTGATTCACCTTGGTGGGTATCGAAACTGAAAGTTAACCCCAAACATCTGTTCTGCATGTAACAATACCGGCGCTGTAGGGAGGACCAAGCCGTCTAAATTCCAGAGCTTTCCCTGAAAAAGGTCGCTCTCCACGTGTGTTTTTGTCCGTCTTATTGCCTCACCTTGACGGAGGTCGAAACTGAAAGTTAACCCCAAACATGTTTTCTGCATGTAACAATACCAGCGCTGGAGGGAGGACCGAACCGTCTAAAGTCCGGAGCCTTCCCTAAAATAGGTCGCTCTTCACGTGTGTTTGTGCCCATCTTTTTTGCTTCACCTTGCCGGAAATCGAAACTGAAAGTTAACCCCAAACATGTTTTCTGCATGTAACAATACCAGCGCTGGAGAGAGGACCGAGCCGTCTAAAGTCCGTAGCCTTCCCTGAAAAAGGTCGCTCTCCACATGTGTTTTTGTCCATCTTTTTACTCTCACCTCGGCAGAGATCGAAACTGAAAGTTAACCCCAAACATGTTTTCTGCATGTAATAATACCAGCGCTGGAGGGAGGACCGAGCCGTCTAAAGTCCGGAGCCTTCCCTGAAAAATTTCGCTCTTCATGTGGGTTTTTGTCCATCTTTTTGCTTCACCTTGGCGGAGATCGAAACTGAAAGTTAACCTCAAACATTTTTTCTGCATGTTTTCTGCATGTAACAATACCAGCGCTGGAGAGAGGACCAAGCCGTCTAAAGTCCGGAGCCTTCCATGAAAAATGTCGCTCTCCACATGTGTTTTTGTCCATCTTTTTGCTTCACCTTGGCGGAGATCGAAACTGAAAGTTAACCCCAAACATGTTTTCTGCATGTAACAATACCAGCGCTGGAGAGAGGACCAAGCCGTCTAAAGTCCGGAGACTTCCCTGAAAAAGGTAGTTCTCCATGTGTGTTTTTGTCCAGCTTTTTGCCTCACCTTGGTGGGGATCGAAACTGAAAGTTAACCCCAAACATCTGTTCTGCATGTAACAATACCGGCGCTGTAGGGAGGACCAAGCCGTCTAAATTCCGGAGCTTTCCATGAAAAAGGTCGCTCTCCACGTGTGTTTTTGTCCGTCTTATTGCCTCACCTTGGCTGAGATCGAAACTGAAAGTTAACCCCAAACATGTTTTCTGCATGTAACAATACCAGCGCTGGAGAGAGGACCGAGCCGTCTAAAGTCCGGAGCTTTCCCTAAAAAAGGTCGCTCTCCACGTGTGTTTTTGTCCAACTTTTTGCCGCACCTTGGCGGGGATCGAAACTGAAAGTTAACCCCAAACATCTGTTCTGCATGTAACAATACCGGCGCTGTAGGGAGGACCAAGCCGTCTAAGTTCCGGAGCTTTCCCTGAAAAAGGTCGCTCTCCACATGAGTTTTTGTCCGTCTTATTGCCTCACCTTGACGGAGGTTGAAACTGAAAGTTAACCCCAAACATGTTTTCTGCATGTAGCAATACCAGCGCTGGAGAGAGGACCGAGCGGTCTAAATTCCGGAGCCTTCCCTAAAATAGGTCGCTCTTCACGTGTGTTTGTGCCCATCTTTTTGCTTCACCTTGGCGGGGATCGAAACTGAACGTTAACCCCAAACATGTTTTCTGCATGTAACAATACCAGCGCTGGAGAGAGGACCGAGCCGTCTAAAGTCCGGAGCTTTCCCTAAAAAAGGTCGCTCTCCACGTGTGTTTTTGTCCAACTTTTTGCCGCACCTTGGTGGGGATCGAAACTGAAAGTTAACCCCAAACATCTGTTCTGCATGTAACAATACCGGCGCTGTAGGGAGGACCAAGCCGTCTAAGTTCCGGAGCTTTCCCTGAAAAAGGTCGCTCTCCACATGTGTTTTTGTCCGTCTTATTGCCTCACCTTGACGGAGGTCGAAACTGAAAGTTAACCTCAAACATGTTTTCTGCATGTAACAATACCAGCGCTGGAGAGAGGACCGAGCGGTCTAAATTCCGGAGCCTTCCCTAAAATAGGTCGCTCTTCACGTGTGTTTGTGCCCATCTTTTTTGCTTCACCTTGCCGGAAATCGAAACTGAAAGTTAACCCCAAACATGTTTTCTGCATGTAACAATACCAGCACTGGAGAGAGGACCGAGCCATCTAAAGTCCGGAGCCTTCCCTAAAAAAGGTCGCTCTCCACGTGTGTTTTTGTCCATCTTTTCGCCTCGCCTTGGCGGGGATCGAAACTGAACGTTAACCCCAAACATGTTTTCTGCATGTAACAATACCAGCGCTGGAGAGAGGACCGAGCCGTCTAAAGTCCGGAGCCTTCCCTGAAAAAGGTCGCTCTCCACGTGTGTTTTTGTCCAGCTTTTTGCTTCACCTTGCCAGGGATCGAAACTGAAAGTTAACCCCAAACATGTTTTCTGCATGTAACAATACCAGCGCTGGAGGGAGGACCAAGCCGTCTAAAGTCCGGAGTCTTCCCTGAAAAATGTCGCTCTTCACGTGTGTTTTTGTCCAGCTTTTTGCTTCACCTGGCCGGGGATCGAAACTGAAAGTTAACCCCAAACATGTTTTCTGCATGTAACAATGTCAGCGCTGGAGGGAGGACCGAACCGTCTAAAGTCCGGAGCCTTCCCTGAAAAATGTCGCTCTCCATGTGTGTTTTTGTCCATCTTTTTGCCTCACCTTGGTGGGTATCGAAACTGAAAGTTAACCCCAAACATCTTTTCTGCATGTAACAATACCGGCGCTGTAGGGAGGACCAAGCCGTCTAAATTCCGGAGCTTTCCATGAAAAAGGTCGCTCTCCACGTGTGTTTTTGTCCATCTTATTGCCTCACCTTGACGGAGGTCGAAACTGAAAGTTAACCCCAAACATGTTTTCTGCATGTTTTCTGCATGTAGCAATACCAGCGCTGGAGAGAGGACCGAGTGGTCTAAATTCCGGAGCCTTCCCTAAAAAAGGTTGCTCTTCACGTGGGTTTTTGTCCATCTTTTTGCTTCACCTTGGCGAAGATCGAAACTGAAAGTTAACCCCAAACATCTTTTCTGCATGTAACAATACCGGCGCTGTCGGGAGGACCAAGCCGTCTAAATTCCGGAGCTTTCCCTGAAAAAAGTCGCTCTCCACGTGTGTTTTTGTCCGTCTTATTGCCTCACCTTGACGGAGGTCGAAACTGAAAGTTAACCCCAAACATGTTTTCTGCATGTAACAATACCAGCGCTGGAGGGAGGACCGAGCCGTCTAAAGTCCGGAGCCTTCCCTGAAAAAGGTCGCTCTCCACATGTTTTTGTCCATCTTTTTACTCTCACCTCGGCAGAGATCGAAACTGAAAGTTAACCCCAAACATGTTTTCTGCATGTAACAATACCAGCGCTGGAGAGAGGACCAAGCCGTCTAAAGTCCGGAGACTTCCCTGAAAAAGGTAGTTCTCCACATGTGTTTTTGTCCAGCTTTTTGCCTCACCTTGGTGGCGATCGAAACTGAAAGTTAACCCCAAACATCTGTTCTGCATTTAACAATACCGGCGCTGTAGGGAGGACCAAGCCGTCTAAATTCCGGAGCTTTCCCTGAAAAAGGTCGCTCTCCACATGTTTTTGTCCATCTTTTCACCTCGCCTTGGCGGGGATCGAAACTGAACGTTAACCCCAAACATGTTTTCTGCATGTAACAATACCAGCGCTGGAGAGAGGACCGAGCCGTCTAAAGTCCGGAGCCTTCCCTGAAAAATGTCGCTCTTCACGTGTGTTTTTGTCCAGCTTTTTGCTTCACCTTGCCGGGGATCGAAACTGAAAGTTAACCCCAAACATGTTTTCTGCATGTAACAATACCAGCGCTGGAGAGAGGACAGAGCCGTCTAAAGTCCGTAGCCTTCCCTGAAAAAGGTTTCTCTCCACGTGTGTTTTTGTCCATCTTTTTGCCTCACCTTGGCGGAGATCGAAACCGAAAGTTAACCTCAAACATTTTTTCTGCATGTTTTTTGCATGTAACAATACCAGCACTGGAGGGAGGACCAAACCGTCTAAAGTCCGGAGCCTTCCCTAAAAAAGGTCGCTCTCCACGTGTGTTTTTGTCCATCTTTTTGCCTCACCTTGGCGGAGATCGAAACCGAAAGTTAACCTCAAACATGTTCTCTGCATGTAACAATACCAGCGCTGGAGGGAGGACCGAGCCGTCTAAAGTCCGGAGCCTTCCCTGAAAAAGGTCGCTCTCCACATGTTTTTGTCCATCTTTTTACTCTCACCTCGGCAGAGATCGAAACTGAAAGTTAACCCCAAACATGTTTTCTGCATGTAACAATACCAGCGCTGGAGAGAGGACCAAGCCGTCTAAAGTCCGGAGACTTCCCTGAAAAAGGTAGTTCTCCACGTGTGTTTTTGTCCATCTTTTTGCCTCACCTTGGCGGAGATCGAAACCGAAAGTTAACCTCAAACATTTTTTCTGCATGTTTTTTGGATGTAACAATACCAGCACTGGAGGGAGGACCAAACCGTCTAAAGTCCGGAGCCTTCCCTAAAAAAGGTCGCTCTCCACGTGTGTTTTTGTCCATCTTTTTGCCTCACCTCGGCAGAGATCGAAACTGAAAGTTAACCCCAAACATGTTTTCTGCATGTAACAATACCAGCGCTGGAGAGAGGACCAAGCCGTCTAAAGTCCGGAGACTTCCCTGAAAAAGATAGTTCTCCACGTGTGTTTTTGTCCAGCTTTTTGCCTCACCTTGGTGGGGATCGAAACTGAAAGTTAACCCCAAACATCTGTTCTGCATGTAACAATACCGGCGCTGTAGGGAGGACCAAGCCGTCTAAATTCCGGAGCTTTCCCTGAAAAAGGTCGCTCTCCACATGTTTTTGTCCATCTTTTCACCTCGCCTTGGCGGGGATCGAAACTGAACGTTAACCCCAAACATGTTTTCTGCATGTAACAATACCAGCGCTGGAGGGAGGACCGAGCCGTCTAAAGTCCGTAGCCTTCCCTGAAAAATGTCGCTCTTCACGTGTGTTTTTGTCCAGCTTTTTGCCTCGCCTTGGCGGGGATCGAAACTGAACGTTAACCCCAAACATGTTTTCTGCATGTAACAATACCAGCGCTGGAGAGAGGACCAAGCCGTCTAAAGTCAGGAGACTTCCCTGAAAAATGTCGCTCTCCACGTGTGTTTTTGTCCATCTTTTTGCTTCACCTTGCCGGGAATCGAAACTGAAAGTTAACCCCAAACATCTTTTCTGCATGTAACAATACCAGCGCTGGAGAGAGGACCGAACCGTCTAAAGTCCGGAGCTTTCCCTAAAAAAGATCGCTCTCCACGTGTGTTTTTGTCCAGCTTTTTGCCTCACCTTGGTGGGGATCGAAACTGAAAGTTAACCCCAAACATCTTTTCTGCATGTAACAATACCGGCGCTGGAGAGAGGACCAAGCCGTCTAAAGTCCGGAGCTTTCCCTGAAAAAGGTCGCTCTCCACCTGTGTTTTTGTCCGTCTTATTGCCTCACCTTGACGGAGGTCGAAACTGAAAGTTAACCCCAAACATGTTTTCTGCATTTAGCAATACCAGCGCTGGAGAGAGGACCGAGTGGTCTAAATTCCGGAGCCTTCCCTAAAAAAGGTCGCTCTTCACGTGTGTTTATGCCCATCTTTTTTGCTTCACCTTGCCGGAAATGGAAACTGAAAGTTAACCCCAAACATGTTTTCTGCATGTAACAATACCAGCGCTGGAGAGAGGACCGAGCCGTCTAAAGTCCGGAGACTTCCCTGAAAAAGGTAGTTCTCCACGTGTGTTTTTGTCCAGCTTTTTGCCTCACCTTGGTGGGGATCGAAACTGAAAGTTAACCCCAAACATGTTTTCTGCATGTAACAATACCAGCGCTGGAGGGAGGACCAAGCCGTCTAAATTCCGGAGCTTTCCCTGAAAAAGGTAGTTCTCCACGTGTGTTTTTGTCCATCTTTTTGCTTCACCTTGGCGGAGATCAAAACCGAAAGTTAACCCCAAACATGTTTTCTGCATGTAACAATACCAGCGCTGGAGAGAAGACCGAGTCGTCTAAAGTCAGGAGACTTTCCCTGAAAAAGGTCGCTCTCCACATGTTTTTGTCCATCTTTTTACTCTCACCTCGGCAGAGATCGAAACTGAAAGTTAACCCCAAACATGTTTTCTGCATGTAACAATACCAGCGCTGGAGAGAGGACCAAGCCGTCTAAAGTCCGGAGACTTCCCTGAAAAAGGTAGTTCTCCACGTGTGTTTTTGTCCAGCTTTTTGATTCACCTTGGTGGGTATCGAAACTGAAAGTTAACCCCAAACATCTGTTCTGCATGTAACAATACCGGCGCTGTAGGGAGGACCAAGCCGTCTAAATTCCAGAGCTTTCCCTGAAAAAGGTCGCTCTCCACGTGTGTTTTTGTCCGTCTTATTGCCTCACCTTGACGGAGGTCGAAACTGAAAGTTAACCCCAAACATGTTTCCTGCATGTAACAATACCAGCGCTGGAGGGAGGACCGAACCGTCTAAAGTCCGGAGCCTTCCCTAAAATAGGTCGCTCTTCACGTGTGTTTGTGCCCATCTTTTTTGCTTCACCTTGCCGGAAATCGAAACTGAAAGTTAACCCCAAACATGTTTTCTGCATGTAACAATACCAGCGCTGGAGAGAGGACCGAGCCGTCTAAAGTCCGTAGCCTTCCCTGAAAAAGGTCGCTCTCCACATGTGTTTTTGTCCATCTTTTTACTCTCACCTCGGCAGAGATCGAAACTGAAAGTTAACCCCAAACATGTTTTCTGCATGTAATAATACCAGCGCTGGAGGGAGGACCGAGCCGTCTAAAGTCCGGAGCCTTCCCTGAAAAATGTCGCTCTTCATGTGGGTTTTTGTCCATCTTTTTGCTTCACCTTGGCGGAGATCGAAACTGAAAGTTAACCTCAAACATTTTTTCTGCATGTTTTCTGCATGTAACAATACCAGCGCTGGAGAGAGGACCAAGCCGTCTAAAGTCCGGAGCCTTCCATGAAAAATGTCGCTCTCCACATGTGTTTTTGTCCATCTTTTTGCTTCACCTTGGCGGAGATCGAAACTGAAAGTTAACCCCAAACATGTTTTCTGCATGTAACAATACCAGCGCTGGAGAGAGGACCAAGCCGTCTAAAGTCCGGAGACTTCCCTGAAAAAGGTAGTTCTCCATGTGTGTTTTTGTCCAGCTTTTTGCCTCACCTTGGTGGGGATCGAAACTGAAAGTTAACCCCAAACATCTGTTCTGCATGTAACAATACCGGCGCTGTAGGGAGGACCAAGCCGTCTAAATTCCGGAGCTTTCCATGAAAAAGGTCGCTCTCCACGTGTGTTTTTGTCCGTCTTATTGCCTCACCTTGGCTGAGATCGAAACTGAAAGTTAACCCCAAACATGTTTTCTGCATGTAACAATACCAGCGCTGGAGAGAGGACCGAGCCGTCTAAAGTCCGGAGCTTTCCCTAAAAAAGGTCGCTCTCCACGTGTGTTTTTGTCCAACTTTTTGCCGCACCTTGGTGGGGATCGAAACTGAAAGTTAACCCCAAACATCTGTTCTGCATGTAACAATACCGGCGCTGTAGGGAGGACCAAGCCGTCTAAGTTCCGGAGCTTTCCCTGAAAAAGGTCGCTCTCCACATGAGTTTTTGTCCGTCTTATTGCCTCACCTTGACGGAGGTTGAAACTGAAAGTTAACCCCAAACATGTTTTCTGCATGTAGCAATACCAGCGCTGGAGAGAGGACCGAGCGGTCTAAATTCCGGAGCCTTCCCTAAAATAGGTCGCTCTTCACGTGTGTTTGTGCCCATCTTTTTGCTTCACCTTGGCGGGATCGAAACTGAACGTTAACCCCAAACATGTTTTCTGCATGTAACAATACCAGCGCTGGAGAGAGGACCGAGCCGTCTAAAGTCCGGAGCTTTCCCTAAAAAAGGTCGCTCTCCACGTGTGTTTTTGTCCAACTTTTTGCCGCACCTTGGTGGGGATCGAAACTGAAAGTTAACCCCAAACATCTGTTCTGCATGTAACAATATCGGCGCTGTAGGGAGGACCAAGCCGTCTAAGTTCCGGAGCTTTCCCTGAAAAAGGTCGCTCTCCACATTTGTTTTTGTCCGTCTTATTGCCTCACCTTGACGGAGGTCGAAACTGAAAGTTAACCCCAAACATGTTTTCTGCATGTAGCAATACCAGCGCTGGAGAGAGGACCGAGCGGTCTAAATTCCGGAGCCTTCCCTAAAATAGGTCGCTCTTCACGTGTGTTTGTGCCCATCTTTTTTGCTTCACCTTGCCGTAAATCGAAACTGAAAGTTAACCCCAAACATGTTTTCTGCATGTAACAATACCAGCGCTGGAGAGAGGACCGAGCGGTCTAAATTCCGGAGCCTTCCCTAAAATAGGTCGCTCTTCACGTGTGTTTGTGCCCATCTTTTTTGCTTCACCTTGCCGGAAATCGAAACTGAAAGTTAACCCCAAACATGTTTTCTGCATGTAACAATACCAGCGCTGGAGAGAGGACCGAGCCGTCTAAAGTCCGGAGACTTCCCTGAAAAAGGTAGTTCTCCACGTGTGTTTTTGTCCAGCTTTTTGCTTCACCTTGGTGGGGATCGAAACTGAAAGTTAACCCCAAACATGTTTTCTGCATGTAACAATACCAGCGCTGGAGGGAAGACCGAACCGTCTAAAGTCCGGAGCTTTCCCTAAAAACGGTCGCTCTCCACGTGTGTTTTTGTCCAGCTTTTTGCTTCACCTTGCCGGGGATCAAAACTGAAAGTTAACCCCAAACATGTTTTCTGCATGTAACAATACCGGCGCTGTAGGGAGGACCAAGCCGTCTAAATTCCGGAGCTTTCCCTGAAAAAGGTCGCCCTCCACGTGTGTTTTCGTCCATATTTTTGCCTCACCTTGGCGGAGATCAAAACTGAAAGTTAACCTCTGCCATCTGAGCCACACCGCCCCATGCTAGCGTTTTTAGCTCATTTTGCCCCCTAATAGCTCATAATGTAGCTGATAATAATTAGCTTATAAATAAAACTTCCATGCTATCTGTTAGCATGTACACATTAGCATGCTAGTTTGTTTTAGCTCGTTTTGTAGTAATACACCTCAAAGTACTTCACACATAACTGTTAACGTTCTATTTTGTGGACTCGGAACACACTTTTCCACTTTGCATCAGTCCATCTTAGATGAGCTCTGGTCCAGCAAAGCCGGAGGCATTTCTGGGTGTTGTTGACAAATGACTTTCACTGTGCATAGTAGAGTTTTAACTTGCACTTACAGATGTAGCGACGAACTGTAGTTACTGACAGTTGTTTTCTGAAGTGGTCCTGAGCCCATGTGGTGATATCCTTTACACACTGATATCGCTTTTTGATGCAGTACCACCTGAGGGATCAAAGGTCCGTAATATCATGGCTTACGTGCAGTGATTTCTCCAGATTTTCTGAACAGTTTGATGATATTACGGAGCGTAGATGCTGAAATCCCTAAATTCCTTGCAATAGCTGGTTGAGAAATGTTGTTCTTAAACACTTTGCTCAGGCATTTGTTGACAAAGTGGTGACCCTCGCCCCGCCCTTGTTTGTGAACGACTGAGCATTTCATGGAAGCTGCTTTTATACCCAATCATGGCACCCACCTGTTCCCAATTAGCCCGTTCACCTGTGGGATGTTCCAAATAAGTCTTTTGATGAGCATTCCTCAACTTTCTCAGTCTTTTTTGCCACTTGTGCCAGCTTTTTTGAAATAGCTTGCAGGCATCAAATTCCAAATGAGCAAATATTTGCAAGAAATAGCAAAAATTACCAGTTCTAACATGAAATATCTTGTCTTTGCAGTCTATTCAACTGAATATAAGTTGAAAAGGATTTACTAATCATTGTATTCTCTTTTTATTTACCATTTACGCAACGTGACAACATCACTGCGTTTGGGTTTCTAGGAAATTGACGTTTATAGATTGAATTACCCAGAGGGCTTAGCGCCATAGACATTAACTGGTAGTTGGTTGAGCTACGCTGGAGGACAACAATTGTGACGTTTGATCAATAAATATTGATATGGGGGATGGGATTTATGGGTCAAGACTGACTCGTTATTATAGTTTGATTTATTTTTCAGTGTTTAATTTTTTATGAATGAAACAATCACTCATAATATGATAAGATGTACAGCAGAATAATTTTAATTTACACAAATATTACTCTATTGGTGGGAATTATTCTGATATATTGGCTATTTGTTTTTGCTTTCATCAAAAATATTCTATAAAGCGGTGTCATATTTCAATGTTTTGGCAGGGACATCACTAGTTTGAATGTTTCTTCAACTAAAACGTGTAGAAAAAAAATACACAAAAAAATGAATAAAATGTATCAATAAAAATGTATTATTAAAAAAAATGGTTTAAACTACTACTCTTTAGAACACATATCAAAATGTGGAAGAAGTAAGTATGTGTGTGAGGAATAAAAAACCTTGTTGGTTGTTGTTGCACACCCAGGTATGACGCACAGTGAAGCAAGGAAGAAAAGGAGGAAACCAGCCACAAATGTGAAAAATGCGCAATATTGTCAAAAAGTCAGGGGAAGGGCCCAAATGAGGAAAAATGTCAAAAATACACCCAGGTATGACGCGCAGGGAAGAAAAGGAGTAAAACCAGCCACAAATGTGAAACATGCTCAATATTGTCAAATAATACCTACCCGGGTTGGAGTTCCATAAGTCAGGGGAAGGGCCCAAATGAAGAAAAATGTCAAAAATACACCCACGAATGATGCACAGGGAAGCGGGGAAGAAAAAGGCAAAATCCGCCCAAAATGTGAAAAATGCCCAATCTTGTCAAAAATACCTACCCGAGTTGGAGTTCCATATGTCAGGGGAAGGGCCCAAATGAGGAAAAATGTCAAAAATACATCCATGAATGACGCACAGGGAAGCGGGGAAGAAAAAGGCAGAACCGGCCCAAAGTGTGAAAAATGCCCACTATTGTCAAAAATACCTACTCGAGTTCCATAAGTCAGGGGAAGGGCCCAAATGAGGGAAAATGTCAAAAATACACCCAGGAATGGCGCAAAAAGAAGCAGGGAAGAAAAAGGAAAAATCAGACATAAATGTGAAAAATGCTCAATATAATCAAAAACAACTCCACGGATTGGAGTTCCATGGAAAAGCTCAAATGAAGAACAATTTCAAAAATACACCCAGGAAGGACACACAAGAAAGCAGGGAAGAAAAGGGGAAAAACGCCCAAAATATGAAAAATGCCCAATATTGTTTAAAACACCTACCTGGGTTTGAGTTTCATAAGTCAGGTGAAGAGCCCAAATGAGGATAAATGTAAAAAAATACACCCAGGAATGACGCACAGGGAAGTGGGGAAGAAAAAGGAAGAAAAATAAAGCCATTAATGTAAAAACTGCCCAATTTTGTCAAAAATACCTCCCCGGGTTGGAATTCCATAAGTCAGAGGAAGGGCTCAAATGAGGAAAAATTTGGTTAAAAAAAATACACCCAGGAATGACGCACAGGGAAGCAGGAAAGAAAAGGGGGAAAACCACCCAAAATGTGAAACATGCCCAATATTGTTTAAAATACATACCTGGGTTTGAGTTCCATAAGTCAGGGGAAGGGCCCAAAGGAGGATTAATGTCAAAAAATACACCCAGGAATAACGCACAGGGAAGCAGGAAAGAAAAGCGGAAAAACCACCCAAAATGTAAAAAATGCCCAATAGTTTTTAAAACACCTACCTGGGTTTGAGTTCCATAAGTCAGGGGAAGGGACCAAATGAGGATAAATGTCAAAAATACACCCAGGAATGACGCACAGGGAAGCAGGAAAGTAAAGGGGGAAAAACTGCCCAAAATGTGAAAAATACCTACAGGGGAGGAGCCCAAATGAGAAAAATTTCGAAAATACACCCAGGAATGACGCACAAAGAAGCAGGGAAGTAAAAGGCCAAACCTGCCCAAAATGTAAAAAATGCCCATTCATGTTTAGTTTGTAGAGTGTGTACAAAAATAACAAAAATTAATGTATTTCATTTTGGATTAAGGCTGTCACATATCAAAATGTAGAAAAGGTAAGTATGTGTGTGAGGAATAAAAACCCTTGTTGTTGTACAACCAGGTATGACGCACAGGGAAGCAGAGAAGAAAAGGAGGAAACCAGCCACAAAAGTGAAAAATGCTCAATATTGTCAAAAATACCAATCCGGGTTGGAGTTCCATAAGTCAGGGGAAGGGCCCAAATGAGGAAAACATTCAAAAATACACCCAGGAATGACGCACAGGGAAGCGGGGAAGAAAAGGGCAAAACCCGCATAAAATGTGAAAAATGCCCAATATTGTAAAAAATACCAATCTGGGTTGGAGTTCCATAAGTCAGGGGAAGGGCCCAAATGAGGAAACATTTCAAAAATACACCCAGGAACTTTGCACAGGGAAGCAGGGAAGAAAATGGGGAAACCAGTTATAAATGTGAACAATTCCATAAGTCAGGGGAAGAGCCCAAATGAGGGAAAATGTCAAAAATACACCCAGGAATAACGCAAAAAGAAGCAGGGAAGAAAAAAAAAAAACGAGCCATAAATGTGTAAAATTCCCAATATAATCAATAATTCAAAAATACACCTAGGAATGATGCACAAGGAAGCCCGGAAGAAAAGGGGAAAATCCGCCCAAAATGTTAAAAATGCCCAATAGTGTTTAAAACACCTACTTGGGTTTGAGTTCCATAAGTCAGGTGAAGAGCCCAAATGAGGATAAATGTCAAAAATACACCCAGGAATGACGCACAGGGAAGCAGGAAAGAAAAAGGGGAAAAACTGCCCAAAATGTGAAAAATGCCCAATAATGTAAAACATGCCCAATATTGTCAAAAATACCTACAGGGGAAGAGCCCAAATGAGAACAATTTGGAAAATAGACCCAGGAATGACACACAAAGAAGCAGGGAAGTAAAAGGCCAAATCTGCCCAAAATGTAAAAAATGCCCATTAATGTTTAAAATACCTACCCGGGTTTGTAGAGTGTGTGTCGAATTTTCAGGATAAAAATTAATATATTTCATTTCGGATTAAGGCTGTCACATATCAAAATGTAGAAAAGGTAAGTATGTGTGTGAGGAATAAAAACCCTTGTTGTTGTTGTTGTACAACCAGGTATGACGCACAGGGAAGCAGAGAAGAAAAGGAGGAAACCAGCCACAAAAGTGAAAAATGCTCAATTTCGTCAAAAATACCAATCCGGGTTGGAGTTCCATAAGTCAGGGGAAGGGCCCAAATGAGGAAAACATTCAAAAATACACCCAGGAATGACGTACAGGGAAGCGGGGAAGAAAAGGGGGAAAAACTGCCCAAAATGTGAAAAATGCCCAATATTGTAAAAAATACCAATCTGGGTTGGAGTTCCATAAGTCAGGGGAAGGGTCCAAATGAGGAAGCATTTCAAAAATACACCCAGGAATTGTGCACAGGGAAGCAGGGAAGAAAATGGGGAAACCAGTTATAAATGTGAACAATTCCATAAGTCAGGGGAAGAGCCCAAATGAGGGAAAATGTCAAAAATACACCCAGGAATAACGCAAAAAGAAGCAGGGAAGAAAAAGAAAAAACGAGCCATAAATGTGAAAAATTCCCAATATAATCAATAATTCAAAAATACACCTAGGAATGATGCACAAGGAAGCCCGGAAGAAAAGGGGAAAATCCGCCCAAAATGTTAAAAATGCCCAATAGTTTTTAAAACACCTACTTGGGTTTGAGTTCCATAAGTCAGGTGAAGAGCCCAAATGAGGATAAATGTCAAAAATACACCCAGGAATGACGCACAGGGAAGCGAGGAAGAAAAGGGCAAAATCCGCCCAAAATGTAAAAAATGCCCAATATTGTAAAAAATGCCAATCTGGGTTGGAGTTCCATAAATCAGGGGAAGGGCCCAAATGAGGAAACATTTCAAAAATCCACCCAGGAATTTTGCACAGGGAGGCAGGAAAGAAAATGGGGAAACCAGTTATAAATGTGAAAAATTCCATAAGTCAGGGGAAGAGCCCAAATGAGGGAAAATGTCAAAAATACACCCAGGAATAACGCAAAAAGAAGCAGGGAAGAAAAAGGAAAAAATAGCAATAAGTGTGAAAAATTCCATAAGTCAGGGGAAGAGCCCAAATGAGGGAAAATGTCAAAAATACACCCAGGAATGATGCAAAAAGAAGCAGGGAAGAAAAAGGAAAAACTAGCCATAAATGTGAAAAATTCCCAATATAATCAATATTTCAAAAATACACCCAGGAATGATGCACAGGGTAGCGCGGAAGAAAAGGGGAAAATCCGCCCAAAATGTTAAAAATGCCCAATAGTGTTTAAAACAGCTACTTGGGTTTGAGTTCCATAAGTCAGGTGAAGAGCCCAAATGAGGATAAATGTCAAAAATACACCCAGGAATGACGCACAGGGAAGCGGGGAAGAAAAGGGCAAAATCCGCCCAAAATGTAAAAAATGCCCAATATTGTAAAAAATGCCAATCTGGGTTGGAGTTCCATAAATCAGGGGAAGGGCCCAAATGAGGAAACATTTCAAAAATCCACCCAGGAATTTTGCACAGGGAGGCAGGAAAGAAAATGGGGAAACCAGTTATAAATGTGAAAAATTCCATAAGTCAAGGGAAGAGCCCAAATGAGGGAAAATGTCAAAAATACACCCAGGAATAATGCAAAAAGAAGCAGGGAAGAAAAAGAAAAATTAGCCATAAATGTGAAAAATTTCCAATATAATCAATATTTCAAAAATACACCCAGGAATGATGCACAGGGAAGCGCGGAAGAAAAGGGGAAAATCCGCCCAAAATGTTAAAAATGCCCAAATGTGTTTAAAACACCTACCTGGGTTTGAGTTCCATAAGTCAGGTGAAGAGCCCAAATGAGGATTAATGTCAAAAATACACCCAGGAATGACGCACAGGAAAGCAGGAAAGAAAAGGGGGAAAAACTGTCCAAAATGTGAAAAATGCCCAATAGTGTGAAAAATACCCAATATTGTCAAAAATACCTACAGGGGAAGAGCCCAAATGAGAAAAATATGGAAAATAGACCCAGGAATGACGCACAGGGAAGCAGGGAAGTAAAAGGCCAAACTGTAAAAATGCCCAATACGTAAAAAATGCCGATTAAAGTTTAAAATACCTAGAGAGTGTGTAGAATTTTCAGGACAAAAATGAATGTATTTAATTTTGGAATAAGGCTGTCACATATCAACATGTGGAAGAAGTAAGTGTGTGTGTGAGGAATAAAAGATCTTCTGTTTGTTGTTGTTGTGTAAAGATGGAGAGTCATGTTGTCCAGCACAGGAGGAGAGGCATCATGGTGCGGGGTGGACATGATGATGAGGAGGAGGAGGAGGAGGAGGAGGAGGAGCAGAGTGATGGAGAGTGCCTGAGCAAATGTGTCTGGCAGACGGGAAGAGAAGGCGAGGAACATGAAGAGAAGGCGAGGAACATGACCCAGCAAATGTTCCATGTCTTCAAAATGACAACGTCCTTGCCTGGCTGGAGACAAAAGTGCTTAATGGGTTTTTTTATGGTTTTTTTGGTGGCCGTAAAGCCTTCGCGTGTGCAGGAGGAGAGTAACTGTCACTCATCTTCTGTTACCTTCCCGCTTCCATCCCAGCAGCACACCACGTGGAAACAAGGACAACTTGTTGAATTATGTCCTGACGTATAGCAACTTTAAACTAGCGTTGAAACAACATGCTTTTTGACAACGTTTAATCAATGTCAGCTTGTGACGTTGATTTGACCATTGAAATCTGGTCATTAACCCAACCAATATTCTACAACACAAATACAACGTTGAAACAACATGCTTTTTGATGACATTAATCAATATTGGGTTCTGACGTTGATTTGACCATTGGATTTTGGTCATTTTTCCAACTAATATTCTACAACACAATACAACGTTAATATGCTTTTTGACTAAGTTTATTAAATGTCAGGTTGTGACGTTGATTAGACTATTTAAATATGGTCATTTTCCCAACCAATATTCTACAACACAAATACAACATTGAAACAATATGCTTTTTGACGACGTTTAATCAATGTTGGGTTCTGTTGTTGATTTGACCAATGAAATTTAGTCATTATCCCAACGAATATTCTACAACACAAATACAACGTTGAAACAACATGCTTTTTGACAATGTTTAATCAATGTCAAGTTGTGACGTTGATTTGACCATCAAAATTTTCAGTGTTTACTTATATGGCCCAATGCAAACAACCTTCCCGAGTCATGGTGCAAAAAAAAAATCTAAAAAATACAACATTGAAACAACATGCTTGTTGACGACGTTGAATCAATGTTGGGTCCTGACGTTGATTTGACCATTGAATTTTGGTCATTTTCCCAACCAATATTCTACGACACAAATACAGCGTCAATATGCTTTTTGACTAATTTATTCAATGTCAGGTTATGGCGTTGATTAGACCATTGAAATCTGGTCATTTTCCCAACCAATATTCTACAACACAAATACAACGTTGAAACAACATGCTTTTTGATGTTTGTTCAATGTCAGGTTGTGACATTTTTAAACTTAAACTTAGACAAACTGTAACGATCCACAAGGGAATGTGTTCATTGAGTTGACCATTTAAATTTAGTCATTTTCACAACCAATATTCTACAACACAAATACAACATTGAAACAACATGCTTTTTGACGACGTTTATTCAATGTCAGGTTGTGACGTTGATTTGACCTTTGAAATCTGGTCATTTTCCCAACCAATATTCTACAACACAAATACAACATTGAAACAACATGCTTTTTGACGACGTTTAATCAATGTTGGGTTCTGTTGTTGATTTGACCATTGAAATTTGGTCATTTTCTCAACCAATATTCTACAACTCAAACATAACGTTGAAACAAAATGCCTTTTGACGGCATTTAATCAATGTCAAGTAAGTTCTGACGTTGATTTTCCCAATGAAATTTGGTCATTTTCCCAACCAATATTCTACAACACAAATACAACATTGAAACAACAATATTTTTGATGACGTTTATTCAATGTTGGGTTGTGACGTTGATTTGGCCATTGAATTTTGGTCATTTTCCCAACCAATATTCTACAACACAAATACAACGTTGAAACGACATGCTTTTTGATGATGTTTAATCAATGTTGGGTTCTGAAGTAGATTTGACCTTTGAAATTTGGTCATTATAATAAAACAATATTCAACAACACAAATACAACATTGAAACAACATGCTTTTTGACGACGTTTATTCAATAACAGGTTGTGACGCTGATTTGACCATTGAAATCTGGTCATTTTCCCAACCAATATTCTACAACACAAAAACAACGTTGAAACAACATGCTTTTTGACGACGTTTATTCAATGTCAGGTGGTGATGTTAATTCGATCATTAAAATTTGGTAATTAACCCAACCAATATTCTACAACACAAATACAACGTTGAAACAACATGCTTTTTGACAATGTTTAATCAATGTCAAGTTGTGACGTTGATTTGACCATCAAAATTTTCAGCGTTTACTTATATGGCCCAATGCAAACAACCTTCCCGAGTCATGGTGCGAAAAAAAAAATCTAAAAAATCTAAAAAATACAACATTGAAACAACATGCTTTTTGACGACGTTGAATCAATGTTGGGTCCTGACGTTGATTTGACCATTGAATTATGGTCATTTTCCCAACCAATGTTCTACAATACAAATACAATGTTAATATGCTTTTTGACTAAGTTTATTCAATGTCAGGTTGTGACGTTGATTAGACTATTGAAATCTGGACATTTTCCCAACCAATATGCTACAACACAAATACAACGTTGAATTAACATGCTTTTTGACAAGGTTTAATCAATGTTGGGTTCTGACGTTGATTTTAACATTGAAATCTGGTCATTTCCCAACCAATATTCTACAACACAAATACAACGTTGAAACAACATGCTTTTTGATGACAATAATCAATATTGGGTTCTGACATTGATTTGACCATTGAATTTTGGTCATTTTTCCAACTAATATTCTACAACACAATACAACGTTAATATGCTTTTTGACTAAGTTTATTAAATGTCAGGTTGTGATGTTGGTTAGACTATTTAAATATGGTGATTTTCCCAACCAATATTCTACAACACAAATACAACATTGAAACAACATGCTTTTTGATGATGTTTAATCAATGTTGGGTCCTGACGTTGATTTGACCATTGCATTTTGGTCATTTTCCCAACCAATATTCTACGACACAAATACAGCGTCAATATGCTTTTTGACTAATTTATTCAATGTCAGGTTATGGCGTTGATTAGACCATTGAAATCTGGTCATTTTCCCAACCAATATTCTACAACACAAATACAACGTTGAAACAACATGCTTTTTGATGTTTGTTCAATGTCAGGTTGTGACATTTTTAAACTTAAACTTAGACAAACTGTAACGATCCACAAGGGAATGTGTTCATTGAGTTGACCATTTAAATTTAGTCATTTTCACAACCAATATTCTACAACACAAATACAACATTGAAACAACATGCTTTTTGACGACGTTTATTCAATGTCAGGTTGTGACGTTGATTTGACCATTGAAATCTGGTCATTTTCCCAACCAATATTCTACAACACAAATACAACATTGAAACAACATGCTTTTTGACGACGTTTAATCAATGTTGGGTTCTGTTGTTGATTTGACCATTGAAATTTAGTCATTATCCCAACCAATATTCTACAACACAAATACAACGTTGAAACAACATGCTTTTTGACAATGTTTAATCAATGTCAAGTTGTGACGTTGATTTGACCATCAAAATTTTCAGTGTTTACTTATATGGCCCAATGCAAACAACCTTCCCGAGTCATGGTGCAAAAAAAAAAATCTAAAAAATACAACATTGAAAAAACATGCTTGTTGACGACGTTGAATCAATGTTGGGTCCTGACGTTGATTTGACCATTAAAATCTGGTCATTTTCCCAACCAATATTCTACAACACAAAAACAACGTTGAAACAACATGCTTTTTGACGACGTTTATTCAATGTCAGGTGGCGATGTTAATTTGATCATTGAAATTTGGTAATTAACCCAACCGATATTCTATAACACAAATACAACATTGAAACAACATGCTTTTTGACAATGTTTAATCAATGTCAAGTTGTGACGTTGATTTGACCATCAAAATTTTCAGCGTTTACTTATATGGCCCAATGCAAACAACCTTCCCGAGTCATGGTGCGAAAAAAAAATCTAAAAAATACAACATTGAAACAACATGCTTTTTGACGACGTTGAATCAATATTGGGTCCTGACGTTGATTTGACCATTGAATTTTGGTCATTTTCCCAACCGATGTTCTACAATACACATACAATGTTAATATGCTTTTTGACTAAGTTTATTCAATGTCAGGTTGTGATGTTGATTAGACTATTGAAATCTGGTCATTTTCCCAACCAATATGCTACAACACAAATACAACGTTGAATTAACATGCTTTTTGACAATGTTTAATCAATATTAGGTTGTGACGTTGATTTGACCATTGAAATCTGGTCATTAACCCAACCAATATTCTACAACACAAATACAACGTTGAAACAACATGCTTTTTGATGACGTTTAATCAATGCTGGGCCCTAACGTTGATTTGACCATTGAAATGTGGTAATTTTCCCAACCAATATGCTACAACACAAAAACAATGTTGAAACAACATGCTTTTTGACGACGTTTATTCAATGTCAGGTGGTGATGTTAATTCAATCATTAAAAATTGGTAATTAACCCAACCGATATTCTACAACACAAATACAACATTGAAACAACATGCTTTTTGACGAAGTTTAATCAATGTCAAGTTGTGACGTTGATTTGACCATCAAAAATTTCAGCGTTTACTTATATGGCCCAATGCAAACAACCTTCCCGAGTCCTGGTGCGAAAAAAAAAATCAAAAAAATCTAAAAAATACAACATTGAAACAACATGCTTTTTGACGACGTTGAATCAATGTTGGGTCCTGACGTTGATTTGACCATTGAATTTTGGTCATTTTCCCAAACAATGTTCTACAATACACATACAATGTTAATATGCTTTTTGACTAAGTTTATTCAATGTCAGGTTGTGATGTTGATTTGACCATTGAAATCTGGTCATTTTCCCAACCAATATGCTACAACACAAATACAACGTTGAATTAACATGCTTTTTGACAACGTTTAATCAATATTAGGTTGTGACGTTGATTTGACCATTGAAATCTGGTCATTAACCCAACCAATAATCTACAACACAAATACAACATTGAAACAACATGCTTTTTGACGACGTTTAATCAATATTGGGTTCTGACGTTGATTTGACCATTGAATTTTGGTCATTTTTCCAACTAAAATTCTACAACACAATACAACGTTAATATGCTTTTTGACTAAGTTTATTAAATGTCAGGTTGTGACGTTGATTAGACTAATTAAATATGGTATATTTCCCAACCAATATTCTACAACACAAATACAACGTTGAAACAACATGCTTTTTGATGACGTTTAATCAATGTTGGGTCCTGACGTTGATTTGACCATTGAATTTTGGTCATTTTCCCAACCAATATTCTACAACACAAATACAACGTTGAAACGACATGCGTTTTGATGACGTTTAATCAATGCTGGGTCCTGACGTTGATTTGACCATTGAAATGTGGTAATTTTCCCAACCAATATAATACAACACAAATACAACATTGAAACAACATGCTTTTGGACGACGTTTATTCAATGTCAGGTGGTGATGTTAATTTGATCATTGAAATGTGGTAATTAACCCAACCGATATTCTATAACACAAATACAACATTGAAACAACATGCTTTTTGAATAAGTTTAATCAATGCTGGGTCCTGACGTTGATTTGACCATTGAAATCTGGTCATTTTCCCAACCAATATTCCACAACACAAATACAACATTGAAACAACATGCTTTTTGACAGCGTTTAATCAATGTTGGGTCCTGACATTGATATGACCATTGAATTTTGGTCATTTTCCCAACCAATGTTCTACAATACAAATACAATGTTAATATGCTTTTTGACTAAGTTTAATCAATGCTGAGTCCTGACGTTGATTTGACCATTGAAATCTGGTCATTTTCCCAACCAATATTCCACAACACAAATACAACATTGAAACAACATGCTTTTTGACGACGTTTATTCAATAACAGGTTGTGACGCTGATTTGACCATTGAAATCTGGTCATTTTCCCAAACAATATTCTATTCTACAACACAAATACAACATTGAAACAACATGCTTTTTGATGACGTTTAATCAATGTTGGGCCCTGACGTTGATTTGACCATTGAATAATGGTCATTTTCCCAACCAATATTCTACAACACAAATACAACGTTGAAACGACATGCTTTTTGATGATGTTTAATCAATGTTGGGTTCTGAAGTTGATTTGACCTTTGAAATTTGGTCATTATAATAAAACAATATTCTACAATGGAAAAGGAGGATTACCTCCAAATTCTTCAGGACAAGCTAAAATCATCAGCCCGGAGGTTGGGTCTTGGGCGCAGTCGGGTGTTCCAACAGGACAATGACCCCAGACACGTCAAATGTGGTAAAGGAATCGCTAAATCAGGCTAGAATGATGGTTTTAGACTTAGACTTCCTTTTTATTGTCATTCAAATTTGAACTTTACAGTACAGATTAGAACAGAATGGAGGTTTTAGAATGGCATTCCCAAAGTCCTGTGTGGACAATGCTGAAGAAACAAGTCCATGTCAGAAAGCCAACACATTTAGCTGAACTGCACCAATTTTGTCAAGAAGAGTGGTCAAAAATTGAAGCAGAAGCTTGTGGATGGCTATCAAAAGTGCCTTATTGCAGTGAAACAAGTAGTTTGTGCTCCAATCACTGACATGATGTTCTTTACAAGTGTATGTACACTTTTGACCAAGACTGTACGTTGTATCAATGTCTTGTGCCTGCTGGGATGCCAGCACCTTGCACTGAAGTAAAAGACGAGGCAAAGCATTCCAAGGCTGGTGATTGTGATCGTGAGGCCAAGTTGCTAACTGCTGGCTGTGTTCTGCCAGCAAACTGAGCAGAAATATTTAATGCCATTGTGACATTTGCCCCAGGCGGTCACATTTAAGACCCTGAAGCGGGCCTGGATTCCATTTTTGGCAACAACATTTGGCATAATTTACAGGAGTGAGTCTTTCTGGGAGAGTACAATTACATGTTTGGGTTTTTAAAGACCACACACACACGTTCAGAATGATTAGATGAGGTTTTTAAGTGCACAGTTTGTAGTCTGCACTTTGAGAACCGAGTGAAAAGTGCAAACAAATGTTATTTTCCCCTAGCGAAACATGCACCTTTTTTTTGAAAACATCACTTTTTGGCAGATGTAGACGAGCGGCTATGATGCAGTGGACTTAAAAGCCAGAGGAGGAGGAAAGCAGATTGGTGAAGCAGATGGCCCGAAATAGCCAAATAAAGAAATAGGCCAAAAAAAAATCAAATCAATAAGCAGAGTGGGGATGGATACAATGTTCATATGACAGTGTCTAATCCAGTCAAGGTCCAAAATCAACAATGAATTGCGTTTCAGTTCAGGCACACAACATTGATACAACGTTGATTACACATACACGTCCTTTAAAACTGACCTTGAAACAACGTTGCAAAGTAGTTGTGTTCGCAAATTGAGACAACGTTGACGTCCCAACATCGGATCCACGTTGGTGGTTGGGGAAATGACCAAAATTCAATGGTCAAATCCCCGTCACAACCTAAACGTGGTCAAAAAGCATGTTGTTTCAATGTTATGTTCGAATATTGGTTGGGAAATGATTACAATGCAATGGTCAAATCAACGTTAGAACCCAACATTGATTAAACTTTGTCAAAAAGCATGTTGTTTCAACGTTGTATTTGTGTTGTAGAATATTGGTTGGGAAATGTCAAAAATTAAAGGGTCAAATCAATGTCAGAACCCGACATTGATTAAACATCGTCAAAAAGCATGTTATTACAGTGTTGTATTTGTGTTGTAGAATATTGGTTGGAAAAATGACCAAAATTCAATGGTCAAATGAACGTCACAACCCGACATTGAATAACGTCATTTAAAAGCATGTTGTTTCAATGTTGTATTTGTGTCGTAAAATATAGGTTTGGAAATGACTAAATTTCAACGGTCAAATCAACATCACAACCTGACATTGTTTAAATGTCACCAAAAATCATGTTTAAACGTTGTATTTGTGTTGTAGAATATTGGTTGGAAAATGACCGGTATTCATTGGTCAAATCAATGTCAGAACCGCACATTGAATAAACATTGTCAAAAAGCATGTTGTTTCAATGTTGTATTTGTGTTGTAGAATATTGGTTAGAAAAATAACCAAATTGCAATTGTTCAATCAACATCAGAACTCAACATTGATTAAACGTTGTTAAAAAGCATGTTGTTTCAACATTAGGTTTGTTTTGTCGGGAAAATTACCGAAATTCAATGACCAATTTAATGTCAGAACCTGACATTAAAAAACGTCATCAAAAAGCATGTTGTTTCAATGTTGTATTTGTGTTGTGGAATATTGGTTGGAAAATGACCAAAATTCAATGGTCAAATCAACGTCACGACCTAAACATCGTCAAAAAGCATGTTGTTTCAATGTCATGTTTGAGTTGTAGAATATTGGTTGGGAAATGATTACAATGCAATGGTCAAATCAACGTTAGAACCCAACATTGATTAAACGTTGTCAAAAAGCATGTTAATTCAATGTTGTATTTGTGTTGTAGAATATTGGTTGGGAAATGTCAAAAATTCAAGGGTCAAATCAATGTCAGAACCCAACATTGATTATACATCGTCAAAAAGCATGTTATTACAGTGTTGTATTTGTGTTGTAGAATATTGGTTGGAAAAATGACCAAAATTCAATGGTCAAATCAACGTCACAACCCGACATTGATTTAACGTCATTTAAAAGCGTGTTGTTTCAATGTTGTATTTGTGTCGTAAAATATTGGTTGGGGAAAATGACTAAATTTCAACGGTCAAATCAACATCACAACCTGACATTGTTTAAATGTCACCAAAAATGATGTTTAAACGTTGTATTTGTGTTGTAGAATATTGGATGTAAAATGACCAAATTCAATGGTCAAATCAACGTCAGAACCGCACATTGAATAAACATTGTCAAAAAGCATGTTGTTTCAACGTTGTATTTGTGTTTGTGTTGTAGAATATTGGTTGGAAAATGACCAAATTCATTGGTCAAATCAACGTCAGAACCACACATTGAATAAACATTGTCAAAAAGCATGTTGTTTCAACGTTGTATTTGTGTCGTAGAATATTGGTTAGAAAAATAACCAAATTGCAATTGTTCAATCAACTTCAGAACCCAACATTGATTAAACATTGTCAAAAATCATGTTGTTTTAACGTTGTAATTTTGTTGTAGAATATTGGTTGGAAAATGACCACAATTCAATGGTCAAATCAACGTCAGAACCCAACATTGATTAAAACTTGTCAAAAAGCATGTTGTTTCAACGTTGTATTCATGTTGTAGAATATTGGTTGGGAAAATGACCAGATTTCAATGGTCAAATCAACGTCACAACCGGACACTGAATACACTTAGTCAAAAAGCATATTAACGTTGTATTTGTGTTGTAGAATATTGGTTTGGAAATTACTAAAATTCAAATGTCAAATCAACATCAGAACTCAACATTGATTAAACGTTGTTAAAAAGCATGTTGTTTCAACATTAGGTTTGTTTTGTCGGGAAAATTACCGAAATTCAATGACCAATTTAATGTCAGAACCTGACATTAAATAAACGTCATCAAAAAGCATGTTGTTTCAATGTTGTATTTGTGTTGTGGAACATTGGTTGGAAAATGACCATACTTCAATGGTCAAATCCACGTCACGACCTAAACGTCGTCAAAAACCATGTTGTTTCAATGTTATGTTTGAGTTGTAGAATATTGGTTGGGAAATGATTACAATGCAATGGTCAAATCAACGTTAGAACCCAACATTGATTAAACGTTGTCAAAAAGCATGTTAATTCAACGTTGTATTTGTGTTGTAGAATATTGGTTGGGAAATGTCAAAAATTCAAGGGTCAAATCAATGTCAGAACCCGACATTGATTAAACATCGTCAAAAAGCATGTTATTACAGTGTTGTATTTGTGTTGTAGAATATTGGTTGGAAAAATGACCAAAACTCAATGGTCAAATGAACGTCAGAACCGGACATTGATTTAACGTCATTTAAAAGCATGTTGTTTCAATGTTGTATTTGTGTCGTAAAATATTGGTTGGGAAATGACTAAATTTCAACGGTCAAATCAACATCACAACCTGACATTGTTTAAATGTCACCAAAAATGATGTTTAAACGTTGTATTTGTGTTGTAGAATATTGGATGTAAAATGACCAAATTCAATGGTCAAATCAACGTCAGAACCGCACATTGAATAAACATTGTCAAAAAGCATGTTGTTTCAACGTTGTATTTGTGTTTGTGTTGTAGAATATTGGTTGGAAAATGACCAAATTCATTGGTCAAATCAACCTCAGAACCACACATTGAATAAACATTGTCAAAAAGCATGTTGTTTCAACGTTGTATTTGTGTCGTAGAATATTGGTTAGAAAAATAACCAAATTGCAATTGTTCAATCAACTTCAGAACCCAACATTGATCAAACATTGTCAAAAATCATGTTGTTTTAACGTTGTAATTTTGTTGTAGAATATTGGTTGGAAAATGACCACAATTCAATGGTCAAATCAACGTCAGAACCCAACATTGATTAAAACTTGTCAAAAAGCATGTTGTTTCAACGTTGTATTCATGTTGTAGAATATTGGTTGGGAAAATGACCAGATTTCAATGGTCAAATCAACGTCACAACCGGACATTGAATACACTTAGTCAAAAAGCATATTAACGTTGTATTTGTGTTGTAGAATATTGGTTTGGAAATTACTAAAATTCAAATGTCAAATCAACATCAGAACTCAACATTGATTAAACGTTGTTAAAAAGCATGTTGTTTCAACATTAGGTTTGTTTTGTCGGGAAAATTACCGAAATTCAATGACCAATTTAATGTCAGAACCTGACATTAAATAAACGTCATCAAAAAGCATGTTGTTTCAATGTTGTATTTGTGTTGTGGAATATTGGTTGGAAAATGACCATACTTCAATGGTCAAATCCACGTCACGACCTAAACGTCGTTAAAAAGCATGTTGTTTCAATGTTATGTTTGAGTTGTAGACTATTGGTTGGGAAATGATTACAATGCAATGGTCAAATCAACGTTAGAACCCAACATTGATTAAACGTTGTCAAAAAGCATGTTAATTCAATGTTGTATTTGTGTTGTAGAATATTGGTTGGGAAATGTCAAAAATTCAAGGGTCAAATCAATGTCAGAACCCAACATTGATTAAACATCGTCAAAAAGCATGTTATTACAGTGTTGTATTTGTGTTGTAGAATATTGGTTGGAAAAATGACCAAAATTCAATGGTCAAATCAACGTCACAACCCGACATTGATTTAACATCATTTAAAAGCGTGTTGTTTCAATGTTGTATTTGTGTCGTAAAATATTGGTTGGGGAAAATGACTAAATTTCAACGGTCAAATCAACATCACAACCTGACATTGTTTAAATGTCACCAAAAATGATGTTTAAACGTTGTATTTGTGTTGTAGAATATTGGATGTAAAATGACCAAATTCAATGGTCAAATCAACGTCAGAACCGCACATTGAATAAACATTGTCAAAAAGCATGTTGTTTCAACGTTGTATTTGTGTTTGTGTTGTAGAATATTGGTTGGAAAATGACCAAATTCATTGGTCAAATCAATGTCAGAACCACACATTGAATAAACATTGTCAAAAAGCATGTTGTTTCAACGTTGTATTTGTGTCGTAGAATATTGGTTAGAAAAATAACCAAATTGCAATTGTTCAATCAACTTCAGAACCCAACATTGATTAAACATTGTCAAAAATCATGTTGTTTTAACGTTGTAATTTTGTTGTAGAATATTGGTTGGAAAATGACCACAATTCAATGGTCAAATCAACGTCAGAACCCAACATTGATTAAAACTTGTCAAAAAGCATGTTGTTTCAACGTTGTATTCTTGTTGTAGAATATTGGTTGGGAAAATGACCAGATTTCAATGGTCAAATCAACGTCACAACCGGACATTGAATACACTTAGTCAAAAAGCATATTAACGTTGTATTTGTGTTGTAGAATATTGGTTTGGAAATTACTAAAATTCAAATGTCAAATCAACATCAGAACTCAACATTGATTAAACGTTGTTAAAAAGCATGTTGTTTCAACATTAGGTTTGTTTTGTCGGGAAAATTACCAAAATTCAATGACCAATTTAATGTCAGAACCTGACATTAAATAAACGTCATCAAAAAGCATGTTGTTTCAATGTTGTATTTGTGTTGTGGAATATTGGTTGGAAAATGACCATACTTCAATGGTCAAATCCACGTCACGACCTAAACATCGTCAAAAAGCATGTTGTTTCAATGTCATGTTTGAGTTGTAGAATATTGGTTGGGAAATGATTACAATGCAATGGTCAAATCAACATTAGAACCCAACATTGATTAAACGTTGTCAAAAAGCATGTTGTTTCAACGTTGTATTTGTGTTGTAGAATATTGGTTGGTAATTTCAAAAATTCAATGGTCAAATCAACATCAGAACCCAACATTGATTAAACATCGTCAAAAAGCATGTTGTTTCAACGTTGTATTTGTGTTGTAGAATATTGGTTGGAAAAATGACCAAAATTCAATGGTCAAATGAACGTGACAACCCGACATTGATTTAACGTCATTGAAAAGCGTGTTGTTTCAATGTTGTATTTGTGTCGTAAAATATTGATTGGGAAATGACTAAATTTCAACGGTCAAATCAACATCACAACCTGACATTGTTTAAATGTCACCAAAAATGATGTTTAAACGTTGTATTTGTGTTGTAGAATATTGGTTGGAAAATGACCAAAATTCAATGGTCAAATCAACGTCAGAACCCAACATTGATTAAAAATTGTCAAAAAGCATGTTGTTTCAACGTTGTAGAATATTGGTTAGAAAAATAACCAAATTGCAATTGTACAATCAACTTCAGAACCCAACATTGATTAAACATTGTCAAAAATCATGTTGTTTTAACGTTGTTATTTTGTTGTAGAATATTGGTTGGAAAATGACCACAATTCAATGGTCAAATCAACGTCAGAAACCAACATTGATTAAAAATTGTCAAAAAGCATGTTGTTTCAACGTTGTATTTATGTAGTAGAATATTGGTTGGGAAAATGACCACAATTCAATGGTCAAATTAACGTCACAACCTGACATTGAAGAAGCATTGTCAAAAAATCATGTTGTTTTAACGCTGTATTTTTGTTAGAGAATATTGGTTGGAAAATGACCAAAATTCAATGGTCAAATCAACTTCAGAACTCAACATTGATTAAACGTTGTTAAAAAGCATGTTGTTTCAACATTAGGTTTGTTTTGTCGGGAAAATTACCAAAATTCAATGACCAATTTAATGTCAGAACCTGACATTAAATAAACAGTCAAAATGCATGTTGTTTCAATGTTGTATTTGTGTTGTGGAATATTGGTTGGAAAATGACTAAAATTCAATGGTCAAATCAACATCACATTGCCCACATAGAATGAGTGACAGGCCACTTGAAAGGATGTGGCGGGCCACATAAATGAAATGGTGAACCACTTAAATGACGTGCCAGGTCAACTAAAATAAATTTGGCGGACCACATGAAATGATGTGGTGGGCCACATAAAATCTAGTGACATGTCGGCAGTACCACATAAAATGAAGCGGCAGGATTACATATAATGATGTGGCGGGCCATGTAAAAAATACAGTGGGAGACACAAAATGTTGCGTGGCCAGCCACATAAAATGATGTGGCGGCCCACAAAAATGATGTGGCGGGCCAATTAAAATGAGTGATGGGTCACATAAAGGATGCGGCAGGCCACATGAACTAAAAGGCGATGTATTACATAAAATAAATCGGCGGGACCACGTAAAATGACATGACGGCCCACATCAAATTATGTGGCGGGCCACTGGAAATGACTGGCAGCCCACTTAAAATGACTGGCAAGCCACATGAAATGAAGTGGCGGGCCACGTAAATCTAGTGACATGTCGGCAGGACCACATAAAATGATGCGGCAGGATTACATATAATGATGTGGCGGGTCATGTAAAAAATACAGTGGGAGACACAAAATGATGCGTGGCCAGCCACAAAATGATGTGGCGGGCCAATTAAAATGAGTGAAGGGCCACATAAATGTGTGGCAGGCCACTTCAACTAAAAGGCGATGCATTACATAAAATAAAGCGGGTGACAGCAGGTGACACAAAATGATGTGTGGCCAGCCAAATAAAATGATGTGGTGGCCCACAAAAATAAATAAAATGCGACGTACTACATAAAATAAATCGGCGGGACCATGTAAAATGACATGACGGCCCACATAAAATTACATGGCGGGCCACTTGAAATGACTGGTAGGCCACTTGAAATGAGTAGCAGGCCACGAAAAATGTATGGCAGGCCAAATGAAATGAATGGCAGTCCAGATGAAATGACTTGAAGGCCAAATGAAATGACTGGAAGGTCACTTGAAATGACTGGAAGGTCACTTGAAATGACTGGAAGGCCACATGAAATGATGTGGAAGGCCACATGAAATGATGTGGCGGGCCACATAAATCTAGTGACATGTCGGCAGGACCACGTAAAATGAAACGGCAGGATTACATATAATGATATGGCGGGTCATGTAAAAAATACAGTGGGAGACACAAAATGATGTGTGGCCAGCCACATAAAATGATGTGGCGGCCCACAAAAATGATGTGGCGGGCCAATTAAAATGAGTGATGGGCCACATAAAAGATGCGGCAGGCCACTTCAACTAAAAGGCGATGTATTACATAAAATAAATCGGCGGGACCACATAAAATGACATGACGGCCCACATAAAATTATGTGGCGGTCCACTGGAAATGACTGGCAGCCCACTTAAAATGACTGGCAAGCCACATGAAATGATGTGGCGGGCCACATAAAATCTAGTGGCGGGCCACAGAAAGTGACATTGCGGCAGGACTCCATAAAATGAGGCGGCAGGATTACATATAATGAATTGGCAGGCCATGTAAAAATACAGCAGGTGACACAAAATGATGTGTGGCCAGCCACATAAAATGATGTGGCCAGCCACATAAAATGATGTGGCGGCCCACAAAAATGATGTGGCGGGCCATTTAAAAATAAAATGCGACGTACTACATAAAATAAAGCGGCGGGACCATGTAAAATGACATGACGGCCCACATAAAATTACGTGGCGGGCCACCTGAAATGATTGGCAGGCCATATGAAATGAGTGGCAGGCCACGAAAAATTACTGGCAGGCCAAAGGAAATTAATGGCAGTCCAATTGAAATGACTGGAAGGCCACTTGAAGTGACTTGAAGGCCACAAGAAATGACTGGAAGGCCAAAGGAAATGACTGGAAGGCCACCTAAAGTGACTTGAAGGCCTCTTGAAGTGACTGGAAGGCCACTTGAAATGACTGGAAGGCCACATGAAGTGACTTGAAGGCCACCTGAAGTGACTGGAAGGCCACTTGAAATGACTGGAAGGCCACTTGAAATGACTTGAAGGCCACTTGAAATGACTGGAAGGCCACTTGAAATGACTGGAAGGCCACATTAGGTGACTGGAAGGCCACTTGAAATGACTGTAAGGCCACTTGAAATGACTGGAAGGCCACTTGAAATGACTGGAAGGCCACTTGAAATGACTGGAAGGCCACTTGAAGTGACTTGAAGGCAACTTGAAATGACTGGAAGGCCACTTGAAATGACTGGAAGGCCACTTGAAGTGACTTGAAGGCCACTTGAAGTGACTGGAAGGCCACTTCAAATGACTGGAAGGCCATTGAAATGACTGGAAGGCCACTTGAAGTGACTTGAAGGCAACTTGAAATGACTGGAAGGCCACTTGAAATGACTGGAAAGCCACTTGAAGTGACTTGAAGGCAACTTGAAATGACTGGAAGGCCACTTGAAATGACTGGAAGGCCACTTGAAGTGACTTGAAGGCCACTTGAAGTGACTGGAAGGCCACTTCAAATGACTGGAAGGCCATTGAAATGACTTGAAGGCCACTTGAAATGACTGGAAGGCCAATTCAAATGACTGGAAGGCCAAATCAAATGACTGGAAGGCCACAGGAAGTGACTTGAAGGCCACATCAAATGACTGGAAGGTCACTTGAAATGACTGGAAGTCCACTTGAAATGACTGGAAGGCCACTTGAAGTGACTTGAAGGCCACTTAAAATGACTGGAAGGCCACTTGAAATGACTGGAGGGCCACTTGAAATGACTGGAAGGCCACATGAAATGACTGGAAGGCCACTTGAAATGAGTGGCAGGCCACAATAAATGAGTGGCAGGCCACAAGAAATGAGTGGCAGGCCAGGTTGACGCCCCCTGCCCCGCCCCCATACACAGACACACACACACATTGGAGTGTGTGTCGGCATCAAACCAGGAACCACACCCGCAGACTCAACCTTGCCCGCTCGTGTTTACGTTTGTGTCTGACGTTCCCGCCCAATTGTCTGTGACTTCCTGTCACGCCCCCCCCCCCTCAGAGGAGATAAGCGCTCTTGGCAGGAAGTGGAGGAGCGAGGAGACGAGCAGTAATTAGACTAATGGGTGCGCTCTCTGCTCTGCATGAACTATAAATGTGAAGACGTGGGTCTCAGCTGCTAGCATGTTTCAGGTGAGTGACAAGACTCCCGGCCGAGGAGGAGGAGGAATGATGTCTGCCAAAGTTAACTTCTGCCTGAACTCCCGTCTGAGTTGCAGGAAGCTGATGAGGAATCAAACGCGAACGCTGCGTGTCCGTCATCCTTACAACTTCTGCAAACTACAAGACAGGTGCAACATAATCAGGAGTAAAGAAGCAAGTTGTTTAAATGAGTCAGAGATCCTCTATGTAACAGGAGCGCCCTGCTTTTTTTAAGGACAAATGTAAAAAAAAAAAATGCTAATCAAAGATCCTCTATGTGACAGGAGCGCCTAGTGCAAAAATGCTCGTCAAAGATCCTCTATTATGTTGGGAGCGCTCTGCTATTTTTAACAACAAACTTCTAAAGTGTTAGTCAAAGATCTTCAATATGACGGGAGTGTGGTTTTGTATATATATACTACAAAAATTATCGTCAAAGATCCTAATTAGCTCATGTAATGCTTCAATTAGCATTAATAACGTTTCTAATTAGCTCAAAAAATGATTTTAATTAGCATAAAAAACTACATCTAAACAGAACAAAAAATGCTTTCAACTATCATACATAATGCTTCTAACTAGCTCCAAAATGCTTTTGATTAGCATTAAAAGTGCTTCTATTTAGCTCAAGAAATGCTTTTAATTAGCATGAATAACACATCTAATTAGCTCAATAAAATGCTTTTGATTAGTATAAAAAATGTGCATCTAAACAGAAAAAAAACTGCTTTTAACTAGCATAAATAATGCTTCTATTTTGCTCTAAAATGCTTTTGATTAGCATTAAAATGGTGTCTAATTAGCTCATAAAATGCTTTTAATTAGCATAAATAGTGCTTCTAATTAACTCATGAAGTGCTTTTAATTAGCATAAAAAACTACATCTAAACAGAAAAAAAAATGCTTTTAACTAGCATAAATAATGCTTCTAATTTGCTCCAAAATGCTTTCATTTAGCATTAAAAGTAATTCTAATTAGCTCATAAAATGATTTTAACGAGCATAAATAATGCCTCTAATTAGCTCAATAAAATGATTCTAAACTGCTTCTAAACAGAACAAAAATTGCTTTTAAATAGCATAAATAATCATTTTAATTAGTGAAATAACATGTTTCTATTAGCCAATAACTGCATGTAAACAGAACAAAAACTGTAATAAATAATACTTCTAATTAACTCCAAAATGCTTTTAATTAGAATTAAAAGTGCTTCTAATTAGCTCAATAAAATGTTTTTAAGTAGCATAAAAAACTGCTTCTAAACAGAACAAAAATTGCTTTTAAATAGCATAAATAATCATTTTAATTAGCGAAATAACATGTTTCTATTAGCCAATAACTGCATGTAAACAGAACAAAAACTGTAATAAATAATAGTTCTAATTAGCTCCAAAATGCTTTTAATTAGAATTAAAAGTGCTTCTAATTAGCTCAATAAAATGTTTTTAAGTAGCATAAAAAACTGCATCTAAACAGAACAAAAACTGCTTTTAACTAGCATAAATAATCATTTTAATTAGCGAAATAACATGGTTCTATTAGCCAATAACTGCATGTAAACAGAACAAAAACTGTAATATATAATAGTTCTAATTAGCTCCAAAATGCTTTTAATTAGAATCAAAAGTGCTTCTAATTAGCTCAATAAAATGTTTTAATTAGCATAAAAAACTGCATCTAAACAGAACAAAAACTGCTTTTATTTAGCATAATTAATCATTCTAATTAGCAAAATAAAATGCTTCTAATTAACACAAAAACTGCATCTAAACAGAACATTTTAAATAGCATAAAAAATGCTTCTAATTAGCTCATAAATTCTTATAATTAGCATTAAAAGTGCTTCTAATTAGCTCATAAAATGCTTTTAATTAGAATTAAAAGTGCTTCTAATTAGCTCAATAAAATGTTTTTAAGTAGCATAAAAAACTGCATCTAAACATAACAAAAACTGCTTTTAACTAGCATAATTAATCATTCTATTTAGCAAAATAAAATGCTTTTAATTAGCACAAAAACTGCATCTAAACAAAACATTTTAAATAGCATAAATAATGCTTCTAATTAGCTCATAAATTCTTATAATTAGCATTAAAAGTGCTTCTAATTAGCTCATAAAATGCTTTTAATTAGAATTAAAAGTGCTTCTAATTAGCTCAATAAAATGTTTTTAAGTAGCATAAAAAACTGCATCTAAACATAACAAAAACTGCTTTTAACTAGCATACTTAATCATTCTAATTAGCAAAATAAAATGCTTTTAATTAGCACAAAAACTGCATCTAAACAGAACATTTTAAATAGCATAAATAATGCTTCTAATTAGCTCATAAATTCTTATAATTAGCATTAAAAGTGCTTCTAATTAGCTCATAAAATGCTTTTAATTAGAATTAAAAGTGCTTCTAATTAGCTCAATAAAATGTTTTTAAGTAGCATAAAAAACTGCATCTAACATAACAAAAACTGCTTTTAACTAGCATACTTAATCATTCTAATTAGCAAAATAAAATGCTTTTAATTAGCACAAAAACTGCATCTAAACAGAACATTTTAAATAGCATAAATAATGCTTCTAAATAGCTCATAAATTCTTATAATTAGCATTAAAAGTGCTTCTATTTAGCTCAATAAAATGTTTTTAAGTAACATAAAAAACTGCATCTAACATAACAAAAACTGCTTTTAACTAGCATACTTAATCATTCTAATTAGCAAAATAAAATGCTTTTAATTAGCACAAAAACTGCATCTAAACAGAACATTTTAAATAGCATAAATAATGCTTCTAAATAGCTCATAAATTCTTATAATTAGCATTAAAAGTGCTTCTAATTAGCTCATAAAATGCTTTTAATTAGCGTAGATAATACTTCTAATTAGCTCAATAAAGAAAGCGTGTTTTTAATTAGCATAAAAAACTACATCTAAACAGAACAAAAACTGCTTTTAACTAGCATAAATAATACTTCTAATTTTCTCTAAAATGCTTTTGATTAGCATTAAAATTGTGTCGAATTCGCCCATAAAATGCTTTTATTTAGCATAAAAAGTGCTTCTCATTAGCTCAAGAAATGCTTTTAAACTGCTTCTAAACAGAACAAAAACTGCTTTTAACTAGCATAAATAATGCTTCTATTTAGCTCCAAAATGCTTTTAACTAGAATTAAAAGAGCTTCTAATTTGCTCATAAAATGCTTTTAATTAGCATGGATAATGCTTCTAATTAGTTCAATAAAATGCATTTGGTTAGCACAATAACGGCATCTAAACAGAATAAAAACTGCTTTTAACTAGCATGGAATAATGCTTCTAATTAGCTCCAAAATGCTTTTAAATTTTCATTAAAAGTGCTTCTAATTTGCTCATAAAATGCTTTTAATTAGCATAGATAATGCTTCTAATTAGTTCAATAAAATGCATTTGGTTAGCACAATAACTGCATCCAAACAGAACAAAAACTGCTTTTAACTAGCATGGAATAATGCTTCTAATTAGCTCCAAAATGCTTCTAACTAGCATGAATAATGATTCTAATTAGCACAATAACTGCTTCTAAACAGAGCAAAAACTTCTTGTAAAAAGCCCAAAAACTGCAGTTTCGTAAGCACGATCACAAGGAGAGGAGGAAACATGTACAACCATTCCTCATGCTCTATTGTGTCTTTTTATTACCACGATGAAGCAGTGAAGCATTCATGTTTTCACACGTTCCAACAACAACAACAACAATAACAACAACACACAAAATAAGCACTTTTGGCTGCAGAACCAAACCGGAAGAGCCGATGAGAAGTCATCAGAGATCCTGCATGGGAGATGCTTCCATTTTTTCTGAGCTTGTTTCCTTACTTTCTCTTCATATTTAAAAATAATAATAATATAAAAAATCCTTCATTAAAAGTTATTTCTGCTGTCTTTGTCAGCACAATTTAATGGACGCCATTGAAAGTCTTTAAAAGAGGACGCCTGCGACCTTCCACTCCAATTTAATGAGTTTTTTGGGAGGACAAACGTTCCAGGACACGCTCACATCTTTACCTACACTGGTGCAAACATAATTACTCTTTTATTGTGTGGCTTTCAGTCCTAGCTCTATCAAGTATCATTATCACTGGGGGATACCAATATGAGGATTTTTGTAAATGTAAACATTTTTTTTATTTTGCACTAAAAAAATATATGAATTTGTTTTAGTGCAAAATATATACTAGATTATTGAAATTATGATTTCAGTAACACAAGGAACAAGAATCCCTCCAGAGAAACAAAAAGAGTGTGTACAAGTGTCAAAATAGAAGATGGATGGATGGAAATATTAATACATTTACATGTTTAAAAAGAACAATTAATAAGGAAATACAGCCAGTAATATACTATACCAATTTAATTTATAAAAGGTCAACAATATGATTTGTTTGAGTGGCTGGACAAGACAGATTAATAAATAATGTTGTTATTGTATGGAGTTTTTTGCGTGGATGATGATGTTTCCACAACAGTACACCATGGCAAAAAAAGAACAATGCAACATTTGACGTCACTATGGGAAGTTTTGACGGAGCAGAAACGTGTGAACTCGTTGGGAGTTTCCTCCTCTCCCAGCTCGCTAGCCTCAATCTGAACCTTGGTATTTACCGTGATGACGGACTGGCAGTGTGTCGCGCCTCGCCAAGGAGCAGCGAGAATACCAAGAAGCGCATATGCCAAATTTTCAAAGAGAACGGCCTACGGATCACGATTGAAGCCAACAAGCAAACCGTCAACTTCCTTGACGTCACTTTCAACCTGAGAAATAACAGCTACCAACCATTCACGAAACCCAACACAACACTCCAATACGTGCACCATGACAGCAACCACCCACCCACCACCACGAAAAGAATACCTACCGGAATCAATAAAAGGCTATCGATGCTGTCATCCAGCAAAGCTGAATTTGACCAAGCAACCCCCCCGTACCAAAAAGCCCTTGATGAAAGCGGATACAATTTCACCCTCACCTATGAACCCACGCCAGGAAACCAGCCAAAAAAGAACAGAAAACGAAACGACATCATCTGGTACAACCCCCCATACAGCAAAAACGTCTCAACGAACATTGGACACAAATTCCTCAATCTGATTGACAAACACTTTCCCAAAGACAACATCCTAAGAAAAGTATTCAACAAGAACAACATTAAATTGAGCTACACCTGCATGAACAATATACGACAAATCATCTCAAACCACAACAAAACAATTGCAAATGAGCCGTCGGCCCCCAGACAGAGCGACTCCAAAACCAACAAAGGATGTAACTGTCGAAAGAAACCTGATTGCCCTCTCAACGGGGGATGCTTACAAACATCAGTTGTCTACCAATCTAAGGTAATACGCAAGGACATTAACACATCCGACACATATGTAGGATTAACCGAGGGAGAATTCAAAACCAGATGGAACAATCACAAGGCTTCTTTCAGGAACAAAAACCTGCGAAATACCACAGAACTCAGCAAACACATTTGGGACCTCAAAGACAATAATGTTGAATATTCAATAACATGGCAAATTCTTGCATCCAGCACACCTTACAATAGTGGTAATAAAAGATGCAACCTATGCTTGAAAGAGAAACTGTTTATTATTTACCGTCCAGACCTGTCATCCCTCAACAAGCGCAGCGAAATTGTAACAACATGCCGCCATAGACGGAAACACCTCCTAGGTAACACATGAGCCAATCACCACGCCCCTAGGCCAGCCTGTACCCACCCACTCTGTGCCCTATATAAACCATGGTATGCGAATGCTCCCATTAAAATCTCCTGACGATTGAGGGTACCCCCCCCTCATGAAACAGGCCTGTAGAGATGAAATAATCTTGTGATTTTTTTCCCCACACATACATACATATATATATATATATATATATATATATATATATATATATATATATATATATATATATATATATATATATATATATATATATATATTCTATGGGATGGCACTTCAAGTTCATATGTGAGTAAAGGCAGGTGGCCAATACTTTTGGCAATATATATATATATATATATATATATATATATATATATATATATATATATATATATATATATATATATATATATATATATATATATATTTTATATATATATACTTATGTATACACATATATACATATACATACATATATATATAAATATATATATATATATATATATATATATATATTTATATATATATATATATATATATATATATACATATACATACATATATATATATATATATATATATATATATATATATATACATACATATACATACATATATATATATATATATATATATATATATATATATATATATACATACATATACATACATATATATATATATATATATATATATATATATATATATATATATATATATATATATATATATATATATATATATATATATATATATATATATATATATATATATATATATATATATATATATATATATATATATATATAAATGAGAGCTATTACCTCCCTGCTTGGCACTCAGCATCAAGGGTTGGAATTGGGGGTTAAATCACCAAAAATTATTCCCGGGCGTGGCCACCGCTGCTGCTCACTGCTCCCCTCACCTCCCAAGGGGTGATCAAGGGTGATGGGTCAAATGCAGAGAATAATTTTGCCACACCTAGTGTGTGTGTGACCATCATTAGTACTTTTACTTTTACTTTTTAATATATACAGTATATATATATATATATATATATATATATATATATATATATATATATATATATATATATATATATATATATATATATATATATAATGTATTATTCATTTAGTTAGAATGTATTTATTGTTTGTACATTTATTATGATTTAATATCGTTTGAGACGGTGAATGGATTAGATTGAATTATCAAACACAAATAAATTTGAGGCTAAAATTCTCAAATTTATTGTTAATATTTGGCGGAAAAGTGTAACGAGCCCAAAAACTGCTCCTAAATCCATCAATACCCAAGAGTGACTTTTGAACCCAGCGAGTGCATGATGGAACTAAACATTTTTCTTTTTTTTTTATTAATCAGTCCAATAAAATAATACCCAGTAATAGCATATAAGATGAACTCTGAGCATGGAGAGTGACGTCATCAACATCAACATCAACATCAACATCAACATCGCCCCTAAAGGACAGGAAAAGTACGAGCCACGGCTTCACGCTCTGGGACTCGTCAAGTCGTCCGTGCGAGTGCGATGCAAACATTTTGACACGTGGCGTTTACATGTGTCAGATCCCAGCGCCGCCTGTACCTCTAAAAATAAACCCCAAGCGTCGGCTGCCATAACAAGTCAAAAAGACGTCCAGAGCGCGGGGGAAAGAAAAAGAATGTTCCGTCGGTGTGGACGTCTAATGAGAGGGGAGTAAGCAAACATGCGCGACACAGGCGAGCCTTTGTCTGCTGATGATGGTGCTGGTGCCGGTGCCGGTGCTGGAGCTGCTGGTGACGATGTGGGCCAGCGATAATGAGACCGCATGATTGATTTTGGGGGGTTTTCGTGAGAACCCTGCAGGCTGGCTGAGATTGTAAGTGAAAAACAACTTCTGGTGAGCAAAGACTTCCGTCTACCAGGCAGATGTTGCAGCTTCACACTTTTAGGGAATCAAACTTCACTCAACCTTGTGATTTTCTACGTCTTTCCGGAAGAAAGATCAAGAGTTACCTTGAGTTCTGGATATGAATGACTTGAAACTATGCTAATGATAGGGTAAATTATTATATACAGTATAACTACGTTTTTGGTTTTCTTTGTGTTGTACATTTGTTGCTGTATGTAAAATGGCGCCACTGAACCGTTCTGCTCTTGTATGTCCTTCTTTGTGAATCTTCAATGTTTCCCTCTTGTTTCCATGAGAGCTGGCTGGCACTTCTGCCACTTTTGAGTCCTGAAAACACTTAACTTCTCCATTGTGGGATGAATGGAGGATATCTTGACTCAGGGTTTCTGAAATATTGTTGGGTCTTGTCAAAAATGTATCTCAGTTGTGTTCCGCATTTGGTTGTAATACACTTTTTCACCACTTGTGGCAGTAATGACAATATCAAACAAGCAGAAGAAGTCTGAATTGAAAGTCATAGAGAAGTTTCTTAAGCGAACAAATTATGACTATATTTAAGTGGTTAAGCTGAGTTTTCATTTGCACTTAAATTGTGGGATTTTTTACCGCTCTACCCCAGTATTGAGCACTGTTTAACGGATAAACCACAGAAACCTTGACTATATAAACCATATATATATATATATATATATATATATATATATATATATATATATATATATATATATATATATATATATATATATATATATATATACATATATATACATAACTGCCTTCTCTTCGGTGCAATAACCCATTCCACCAACCACCCTGTTTTTGTTTTGTTTTTTCATGTATATATTCATTTCACACCATATTCATTGCACTTCTACATTTTTTATATTTCTATATATTTGCACATTGTTTTTCTAGCATGCACACATCGCACTGTATGGAATGGCCTCAATCTCGTTACCTTGCGTAATGACAATAAAGCTGATTCTGATTCTGATTCTGATATATATGCATGTATATATATATATATTTATATATATATATATATATATATATATATATATATATATATATATATATATATATATATATCTATGTATATATGTATATATATAGATATATATATATATATATATATTAGGGCTGCAACTAACGATTACTTTGATAATCGATTAATCTGTCAATTATTTTTCGATTAATCGATTAAAAATCGGATAAAAGAGACAAACTACATTGCTATCCTTTCCAGTATTTTATTTAAAAAATCAGCATACTGGCACCATACTTATTTTTATTGTGATTGTTTCTCAGCTGTTTGCACATGTTGCAGTTTATAAATAAAGGTTTATAAAAAAAAAAAAAATACATTAATAATTAAAATTTTTTTTTTTTAAATTTGCCTCTGCGCATGCACATAGCATTGATCCAACAAATCGATGACTAAATTAATCGGCAACTATTTTTATAATCGATTTTAATCGATTTAATCGATTACTTGTTGCAGCCCTAATATATATATATATATATATATATATATATATATATATATATATATATATATATATATATATACATACATACAGGTAAAAGCCAGTAAATTAGAATATTTTGAAAAACTTGATTTATTTCAGTAATTGCATTCAAAAGGTGTAACTTGTACATTATATTTATTCATTGCACACAGACTGATGCATTCAAATGTTTATTTCATTTAATTTTGATGATTTGAAGTGGCAACAAATGAAAATCCAAAATTCCGTGTGTCACAAAATTAGAATATTACTTAAGGCTAATACAAAAAAGGGATTTTTAGAAATGTTGGCCAACTGAAAAGTATGAAAATGAAAAATATGAGCATGTACAATACTCAATACTTGGTTGGAGCTCCTTTTGCCTCAATTACTGCGTTAATGCGGCGTGGCATGGAGTCGATGAGTTTCTGGCACTGCTCAGGTGTTATGAGAGCCCAGGTTGCTCTGATAGTGGCCTTCAACTCTTCTGCGTTTTTGGGTCTGGCATTCTGCATCTTCCTTTTCACAATACCCCACAGATTTTCTATGGGGCTAAGGTCAGGGGAGTTGGCGGGCCAATTTAGAACAGAAATACCATGGTCCGTAAACCAGGCACGGGTAGATTTTGCGCTGTGTGCAGGCGCCAAGTCCTGTTGGAACTTGAAATCTCCATCTCCATAGAGCAGGTCAGCAGCAGGAAGCATGAAGTGCTCTAAAACTTGCTGGTAGACGGCTGCGTTGACCCTGGATCTCAGGAAACAGAGTGGACCGACACCAGCAGATGACATGGCACCCCAAACCATCACCCAACCATGCAAATTTTGCATTTCCTTTGGAAATCGAGGTCCCAGAGTCTGGAGGAAGACAGGAGAGGCACAGGATCCACGTTGCCTGAAGTCTAGTGTAAAGTTTCCACCATCAGTGATGGTTTGGGGTGCCATGTCATCTGCTGGTGTCGGTCCACTCTGTTTCCTGAGATCCAGGGTCAACGCAGCCGTCTACCAGCAAGTTTTAGAGCACTTCATGCTTCCTGCTGCTGACCTGCTCTATGGAGATGGAGATTTCAAGTTCCAACAGGACTTGGCGCCTGCACACAGCGCAAAATCTACCCGTGCCTGGTTTACGGACCATGGTATTTCTGTTCTAAATTGGCCCGCCAACTCCCCTGACCTTAGCCCCATAGAAAATCTGTGGGGTATTGTGAAAAGGAAGATGCAGAATGCCAGACCCAAAAACGCAGAAAAGTTGAAGGCCACTATCAGAGCAACCTGGGCTCTCATAACACCTGAGCAGTGCCAGAAACTCATCGACTCCATGCCACGCCGCATTAACACAGTAATTGAGGCAAAAGGAGCTCCAACCAAGTATTGAGTATTGTACATGCTCATATTTTTCATTTTCATACTTTTCAGTTGGCCAACATTTCTAAAAATCCCTTTTTTGTATTAGCCTTAAGTAATATTCTAATTTTGTGACACACGGAATTGTGGATTTTCATTTGTTGCCACTTCAAATCATCAAAATTAAATTAAATAAACATTTGAATGCATCAGTCTGTGTGCAATGAATAAATATAATGTACAAGTTACACCTTTTGAATGCAATTACTGAAATAAATCAAGTTTTTCAAAGTATTCTAATTTACTGGCTTTTACCTGTATATATATATATATATACATACATATACATACATATATATAAAAGTTATTATTAATTTAGTTAGAGTGTATTTAATGTATGAACATTTATTTTTCATCAATTTTTCATCGTTGTGCAGGAATATTTGCGACTTTTGTGATAAAACATGGTTCCATATCATTTGAGAAGGTGAGTCTTGAATAAACTGTGAACGGATTAGATTAGATTATTAAACAAAAATCAATTCAAGGCTAAAATTCTCTAATTCATTGGTTAATATTTGGCGGACCACATTGAATGACGTGGCGGACCAGATCCGGCCCCCGGGCCTTGAGTTTGACATAGGTGCTTTCGGGACACATATTGCTGTTAGAAGATCATTTGAAGAAAGTCAGGAGACTTTCACTGCTAGTATATGGCAGCTCAAACAAAAGTGAAACGTCTCTCTCTCTTGGCCCAAACTACAGTTTTTCACTTCAGAGGTCTCACCTCCACCTTGCGGTGTTGTATTGAGTGTGCAGGACTACTAAAACTGTAGCACTTTGGGTCAGTGTGTCGGCAGACGAGACGACCATCGTGTGTGAAAAGGTCCTTCAGCTCAATAAAAGCTGCGCTGAGTCAGCCCGGGTTTACTTCTGATGCTTCAAGACGAGCACGTCAAATACGGTAAACAAGTAGTATGCTCGCCACGCCGCGTTTTCATCGAGACGGGGTCGGAAAAGGTCGCTGAGGGGACGCGGGGCCCCGGCACGAATCTGCATCGCCATGGCGCTGAAAGAAACTGCAGAGTCAGCACATTTCCACCCAGGTTGGGTGACACTGAGCAACAGCTCTCCTTTGCAGGTTGCGGCAATATGAAAATATTAATAATGGCCGCTTAAACGGCGCACTGCGCCTTCATTTATCTGGCGAAACGCAGCCTGCGCTCGCTTCCTCCCCGAGGCATTAATCTTCTCCGCTGCGTCGGTGGCTGCTGGAACACCGACAGCAACGACTTACCGGGGAGTAAAAGTTTTACTTTGGCCTCAGTCGCTTTGTCAACGTCACTTGCTCGCCATCGCTAACACTTGGCTCCCCAAGTACCACCACAATGAACATTGAAATACAGTAGCATAGTAGGCCTAAGTATTCATTAAAAAACAAGGCAATGGCATTATTTAACAAAGTATATTTCATATTTTTGGCCACTGTAACATTACACAGCAACACTGTTAGAGGAAAATAAAACACTGTACTTTAATCAAGCAATTCTTTGGCGCACCACTAGATGGAGCCTGTGAGTACCACACTGCAATATCCAATAAAAAAACAACATTTTTTACTGAACAATCCCTACATGAAATTGCCTTTTTTTAATATTATCCTCCCACTTTGATCGCATTTTTGACACTTATGAAAAAGTGCCAGCTTTTATATTTAAAAAAAAAGGTCTTAAGCACGAAATTTCAAAATTTACTCTCGAGCGCCCCCTTGAAAATTATACAAAAAAATAAAATAAAAATAGCCTCTGCCACCAGAAATCGCTAGAAACGTCCCAGATGACAAGACGCACGTAAAAGTCTCAGGAATATATATATATATATATCAGTTTGTAGAGGTTGCCCTCTAGTGGGTTCTTCAGACCACCACACACTGCCAGGAGAGCCAGGAATTCCATGTATAACACTGTTTTATTTTCCTATAATAGTCTTTTGCTTTCCAGAAAACTGTCTTTCTCTCCTGCTCAGCAGCACCTCCAACTCCAACTACTCGTCTCGTCACGGCTGCTGCTAATAAAGGCGACAGGTGATTAGATAACAAGGCCTACCTGGGCCATCCACGTCTTGGCGACCGGTCCTGGCAACACCCCGTTCCGCGGCAGGCCCGCAGGCCACGCCACCCTCCACACAGTTTTAAGCCAAAAACAGGGGGTTGCACTTTCACAAACTCCTCCTCGGGACTTGGACCGAATGAGTTGCGAGAGAACCACAAGGAAGTCTTAAAGGAGAAAAAGGATCGCCGGATCCATGCCGAGTGGAGGGCAAGACCGGGTACAAAAGATGAATGATTAGTGTCAGCAGCAGGTGGGGACACTAATCCAATAAACAAGAGTCTGGTGTGTGTACTCAGCGCCCTTAGCAACGAGGACGTTCAAGGCGGAAAGGAGCACCGAGAACAGGGGTTACACTTTCACGAACTCCTCCTCGGGACTTGTTTTGATACCTCTGCTGTGTTTAGCTAGCTATGGCTAACAGAGGTAGTCCTTCATCCGTCGTCTTTTCTCCCCGCGCACCTGTCTGCTCGTCACTCAGGATTACACAAGTGGAATAAGTACAGCCGGGGGACGAGGGATATGTGAATGGCAGCACGCCCGTTCCGCGGCAGGCCCGCAGGCCACGCCACCCTCCACACAGTTTTAAGCCAAAAACAGGGGGTCGCACTTTCACAAACTCCTCCTCGGGACTTGGACCGAATGAGTTGCGAGAGAACCACAAGAAAGTCTTAAAGGAGAAAAAGGATCGCCGGATCCGTGCCGAGTGGAGGGCAAGACCGGGTACAAAAGATTAATGATTAGTGTCGGCAGCAGGTGGGGACACTAATCCAATAAACAAGAGTCTGGTGTGTGTACTCAGCGCCCTTAGCAACGAGGGGTTGCACTTTCACAAACTCCTCCTCGGGACTTGGACCGAACGAGTTGCGATTAAAATGACAGATTCCGGACTGATGGGCGATGATAAATTACGAAGGGACTTTGCCCACGCCATAGGATGCGGGCGTGGTTTGGTGCCAAACTTTGATTCGCCAAACAAAACCCTTAAGTAGAGAGAACCACAAGAAAGTATTCCCGTAGAAAAAGGAACGTAAAATGTTGCTGGAACCGCGCCGAGTGGACGGCAAGACCGGGTACAAAAGGGGCGTGATTGGTGTCGGCAGCAGGTGGGTACACTAATCAAATAAACAAGAGTCTGGCAAGGAAGCCACGTTTCTTACAAATACTATTATCGCTGGCGGGTTGGAGGACGAGTTACACACCGAGTAAGAACAAACAGAAGCAGACAGGAAAGGCTGCTAATCGCTAAACTAGCTTTAAAAAATAGCATTACAGCTGTGAGCAATCAGTTATTAACAGGACATTTAGAAGTAAAAAAGTCTAAGATGACAGGACGCACGTAAAAGACGGCCACGAGAAAGTCTTACCGTAGAAAAAGGAACATAAAATGCCGCTGGATCCGCGCCGAGTGGACGGCAAGACCGGGTACAAAAGGGACGTGATTGGTGTCGGCAGCAGGTGGGTACACTAATCAAATAAACAAGAGTCTGGCAAGGAAACCACGTTTCTTACAAATACTATTATCGCTAGCGGGTTGGAGGACGAGTTACACACCGAGTAAGAACAAACAGAAGCAGACAGGAAAGGCTGCAAATCGCTAAACTAGCTTTAAAAAATAGCATAACAGCTGTGAGCAATCAGTTATTAACAGGACATTTAGAAGTAAAAACGTCTAAGATGACAGGACGCACGCAAAAGTCGGCCACAAGAAAGTCTTACACTAGAAAAAGGAACATAAAATGCCGTTGGATCCACGCCGAGTGGACGGCAAGACCGGGTACAAAAGGGGCGTGATTGGTGTCGGCAGCAGGTGGGTACACTGATCCAATAAACAAGAGTCTGATGCGTGCAATAAATATCGTGTTGATATCGTTCCTTGATATTTTAATACCGAACATCGGCCCGATCAGTTTGTCTTTTCCTCTATTTCAATCAAGCCATTTACAAAACGGCCATCATGCTAGGCTGTAGACTACTAGGAGCTTGCAGCTACACAACAGCTAAGCACACAATAGCACGCAAGTTAGAAATACGTAATACTAATTGAACACTATTGCAGTGTAAAAAAAAAAAGGCACACTTGTCAATACAAACAAGCATCAAATAATCATAGTTGCATTATTCTACAAGGCAAAAAGTATCGAGTAACAAACGTGTCCGCATCATTTTATGTTTTGATACCTTTGCTGTGTTTAGCTAGCTGTGGCTAACAGAGGTAGTCCTTCATCCGTCGTCTTTTCTCCCCGCGCACCTGTCTGCTCGTCACTCAGGATTACACAAGTGGAATAAGTACAGCCGGGGGACGAGCGATATGTGAATGGCAGCACACCTCTTCATGCATTCATCTCCCGTCGTCACGTAGGAGCGCAGGGAACACCACGGCGAGGTTCATTAAAGCCGCGGCGCACCCCCCCGGGGAAGTGGGAGCAAACGAGGGGGGACTGAACATGGTAAAAATCGATGTTTAAAAAGACCCCCCCCCTCGGCCCCCCCCCGTCGTCCCAAAAGCTCAGACGCTCGCCTGTCATCCGTGCTTGTAACTCCTCAGCTGTCGGTGAGTTCTGACGCCGCTTCTTATAAGCGCAGGCGGGAGTATTTACCCATCATTCCACTCATTTGTGCACACCCCCCTGCTGTGATGCCTCGGGGGTCGTGGCCCTTTTTAAGTCTGGGAACTGCACGTTCTGTTCCAGAATCTGCAACACCGGTGGTGTGCAAACTGAGACCTGGGGGCTATTTGGGGACTGTGACTATTTTTTTTTGCAGCCCAATTAATAGTATTCTAATATTAGCCTTTGGGCTCATTTTACAGGTATAGCATCAAATATTTGTTTACTTGAAAAATGCTATCTTTTAGCATGCTATCTTTTTTTTCTTTTTTTTCCAATCTAATTTTGTAGGTCATATTTTGTTGTTTTAAGCACACCTCAGAGTATTATACTTAGGTATTTGAGGCATATTACAGTTAGCATTTTAGCATGCTAACATTAGCATGCTAGCTTTTTAAAATGTTTTAGCAGAAATACACCTGTGTCATATATTTTTGACATTTCACTGATGCTAACTCTAAGCATGCCATTGTTAGCATGTTAGCATAGTATTGTTTGCAGGTATACACCTCAGCGTCAAATATTTGTTTACTTGACAAATGCTACCTTTTAGCATGCTAACGTTGCTATGCTAGCTTTTTTTTTTTCAATCTAATTTTGTAGGTCATATTTTGGTGTTTTAAGTACACCTCAAAGTATTAAATTTTGGTATTTGAGGCATTTTACAGTTAGCATTTTAGCATGCTAACATTAGCATGCTAGCTTTTTAAAATGTTTTAGCAGAAATACACCTCAGTGTCATATATTTTTGACATTTCACTGATGCTAACTCTAAGCATGCTATTGTTAGCATATTAGCATAGTACTGTTTGCAGGTATACACCTCAGCGTCAATTTTTTGTTTACTTGAAAAATGCTACCTTTTAGCATGCTAATGTTAGTATGCTATCTTTTTTTTTTTTTTCCAATCTAATTTTGTAGGTCATATTTTGGTGTTTTAAGCACATCTCAGAATATTATATTTTGGTATTTGATGCATGTTACAGTTGGCATTTTAGCATTAGCATGCTAGCTTTTTAAAATGTTTTAGCAGAAATACACCTCAGTGTCATATATTTTTGACATTTCACTGATGCTAACTCTAAGCATGCTATTGTTAGCATGTTAGCATAGTACTGTTTGCAGGTACACACCTCAGCGTCAAACATTTGTTTACTTGACAAATGCTACCTTTTAGCATGCTAACGTTACTATGTTAGCTTTTTCTTTTTTTTTTTCAATCTAATTTTGTAGGTCATATTTTGTTGTTTTAAGCACACCTCAGAGTATTATATTTAGGTTTTTGAGGCATGTTACAGTTAGCATTTTAGCATGCTAACATTAGCATGCTAGCTTTTTAAAATGTTTTAGCAGAAATACACCTCAGTGTCATATATTTTTGACATTTCACTGATGCTAACTCTAAGCATGCTATTGCTAGCATGTCAGCATAGTACTGTTTGCAGGTATACACCTCAGCGTCAAACATTTGTTTACTTGACAAATGCTACCTTTTAGCATGCTTACGTTACTATGCTAGCTTTTTTTTTTTTTTTTTTTTAAGCTAATTTTGTAGGTCATATTTTGGTGTTTTAAGCACACCTCAGAGTATTATACTTTGTTTTTTGATGCATGTTACAATTGGCATTTTAGCATGCTAACATTAGCATGCTAGCTTTTTAAAATGTTTTGGCAGAAATACACCTCAGTGTGATATATTTTTAACGTTTCACTGATGCTAACTGTAAGAATTCTATTGTTAACACGTTAGCATAGTACTGTTTGCAGGTATAGACCTCAGCGTCAAATATTTGTTTACTTGACAAATGCAACCTTTTAGCATGCTAATGTTAGAATGCTAGTTTTTTTTATTTTTTTTTCCAATCTAATTTTGTAGGTCATATTTTGGTGTTTTAAGCACACCTCAGAGTATTATATTTTGGTATTTGATGCATGTTAAAGTTGGCATTTTAGCATTAGCATGCTAGCTTTTTAAAATGTTTTACAGAAATACACCTCAGTGTCATATATTTTTGACATTTCACTGATGCTAACTCTAAGCATGCTATTGTTAGCATATTAGCATAGTACTGTTTGCAGGTTTACACCTCAGCGTCAAATATTTGTTTACTTGACAAATGCTACCTTTTAGCATGCTAACGTTACTATGCTAGCTTTTTTTTTTTTTTCAATCTAATTTTGTAGGTCATATTTTGGTGTTTTAAGCACACCTCAGAGTATTATATTTTGTTTTTTGATGCATGTTACAATTGGCATTTTAGCATGCTAACATTAGCATGCTAGCTTTTTAAAATGTTTTAGCAGAAATACACCTCAGTGTGATATATTTTTGACGTTTCACTGATGCTAACTGTAAGAAATCTATTGTTAACACGTTAGCATAGTACTGTTTGCAGGTATAGACCTCAGCGTCAAATATGTGTTTACTTGACAATTGCTACCTTTTAGCATGCTAATGTTAGTGTGCTATTTTTTTTATTTTATTTTTTCCCAACCTAACTTTGTAGGTCATATTTTGGTGTTTTAAGCACACCCCAGAGTATTATATTTTGGTATTTGATGCATGTTACAGTTGGCATTTTAGCATTAGCATGCTAGCTTTTTAAAATGTTTTAGCAGAAATACACCTCAGTGTCATATATTTTTGACATTTCACCGATGCTAACTGTATGCTATTCTTAGCATGTTATCATAGTACTGTTTGCAGGCATACACCTCATCGTCAAATTTTTGTTTACTTGACAGATGCTACCTTCTAGCATGCTAATGTTAGTATGCTATCTTTTTTTTTGGGGGGGGGGGCATTTTAGCATTAGCATGCTAGCTTTTTAAAATGTTTTAGCAGAAATACACCTCAGTGTCATATATTTTTGACATTTCACCGATGTTAACTGTATGCTATTTTTAGCATGTTAACATAGTACTGTTTGCAGGCATACACCTCAGCGTCAAAGTTTTGTTTACTTGACAAATGCTACCTTCTAGCATGCTAATGTTAGTGTGCTATCTTTTTTTTGGGGGTGGGGGCATTTTAGCATTAGCATGCTAGCTTTTTAAAATGTTTTAGCAGAAATACACCTCAGTGTCATATATTTTTGACATTTCACCAATGCTAACTGCAAGCATGCTATTTTTAGCATGTTAGCATAGTACTGTTTGCAGGCATACACCTCAGCGTCAAATTTTTGTTTACTTCACAAATGCTACCTTTTAGCATGCTAATGTTAGTATGCTATCTTTTTTTTTTTTTTTTTTTTTTCAATCTAATTTTGTAGGTCATATTTTGGTGTTTTAAGCACACCTCAGCCTATTATATTTTGGTATTTGATGCATGTTACAGTTAGCATTTTAACATGCTAAAATTAGCATGCTAATTTTTTTAAATGTTTTAGCAGAAAAACACCTCAGTGTCATATATTTTTGACGTTTCACTGATGCTAACTGTAAGCATGTTATTGTTAGCATGTTAGCATAGTACTGTTAGCAGGTATACACCTCAGCGTCAAACATTTTGTTACTTGACAAATTATGTTAACACGCTAGTTTTTTTAGATCATTTATCAGGTATACAGAATGTCAACATTAGTATGTTAGCTTTTTCTTTTCTTTTTTTAGCTAATTTTGTAGGTATACACCCCAGTCATATTTTGGTGTTTAAAGCATACCAAGAAAATTGTTCAGGTGCACACCTCAGAGTATTATAATTTGGTATTTGAAGCATGCAGGGTTATATTTACCACTCTGTTAAATGGTCTTTCCTTTAAACAACGTTTCTGGGTGTTGTTGATAAATGGCATTGGCTTTGCATGGTGTAGTTTTAACTTGCACTTACAGATGTAGCGAGCAACTGTAGTTACTGACAGTGGTTTTTCTGAAGTGTTCCTGAGCCCATGTGGTGATATCCTTTACACACTAATGTCGCTTGTTGATGCAGTACCGCCTGAAGGATCAAAGGTCTAATATTTGCAAAAAAAATAACAACATTTACCAGTTTGATTGTTAGGTATCTTGTCTTTGCAGTCTATTCATTTGAATATAAGGAATTGCAAATCATTGTATTCTCTTTTTATTTACCATTTACACAACGTGACAACTTCACTGCTTTTGGGTTTTGTAAAAAAAATAAAAAAATACTCGGCACTACCGATATACGTCAAAAATGCCAATTATGGCTGCCGAGAATCGGTTGATGTCTAGTAAATAATGATAAATAATAATAATTTATCAACGAGCTATAATAAGCATGAACCTAGAATTTAATGGCAGCAACACATTGCAAAAAAATTGTCACAGGATCATTTTTACCACTGTGTTACATGGCCTTTCCTTTTAACAACGTTTCTGGGTGTTGTTGATAAATGGCTTTGGCTTTGCTTAGTAGAGTTTTAACTTGCACTGAGAGATGTAGTGACCGACTGTAGTTACTGACAGTGGTTTTCTGAAGTGTTCCTGAGCCCATGTGGTGATATCCTTTACACACTGATGTCACATTTTGATATAGTACAGCCTGAGGGATCCAATGTCTGTAATATCATGGCTTACGTGCAGTGATTTCTCCAGATTCTCTGAACCTTTTGATGATATTACGGAGCGTAGATGGTGTAATCCCTAAATTCCTTGCAATAGCTGGTTGAGAAATGTTGTTCTTAAACAATTTGCTCAGGCATTTGTTGACAAAGTGGTGACCCTCGCCCCGTCCTTGTTTGTGAATGACTGAGCATTTACTTTTATACCCAATCATGGCACCCACCTGTTCCCAATTAGCCTGTTCACCTGTGGGATGTTCCAAATAAGTGTTTGACGAGTAATTCCTCAACTTTCTCAGTCTTTTTTGCCACTTGTGCCAGCTTTTTTTTTAAACATGCTGCTGGCATCAAATTCCAAATGAGCTAATATTTGCAAAAAGTAACGAAATTGACCAGTTTGAACGTTGAATATCTTGTCTTTGCAGTCTATTCAATTGAATATAAGTTGAAAAGGAATTGTTGTATTCTCTTTTTATCAGTAACGTGCAGTCACTAGAGGCAGGTGAGGCGGGGCCTCACCTGCCATCATGGAAAGAAAAAAAAAGTAAAAAGAAAAAAGAAAAAAAAAATTGTTATATGTATCCAGTGATTATACTATAAAGTTATTTTCCATTTAACTTCACCAGTTTTAGATTATTTTTATTCAAAATCGCTGAATTTTCACATTTGCCGTTCAAATACTGAGAAGAGACGGTGCGGTGAACAGCAGCCAGTTGAGGCACGTCACTCAGTGCCTCAACATGGATTGCGGACTCGGCTAACTGCTGGCCTGCTGTGCAGTGAGACCGTATTGCTATATGAATTATATTATACATTTCCATAGTTTAGTTAGCTGAGGTATATAATGTACAGTGTATTTTGTCAACAACTGTATGTGTGTAACGTATTTCTTGTGCTGAGCGATCATAAAACGGCTGCAAAAGACGCACTGGCTGAGGCTCGCCTCCTGCACCCCCGCCGTAGAATTGTTATATCAACTAAAGCCCACACTTAAACTTTCCACGTGCAAGATTGAATCTATTTAAAAAAAATATTTCATAAAAAGCCAAAAAGTGCAAAAACAATAATATTCGTGTTGGAGGAGTTGTGAATGACTGCAGGGACACAACATTATGTACACCTGCACACTGCAGGTGTACCTAATTCACAACTCCTCCAACACGAACATTATTGTTTTTGCACTTTTTGGCTTCTTATTAAATAACTTTTGTAACCTATTTTCATGGGCTTTCCTCTTTGCGATGTTAAGTTCCTGTTATGCGCTGTTATACAGTATATGCCTTGAGCTCTTATTTTGAAGGCGCTAAGAGCGGAAGTGATGTCACGTTGCGGAGGTTTTTGAAAGAAGGTGAATAAAGTGGTCCTCGTGTAAACTGGAGCCTCCGTGTTTGTTATTTTGTAGTTTCATACAGTATAGGCCACGTTTATAAACCCTCGGTTACACTTTTTTAAATAGATTCAATCTTGCACGTGGAAAGTTGAAGTGAGGGCTTTAGTTGCGGCGCATGGACTTCATTTCTAAGTAAAGGTAAGACCATAATAACGTTTTTTTTTATTAAATGTGCTTTTTTGTGTGCTACAGTTTGTATGTGTAAAGTTAAAGTTAAGTTAAAGTAGCAATGATTGTCACACACACACTAGGTGTAATGAAATGTGTCCTCTGCATTTGACCCATCCCCTTGATCACCCCCTGGGAGGTGAGGGGAGCAGTGGGCAGCAGCGGCGCCGCGCCCGGGAATCATTTTTGGTGATTTAACCCCCAATTCCAAGCCTTGATGCTGAGTGCCAAGCAGGGAAGGATGCTGGTATGAGCTTTTAAACATAACCCGTTAACTGCTGCCAATCAAATGGTGAATAAGATACTCTTTAGGGTTCATATCAGGGCCGGCCCGTGGCATAGGCCGTATAGGCAAATGCTAAGGGCGCCGTCCATCAGGGGGCGCCACGCCAGTGCCACAAATGTTGGAGGAAAAAAAAAAATGTTGGTACTATTATTTCTAAATACAAAAAATAATCCCACGTTAATTAAAATGCAAAGTAAAGCCTATATAATAGAAATATTATTTGTTCAATCAATCAATCTTTATTTATATAGCCCTAAATCACAAGTGTCTCAAAGGGCTGCACAAGCCACAACGACATCCTCGGTACAAAGCCCACATACGGGCAAGGAAAAACTCACCCCAGTGGGACGTCGATGTGAATGACTATGAGAAACCATGGAGAGGACCGCATATGTGGGTAACCCCCCCCCCCTCTAGGGGAGACCGAAAGCAATGGATGTCGAGTGGGTCTGACATAATATTGTGAGAGTCCAGTCCATAGTGGATCCAACATAATAGTAAGAGTCCAGTCCATAGTGGGGCCAGCAGGACACCATCCCGAGCGGAGACGGGTCAGCAGCGCAGAGATGTTCCCAGCCGATACACAGGCGAGCGGTCCACCCCGGGTCCCGACTCTGGACAGCCAGCACTTCATCCATGGCCACCGGACCTGTGCCCCTCCCCCCCCTCAAGGAAAAGGGGAGCAGAGGAGAAAAGAAAAGAAACGGCAGATCAACTGGTCTAACAGGGGGGCTATTTAAAGGCTAGAGTATACAAATGAGTTTTAAGATGGGACTTAAATGCTTCTACTGAGGTAGCATCTCTAATTGTTACCGGGAGGGCATTCCATAGTACTGGAGCCCGAATAGAAAACGCTCTATAGCCCGCAGACTTTTTTTGGGCTCTGGGAATCACTATTTGTTACAACATTACAAACCCCCCCCCCCCCCCCTTCGCCCGGGGCGCCCCCTCCCTTCCCGTATCAAGACTCTTTTTGGACGTCACCACATCAAAAAATCAACACAAGATGTCGAAACGGCCAAAACTGTCAGGTGCCCAGGGAAGAAAAAAGAGAAAAGAAGAGGAGGAGAAACGAGAAAAGACAGAGGTAGCAGGTAGGTAACGTTAGCCTACATGAAATTATTTGTCTGTTACAGAATGTGATAGTAACCTGGCTTTTTAGCATTAAGCTAATGTTACATGATTCGGCAATTGCTAATCAGTAAATAGCTAGTTCTGTTTTAACGTCGGGTTAATATTGTGGAGGGGGCTAAATTGTTATGGAGAATAATAATGTAACGTTAGGTAATTACAGTACTCCCGCCTTACATTCCTCAGGGACATTTGTATTAGATCTTTTAAGCAGGTATTTTTTGTTTACATTGTTATTGCCTTCTGGTTAGCTAATGTTTGCCCTGCAGGTAATAGTCACTTTTCCACCCATTAGGTATAGTTGTAAGCCTAGTTGTTAAAGTGCACATCATTAATGTTAATTAAGCAATATGTATGTAAAAAATATTGTATTTCATATATTCATTTTTTATTTTTTGCATTCATTTATTTATTCATATTTTTTTTTATCTTGTTAACTATTCTGATTGTTAATTTGCTTTCTTTAAGTAAAAAAAAGGTCAAAGACAAAGCTATTTGGTTTCTTGTGAGTATATACAGTTCACTGCCGATGTGGGGGGGGCGCCATCTAAAATCTTGCCTAGGGCGCCAGATTGGTTAGGGCCGGGCCTGGTTCATATGTTTGTAAATGTGACTGTGATGAAGTCAGTGCCTCACCAGCCATCAACCTCACCGCACGTCACTGCTTTTTATTGACCATTTACACAACGTGACAACTGCACTGCTTTTGGGATTTGTAAAATAGATAAAAATACTCGTCAAATAGCCAAATATGGCTGCCGATAATTGGCCGATGTCTATTAAATAACGCCAACTCGTCCTTTTCGCTTTTCCATCGCGGCAATAATTGCTGTTGTTTACGAGAACCCCGCAGCTTTTGCGACCTTTTCCAAGTTCAATCACTTTTTTTTTTTTTTTTTTTCAAATTATATTCAACCGCCGCCCAATCAACGCGGCGGTTGGCGAGGGGCCGATCAATGAGGCGGGAGAATAAAAGCGACTGCAAATGGAAACAATGAGTCGTCGGCCTCCCCCCCCGCTGACCTTGCCGTTCTTTGATAATTACGTTTATTGTGAAAGCCGCTGCCCCGAGGAGACCATTAGAGCGCATTCCTCAGCGAACAGTCGGTTGCGGGTTAATTAGCCAGAAACGGCCTTGAAATGAGCGGAGATTTAAACCTCTCGGATAGGCGCTCGTGTATTATCGCTGGCGTTGCTCCGGGGCACTCAAGTCATGGGGATCATTAGCGTGGCAGGAACTGGAAATATTTGTCCTTTTTTATAATCTTTTGCAAATATTAGCTCATTTGGAATTTGATGCCTGCATCATGTTTCTAAAAAGGCTGGCACCAGTGGCAAAAAAGACTGAGAAAGTTGAGGAATGCTCATCAAAACACTTATTTGGAACATCCCACAGGTGAACAGGCTAATTGGGAACAGGTGGGTGCCATGATTGGGTATAAAAGTAAATGCTCAGTCATTCACAAAACAAGGACGGGGCGAGGGTCACCACTTTGTCAACAAATGCCTGAGCAAATTGTTTAAGAACAACATTTCTCAACAAGGAATTTAAGGATTTCACCATCTACGCTCCGTATTATCATCAAAATGTTCAGAGAATCTGGAGAAATCAGTGCACGTATGCCATGATATTTGTTACGGCTCAGGCTCCTGCCAACGCCGCTCATCCGTCTGTGCGCACCTCGGGACACACCCACGGGTGCGCACATCCAGGGACGCGCCGCGCGCATCCCCGCCCTGCAGCAGCCACCAGCTGCATTCACTCACCGGCAATCTACACTCCTGGGTCTGATGAGGGCAGGCTCAATAAAGGACCAGTGGACCCAAGGATCGGCGCGGGAACTTAGCTTTCTCATGGTGTACCTACCCTCCGTCGCCTGGAAAGTGAGCTGTGCGTCTCATTTTTCCCCTGGATCTCCCTCTGGACTCTGACTGCTTCCTTCGTTCCTCGACCTCTTGCTTGCCCCTGGATTCCGACGCCTCTCTCTCGCCCCGGATAACCTGCCTGCCCCATGGACTTCCTCGTATCTCGTTCAACACGTTGGTAACACTCACTTCAGTTAACTACACACTTAGTCTTACACCACACACACTATTGTGTTTTAGTCACACACTCCATATCTATAGTTTAGTTGTATTGTTTATTATTATTATATATATTTATTATTTATAATAAATAAATTGTACATACTGCCCCCTGGTGTCTGTTTGCCGTCACCTCCTCTCAGTAAACACAACAATATTACAGACTTTCAAACCCTCCGGCGGTACTGCATCAAAAAGCGACATCGGTGTGTAAAGGATATCACCACATGGGCTCAGGAACACTTAAAAAAAAAACACTGTCAGTAACTACAGTTGGTCGCTACATCTGCAAGTGCAAGTTAAAACTCTATTATGCAAAGCCAAAGCCATTTATCAACAACACCCAGAAACGCCACCGGGCCCGAGCTCATCTAAGATGAACTGATGCAAAAGTGGAAAAGTGTTCTGTGGTCTGACGTGTCCACATTTCAAATAGTTTTTTTGCAAACTGTGGACGTCGTGTCCTGCGGAACAAAGATGAAAAGAAGAAGAACAAGAACAAGAACAACAAGAACAAGAGCAAAAACAACAACACAAATCATCAAAAGGTTCAGAGAATCTGGAGAAACCACTGCACGTAAGCCATGATATTACAGACTTTCGATCCCTCCGGCGGTACTGCATCAAAAAGCGACATCGGTGTGTAAAGGATATCACCACATGGGCTCAGGAACACTTAAAAAAACCCACTGTCAGTAACTACAGTTGGTCGCTACATCTGCAAGTGCAAGTTAAAACTCTACTATGCAAAGCCAAAAGCCATTTATCAACAACACCCAGAAACGCCACCGGGCCCGAGCTCATCTAAGATGAACTGATGCAAAAGTGGAAAAGTGTTCTGTGGTCTGACGTGTCCACATTTCAAATTGTTTTTTTTGCAAACTGTGGACGTCGTGTCCTGCGGAACAAAGAGGAAAAGAAGAAGAACAAGAACAAGAACAAGAGCAAGAACAACAACAAAAATACGAAGAACAAGAAAACACAAGAAGAAGTAGAACAACAAGAAGAAAAACAATAGCAAGAAGATGAACAAGAATTCGAAAAAAAGAAGAAGAAATCTAGAAAAAGAACAACAAGAAGAACAACAAAAATTAGATTAAAAAAAAACAAGAAGAAAAAGACCAAGAAAAAGAACATGAATAAGAACAAGAAGAAGAACTAGGACAAGAAGGACAAGAAAAACAAAAAGAAGATGAAGATGAACAAGAACAAGAACAAGTTGAACAACAAGAAGAATGACTCAAAGATGAAGAAGTACAAGAATAACAGAAGAAGAACAACAACAAGAAGAAGACGGACAAGAAAGACAAGAAAAAGTAAAAAAAAAAGAAAAAAAAAAGAAAAGAAGAACGAGACAAAGAACGAGAATGAATTAGAAGAAAAACAAGAACAAGAAAAACAAGAAGAAGAAAAACAAGAACAAGAAAAATGAGAATAAGAACAAGAAGAAGAAGAACAACAAGAAAAGAAGAACAAGAACGAAAAAAATAGTAATAACAAGAAGAAGAAGGACAAGAAAGACAAGAAAAAGTAAAAAAAAAAAGAAAAGAAAAGAAGAACGAGAATAACATTGGAACAAAAACAAGAACAAGAAAAAGACAAACGAGGATAAGAACAAGAATAAGTAGAAGAACAACAAGAAGAAGAACAAGAACGAGAAAAATAACAATAACAACAAGAAGAAGGACAAGAAAGAAAAGACAAAGTAAAACAACAAAAACTAAAAGGAGAACGAAACAAGGAACGAGAATAAAATTAGAAGAAAAACAAGAACAAGAAAAACAAGAACAAGAACGAGAACAGAAAGGAAAGGCCATGCCACTGTCATGTCTGGGATCATGTTTTGTTTAAGTTACGTCTGTTTGATTTTTGGGCTCTTTTTAGTTCCTGCTTTTTCACTCCCTTGTCTTGTTTCCATGGTTACCCATTATTTTCACCTGTTCCACGTTTGGACTCACACACCTGTCACCCATCATGTTATTTAAAGCCTGTCTTTTTCTATCATTAACTCTGTTTACCTCCGTCATTTTGATGCCCTGCTTATTCCATCGTTTATGCTTCTTGTCATGCCACGTACGTTTTATTTCTGCTCATGTCACAGTAAGTGTTTATTTGTTTCATGTCCATAGTTTTTGCCCAAGTGCTAGTTTTGTACCTTTTGTCGTTAGTGTTAAAATAAAATGATGTCCACTTCTATTCTTGCATCTCGAAAAAAAAAAAAAACACCCCACAGTCCACGTCCTGACAGTAAAAATGCTTTTTTTGCAATGTGTTGCTGCCATTAAATTCTAAGTTCATGATTATCATTTATCATTATTTACTAGACATCGACCGATTCTCGGCAGCCATAATTGGCATTTTGACATATATCGGTAGTGTGGAGTATTTAAAAAAACAACAACCCAAAACCAGTGAAGTTGGCACTGTAAGTACAAGTTAAAACTCTACTATGCAAAGCCAACAACCATTTATCAACAACACCCAGAAACGCCGTCGGCTTCGCTGGGCCCGAGCTCATCTAAGATGGACTGATGCAAAGTGGAAAAGTGTTCTGTGGTCTGACGAGTCCACATTTCAAATTGTTTTTTGGAAACTGTGGACGTCGTGTCCTCCGGACCAAAGAGGAAAAGAACAATCCGGATTGTTCTAGGCGCCAAGTGTAAAAGCCAGCATGTGTGATGGTATGGGGGTGTATTAGTGCCCAAGACATGGGTAACTTACACATCTGTGAAGGCACCATTAATGCTGAAAGGTACATACAGGTTTCGGAGCAACATATGTTGCCATACAAGCAACGTTATCATGGACGCCCCTGCTTATTTCAGAAAGACAATGCCACAACGGAGACCACGGACTGTTGAACAACTTAAGCTGTACATCAAGCCAGAATGGGAGATAATTCCACTTCAAAAATGTGTCTCCTCAGTTCCCAAACCTTTACTGAGTGTTGTTAAAAGGAAAGGCCATGTAACACAGTGGTAAAAATGCCTTTTTTGCAATGTGTTGCCGCTATTAAATTCTAAGTTCATGATTATTTGCACGTTTCTCAGTGTGAACATGAAATATCTTGTCTTTACAGTCTATTCAATTGAATATAAGTTCTTCTTCTCGTTCTTATTCATGTTCTTTTTCTTGGTCTTTTTCTTCTTGTTCTTTTTGATCTAATTTTTCTTGTTCTTCTTGTTGTTCTTTTTCTTGTTTTCTTCTTCTTTTTTTTTCGTATTCTTGTTCATCTTCTTGCTATTGTTTTTCTTCTTGTTGTTCTACTTCTTCTTGTGTTTTCTTGTTCTTCCTATTTTTGTTGTTGTTCTTGCTCTTGTTCTTGTTCTTGTTCTTCTTCTTTTCCTCTTTGTTCCGCAGGACACGACGTCCACAGTTTGCAAAAAAACAATTTGAAATGTGGACTCGTCAGACCCACAGAACACTTTTCCACTTTTGCATCAGTCCATCTTAGATGAACTCGGGCCCGGTGGCGTTTCTGGGTGTTGTTGATAAATGGCTTTGGCTTTGCATAGTAGAGTTTTAACTTGCATTTACAGATGTAGCGACCAACTGTAGTTACTGACAGTGGTTTTCTGAAGTGTTCCTGAGCCCATGTGGTGATATCCTTTATACACTGATATTGCTTTTTGATGCAGGGATCAAAGGTCACGGGCATTCAATCTTGGTTTTCGGCTTACGTGCAGTGATTTCTCCAGATTCTCTAATCCTTTTTGATAATATTACGGACTGTAGATGGTGAAATCCTTAAATTCCTTGCAATAGCTGGTTGAGAAATGTTGTTCTTAAACAATTTGCTCAGGCATTTGTTGACAAAGTGGTGACCCTCGCCCCCGTCCTTGTTTGTGAATGACCGAGCATTTCATGGAATCTACTTTTATACCCAATCATGGCACCCACCTGTTCCCAATTAGCCCGTTCACCTGTGGGATGTTCCAACTAAGTGTTTTGATGAGCATTCCTCAACTTTCTCTGTCTTTTTTGCCACTTATGCCAGCTTTTTTTGAAACATGTTGCAGGCCTCAAATTCCAAATGAGCTAATATTTGCAAAAAATCACAAAAGTTACCAGTTCGAACATTAAATGTCTTGTCTTTGCAGTCTATTCAATTGAATATAAGTTGAAAAGGATTTGTTGTATTCTCTTTTTATTTACCATTTACACAACGTGACAACTTCACTGCTTTTTTAAACTGACATTTATATTACTTTTTTTTAAACAATGACAGTTTTCTCATTAAATTACACGCTCCTTTATTCCATTTTTTTTAAATTTTTCAAACAGTTTAGACTCCCCTAAATTTAACATCAAAAACGCCACCATCCCACTTTGCTACCAGTTCTTGGATTTGACAGAGTCTGGTGTGTGTACTCAGCGCCCTTAGCAACGAGGACGTTCAAGGCGTAAAGGAGCACCGAGAACAAGGGTTGCACTTTCACGAACTCCTCCTCGGGACTTGGACCGAACGACTTGCGATTAAAATGACAGATTCCGGACTGATGGGCGATGATAAATTGCGAAGGGACTTTGCCCACGCCATAGGATGCGGGCGTGGCTTGGTGCCAAACTTTGATTCGCCAGACAAAACCCTTGCGTAGAGAGAACCACAAGAAAGTCTTACCGTAGAAAAAGGAACGTAAAATGCCGCTGGACCCATGCCGAATGGACGGCAAGACCGGGTACAAAAGGGGCGTGATTGGTGTCGGCAGCAGGTGGGTACACTGATCCAATAAACAAGAGTCTGGCAAGGAAACCACGTTTCTTACAAATACTATTATCGCTGGCGGGTTGGAGGACGAGTTACCCACCGAGTAAGAACAAACAGAAGCAGACAGGAAAGGCTGCTAATCGCTAAACTAGCTTTAAAAAATAGCATTACAGCTGTGAGCAATCAGTTATTAACAGGACATTTAGAAGTAAAAAAGTCTAAGTTGACAGGACGCACGCAAAAGTCGGCCACAAGAAAGTCTTACCGTAGAAAAAGGAACGTAAAATGCCGCTGGACCCATGCCGAGTGGACGGCAAGACCGGGTACAAAAGGGGCGTGATTGGTGTCGGCAGCAGGTGGGTACACTGATCCAATAAACAAGAGTCTGGCAAGGAAACCACGTTTCTTACAAATACTATTATCGCTGGCGGGTTGGAGGACGAGTTACACACCGAGTAAGAACAAACAGAAGCAGATAGGAAAGGCTGCTAATCGCTAAACTAGCTTTAAAAAATAGCATTACAGCTGTGAGCAATCAGTTATTAAAAGGACATTTAGAAGTAAAAACGTCTAAGATGACAGGACGCACGCAAAAGTCGGCCACAAGAAAGTCTTACCATAGAAAAAGGAACATAAAATGCCGCTGGATCCGCGCCGAGTGGACGGCAAGACCGGGTACAAAAGGGGCGTGATTGGTGTCGGCAGCAGGTGGGTACACTAATCAAATAAACAAGAGTCTGGCAAGGAAACCACGTTTCTTACAAATACTATTATCGCTGGCGGGTTGGAGGACGAGTTACCCACCGAGTAAGAACAAACAGAAGCAGACAGGAAAGGCTGCTAATCGCTAAACTAGCTTTAAAAAATAGCATTACAGCTGTGAGCAATCAGTTATTAACAGGACATTTAGAAGTAAAAACGTCTAAGATGACAGGACGCACGCAAAAGTCGGCCACAAGAAAGTCTTACCGTAGAAAAAGGAACATAAAATGCCGCTGGATCCGCGCCGAGTGGACGGCAAGACCGGGTACAAAAGGGGCGTGATTGGTGTCGGCAGCAGGTGGGTACACTAATCAAATAAACAAGAGTCTGGCAAGGAAACCACGTTTCTTACAAATACTATTATCGCTGGCGGGTTGGAGGACGAGTTACACACCGAGTAAGAACAAACAGAAGCAGACAGGAAAGGCTGCTAATCGCTAAACTAGCTTTAAAAAAAAGCATTACAGCTGTGAGCAATCAGTTATTAACAGGACATTTAGAAGTAAAAAAGTCTAAGATGACAGGACGCACGCAAAAGTCGGCCACGAGAAAGTCTTACCGTAGAAAAAGGAACATAAAATGCCGCTGGATCCGCGCCGAGTGGACGGCAAGACCGGGTACAAAAGGGGCGTGATTGGTGTCGGCAGCAGGTGGGTACACTGATCCAATAAACAAGAGTCTGGCAAGGAAACCACGTTTCTTACAAATACTATTATCGCTGGCGGGTTGGAGGACGAGTTACCCACCGAGTAAGAACAAACAGAAGCAGACAGGAAAGGCTGCTAATCGCTAAACTAGCTTTAAAAAATAGCATTACAGCTGTGAGCAATCAGTTATTAACAGGACATTTAGAAGTAAAAAAGTCTAAGATGACAGGACGCACGCAAAAGTCGGCCACAAGAAAGTCTTACCGTAGAAAAAGGAACATAAAATGCCGCTGGATCCGCGCCGAGTGGACGGCAAGACCGGTTACAAAAGGGCCGTGATTGGTGTCGGCAGCAGGTGGGTACACTAATCCAATAAACAAGAGTCTGGCAAGGAAACCACGTTTCTTACAAATACTATTATCGCTGGCGGGTTGGAGGACGAGTTACCCACCGAGTAAGAACAAACAGAAGCAGACAGGAAAGGCTGCTAATCGCTAACCTAGCTTTAAAAAATAGCATTACAGCTGTGAGCAATCAGTTATTAACAGGACATTTAGAAGTAAAAAAGTCTAAGATGACAGGACGCACGCAAAAGTCGGCCACGAGAAAGTCTTACCGTAGAAAAAGGAACATAAAATGCCGCTGGATCCGCGCCGAGTGGACGGCAAGACCGGTTACAAAAGGGCCGTGATTGGTGTCGGCAGCACGTGGGTACACTAATCCAATAAACAAGAGTCTGATGCGTGCAATAATGAAGCCTTTCTCACCTTCTTTATCAAAGTGCCTGGCACTCGCCACTTTCTTTGGCCCCCAAAGGTTGAGTTGAGTTTGACTTTATTTGGAACATGCGAGCACACAACATGATACGTCACAATTTTCCAGTTTCTCTTTTCAACATGTTGGAAAAGGAGTAGGAAGAATCAGAGCTTATTTAATACTACCCCTTTTCTTTTACATAACACTTTTGTCCACTTCCTGTTCTCCATTTATTCACAATATACTCCATAAGTAATCACAATAAAAATAAATAATCATTGGTAAGTAAGTTATATTTCATATGATGAGATAAGTAAGATTATTAGGTGGATTATTTTGCAAAATGGGGTGAATTTCTTTGTCACTACCTCCAAAACTGAGCCACTTCCTATTTAATTTGCTACTTAATGTTTAAAAGGCAACAAAAAAAGGTATTTGCAGGTTGGTCGCGGTCTTCACAACAACTGGCGACACTTACTTCTTCGTCTCACTGCCGGTCGAGAGCGAGAGCGAGGTAGATAGCGAGGGCACGAGCGTGTGTTCTGCACGGAGCTAAATGAGAGCCCGGGGGAGACCACCCGGCAAGAGGAGGAGGACAGGCCCAGGAAAAGTAAGATTAATGACTCTCCGGGAAATGAGCGCGGACTGTAACGACAACGGGAGTTACTCCTCGGCTGTCGGCCCCCCCATTAAACAACATTCGGTTCGCCTTCATCCCTGCAGACAATGTCAGCTGCGTTTTTAGCGGAGCCGATGACCCCCCCAGGACCTTTCTACTACAGTATGTCTCGCTTTGACGGGATTTTAAAAAACATTTTTTTGACCAAGTGGCCCTGTGGCGTTCTGCAAGCCTTGGTCTCGTATCCTGATAACAAAGTTAACACAACACACACATAAAGGATCATCCTATATACCAAATGGTGAGTCGCCATCACCTGTCTGCAGTAAGCTGCCTCCGGCTAGCAGTTTTTTGTTGTTGTTTTTTTACTAATTAGAACACACAATCCTTGTCCCACATGAGAATTGTGGTTGAAGGGCAACATTCCCGGAAAGCGTAGTGTTCCTTTAAAACGACGTCATCCTGAGAACCCTGATGTAAGAAACGGAGCAAAAACAAAATTTGTTGTCATTATATACAAATGAAAACATTTTTTTTACCTTGAAAATCATTTTTTACCTTGAAAATCATTTTTAACCTTGAAAAAAAATGTTTACCTTGAAAAAAAAATGTTACCTTGAAAATCATTTTATACCTTGAAAATCATTTTTAACGTTGAAAAAAATGTTTACCTTGAAAAAAAATGTTTACCTTGAAAATCATTTTTTACCTTGAAAATCATTTTTAACCTTGAAAAAAAAAATGTTACCTTGAAAAAAAAATGTTACCTTGAAAATCATTTTTTACCTTGAAAATCATTTTTAACTTTGAAAAAAAATGTTTACCTTGAAAAAAAATTTTTACCTTGAAAAAAAATGTTTACCTTGAAAATAATTTTTAACGTTGAAAAAAAAATTTACCTTGAAAAAAAATGTTTACCTTGAAAATAATTTTTTACCTTGAAAATCATTTTTAACCTTGAAAAAAAATATTACCTTGAAAAAAAAATGTTACCTTGAAAATCATTTTTTACCTTGAAAATCATTTTTTTTACCTTGAAAATCATTTTTTACCTTGAAAATCACTTTTAACCTTGAAAAAAAAATGTTACCTTGAAAAAAAAAATTTACCTTGAAAATAATTTTTTACCTTGAAAATAATTTTTAACGTTGAAAAAAATTTTTACCTTGAAAAAAAATGTTTACCTTGAAAATCATTTTTTACCTTGAAAATAATTTTTAACCTTGAAAAAAAAGTATTACCTTGAAAAAAAAATGTTACCTTGAAAATCATTTTTTACCTTGAAAATCATTTTTTACCTTGAAAATCATTTTTAACCTTGAAAAAAAAAATTTACCTTGAAAAAAAATGTTTACCTTGAAAATCATTTTTAACGTTGAAAAAATTTTTTACCTTGAAAAAAAATGTTTACCTTGAAAATAATTTTTTACCTTAAAAATAATTTTTTACCTTGAAAATCATTTTTTACCTTGAAAATCAAAAGCAGTGAAGTTGTCACGTTGTGTAAATGGTAATTAAAAAGAAAATATAACAAATCCTTTTCAACTTATATTCAATTGAATGGACTGCAAAGAGAAGATATTTCATGTTCGAACTGGTAACTTTTGTGATTTTTTGCAAATATTAGCTCATTTGAAATTTGATGCCTGCAACATGTTTCAAAAAAAGCTGACACAAGTGGCAAAAAAGACAGAGAAAGTAGAGGAATGCTCGTCAAAACACTTATTTGGAACATCCCACAGGTGAACAGGCTAATTGGGAACAGGTGGGTGCCATGATTGGGTATAAAAGCAGCTTCCGTGAAATGCTCAGTCATTCACAAACAAGGACGGGGCGAGGGTCACCACTTTGTCAACAAATGCCTGAGCAAATTGTTTAAGAACAACATTTCTCAACCAGCTATTGCGAGGAATTTAAGGATTTCACCATCTACGCTCCGTAATATCATCAAAAAGAGTTAGAGAATCTCGAGAAATCACTGCATGTAAGCCGAAAACCAAGATTGAATGCCCTTGACCGTTGATCCCTGCATCAGAAAGCAAAATCAGTGTGTAAAGGATATCACCACATGGGCTCAGGAACACTTCAGAAAACCACTGTCAGTAACTACAGTTTGTCGCTACATCTGTAGGTGCAAGTTAAAATTCTACTATGCAAAGCCAAAGCAATTTATCAACAACACCCAGAAACGCCGCCGGGCCCGAGCTCATCTAAGATGGACTGATGCAAAAGTGGAAAAGTGTTCTGTGGTCTGACGAGTCCACATTTCAAATTGTTTTCTGCGGAACAAAGAGGAAAAGAAGAAGAACAAGAACAAGAGCAAGAACAACAACAAAAATATGAAAAACAAGAAAACACAAGAAGAAGTAGAACAACAAGAAGAAAAACAATAGCAAGAAGATGAACAAGAATTCGAAAAAAAGAAGAAGAAAACTAGAAAAAGAACAACAAGAAGAACAACAAAAATTAGATTAAGAAAAAACAAGAAGAAAAAGACCAAGAAAAAGAACATGAATAAGAATGAGAAGAAGAACTAGGACAAGAAGGACAAGAAAAACAAAAAGAAGATGAAGATGAACAAGAACAAGAACAAGAACAAGTTGAACAACAAGAAGAATGACTCAAAGGTGAAGAAGTACAAGAATAACAGAAGAAGAACAACAACAAGAAAACGAAGGACAAGAAAGACAAGAAAAATTAAAAAAAAAATTAAAAAAAGAAGAGCGAGACAAAGAACGAGAATGAATTAGAAGAAAAACAAGAACAAGAAAAACAAGACCAAGAAAAACAAGAAGAAGAACAAGAAGAACAACAACAACAAGAACTAGAAGAACAAGAACGAGAAAAATAGCAAAAACAAGAAGAAGAAGGACAAGAAAGACAAGAAAAAGTAAAAAAAAGAAAAGAAAAGAAGAACGAGAATAACATTAGAAGAAAAACGAGAACAAGAAAAACAACAACAAGAAAAAAAACGAGGATAAGAACAAGAATAAGAAGTAGAACAACAAGAAGAAGAACAAGAACAAGAAGAATAACAATAACAACAAGAAGAAGGACAAGAAAGAAAAGACAGAGTAAAACAACAAAAACTAAAAGAAGAACGAGACAAGGAACGGGAATAAAATTAGAAGAAAAACGAGAACAAGAAAAACAAGAACAAAAACGAGAACAAGAAAAACGAGAATAAGAACAAGAATAAGAAGAAGAACAAGAAGAATAACAATAACGAGAAAAATAACAATAACAAGAAGAACAAGAAGAACAATAACAACAACAATAACAAAAAAACAAGAAGAAGGACAAGAAGAAGAACAAGAAGAACAAGAAGAACAAGAACAAGAACTAGAAAAAGAACGAGAAAAACAACAACAAAAACAAGAACAAGAAGTACAAAAAGAAGAAATGAGAAGGAGAAGGAGAAGGAGAACAAGAAGGAGAAGAAGAAGAAGAAAAAGAAGAAGAAGGACAGGAATAAGAAGACATAGAAGAAGAAGAAGGACAAGAAGAAGTAGAAGAAGAAGACAAGGAAGAAGGAGAAGAAGAAAAAGAAGAAGAAGAAGAAGACAAAAAAGAAGGAGAAGGAGAAGAAGAAGACAAAGAAGAAGAAGAACAAGAACATGAAGAAGAACAAGAACAAAAAATTAACGAGAGGAAGAAGAAAGAGAACAAGAAGAACAAGAACAAGAAGAAGAACTAGAAGAAGAACGAGAAGAAGAAGAAAAACAATAAGAACAAGAAGTACAAGAACAATAAGTTCTGAGAACAAAAACGAGAAAGAGAAGGGGAAAGAGACAGAGAACAAGAAGGAGAAGAAGAAGGAAAAAAAGAAGAAGAAGGACAACAAGAAGAAGAAAGACAGTAAGAAATAGAAGAAAAAGACAGGGAAGAAGGAGAAGAAGAAAAAGAAGAAGAAGAAGACAAAGAAGAAGGAGAAGGAGAAGGAGAAGAAGAAGGTGAAGAAGAAGAAGAAGAAGAAGAAGAAGAAGAAGAACAAGAACAAGAAAACGAACGAGAGGAAGAAGAAGAAGAAGAAGAACAAGAAGAAGAAGAAGAAGAAGAAGAAGAAGAAGAAGAAGAAGAAGAAGAAGAAGAAGATGAAGCTTCCTTCCAGTTAGTGACCACTAACACAGTCCAGAAGAGAGTTGATTAGTCCATTGGTTAGTTGTAATAGTCCATTGGTTAGTTGTAATAGTCCATTGGTTAGTTGTATTAGTTAATTGGTCAGTTGTAATAGTCCATTGGTTAGTTGTAATAGTCCATTGGTTAGTTGTAATGGTCCATTGGTTAGTTGTAATAGTTCATTGGTTAGTTGTAATAGTTAATTGGTTAGTTGTAATATTCCATTGGTTAGTTGTAATAGTCCATTGGTTAGTTATAATAGTTCATTGGTTAGTTGTAATAGTTCATTGCTTAGTTGTAATAGTCCATTGGTTAGTTGTATTAGTTAATTGGTTAGTTGTAATAGTCCATTGGTTAGTTGTAATAGTCCATTGGTTAGTTGTAATAGTTCATTGCTTAGTTGTAATAGTCCATTGGTTAGTTGATGTTATGCAGTCTGAACTTCCTTTGTCTCCATCCAGCATGAGGATGGATAACTGTGCAGCTTTATGGTCTTCCTCTTCAGGAATTACTCTTGAAAATGTTTGCCTTTATTGTGGCGGCTAATAGACAAATTAAATTCCCTCCCCTCGGTCGGTGCGCACATTAAAATCTTCCTCAGAGCGACTGATGTATGGGCCAGATGATGCCGGCCGACAGTCGGCCATTACGGGAGAAAACAAGCTGATAAATGCTTATTGTATTACACAATGGGAGGGACTTTATTCCACCAAGAACTGGAATATGTCCTGGTGTACACACAGACTGCCTGGTCATCACCGAGCTCCTTTATGAACGGCAGTTTATCACCGTCATAATCGCCACCCACCCAAAAAAAAATAATGAATGAGTTGACGAGACGTTGATTCAATAAGCACGGAGCAGGGAGGGAACGCCGCCTGCGTCGTTTCGCCGTCCGACGCTCGGGGGTCTGAGACATCAATCAAGACTTGATTAACCTTTTCATGCGTGGCACAGTCGCTTGGAGGGAACACGCTGCTTCTCAAAAACCACCGCTCATCATTTTCTATTGGACGAAACAATGTTACACAATCACCATGCCTGAGAAACTAGTCAGCTGCTCACTTGTCAGTAGCTCAATTGAACCTACTCAGTGGCCTTGTGGTTAGAACGCCGTGAGATCGGTAGGTTGTGAGTTCAAACCCAAAGACTATGAACATGGGAGCCATTACCTCCCTGCTTGGCACTCAGCATCAAAGGTTGGAATTGGGGGTTAAATCACCAAAAATGATTCCCGGGCGCGGCCACCGCTGCTGCCCACTGCTCCCCTCACCTCCTAGGGGGTGATGAAGGGGAAATGCAGAGGACACATTTCACCACACAAAATGTGTGTGTAACAATCATTGGTACTTTAACTTTTACTTTAACTTACCTTCACCATGCTTGAGAAACTAGTTAGCTGCTCACTTGTCACTTACCTTCACCCTGGTTGTTATTTCCATCAAAAACTTTGAAGATACCTACCAACAGGTCACCTGCTGACCGGTCTAGTGACACATTCGGAAGACGATGGCAGCTGAGAAACTAGTTAGCTGCTCACTTGAAACTTACCTTCATTATGCTTGAGAAACTAGTTAGCGGCTCACTTGTCACTTACTTCCACCATGCTTGGGAAAATAGTTAGCTGCTCACTTGTAACTTACCTTCATTATGCTTGAGAAACTAGTTAGCTGCTCACTTGTCACTTACCTTCACCATGCTTGAGAAACTAGTTAGCGGCTCACTTGTCACTTACTTTCACCATGCTTGGGAAACTAGTTAGCTGCTCACTTGTAACTTACCTTCATTATGCTTGAGAAACTAGTTAGCGGCTCACTTGTCACTTACTTCCACCATGCTTGGGAAACTAGTTAGCTGCTCACTTGTAACTTACCTTCATTATGCTTGAAAAACTAGTTAGCTGCTCACTTGTCACTTACCTTCACCCTGGTTGTTATTTCCATCAAAAACTTTGAAGATACCTACCAACAGGTCACCTGCTGACTGGTCTAGTGACACATTCGGAAGACGATGGCAGCTGAGAAACTAGTTAGCTGCTCACTTGAAACTTACCTTCATTATGCTTGAGAAACTAGTTAGTGGCTCACTTATCACTTACTTTCACCATGCCTGAGAAACTAGTTAGCTGCTCACTTGTCACTTACCTTCATTATGCTTGAGAAACTAGTTAGCGGCTCACTTGTCACTTACTTTCACCATGCTTGGGAAACTAGTTAGCTGCTCACTTGTTGGTGACGAACTCCAAGATGCAGAGATGGCAGGCTTGATGCAGGAAAACATGATTTTAATGTCCAAAGAAAATGGAGGAAAACCGGACTCAGGAACCAGGAAACAGGCAAACTGGAGACAGCAAACAGGAACCAGGAAACAGGAAACAGCTAACAGGACACATGAGACGAGGAACCAAGGAGAACTGGAGACAGCAAAACAGTCCTCAGTATACAATACTGCAGCCCTGACTGGAGGGCGAGACGGGTATAAATAGTAGCCTGATTGGCAATTGCCACCAGGTGTTGCTAGACTGCCAATCAGGTACAGGTGAGGGGAAACAAGCGCTCAGGGAGAAGTGCAGGAAAATGAACCAAAATAAGAGCGCTGGCAGAAAATAAAACACAAACACAGAGGAAAAAACTAAACATAACCAAACTATCAGTGACAAGCCTGACATTACCTTCATTATGCTTGAGAAACTAGTTAGCTGCTCACTTGTCACTTTACCTTCACCATGCCTGAGAAACTAGTCAGCTGCTCACTTGTCACTTACCTTCACCATGCTTGATAAACTAGTTAGCTGCTCACTCGTCACTTACCTTCACCATGCCTGATAAACTAGTCAGCTGCTCACTTGTCACTTACCTTCACCATGCTTGAGAAACTAGTTAGCTGCTCACTCGTCACTTACCTACATATTGCATGAGAAACTAGTTAGCTGCTCACTCGTCACTTACCTTCACCATGCCTGAGAAACAAGTTGGCAGCTCACTTGTCACTTACCTTCACCATGCTTGAGAAACTAGTCAGCTGCTCACTAGTTACTTACCTTCACCCTGGTTGTTTTTTCCGTCAAAAACTTTGAAGATATCTACCAACAGGTCACCTGCTGACTGGTCTAGTGACACATTCGGAAGACGATGGCAGCCGTTCAAGGAACCCAAAGGCTCACTTGTCACTTACCTTCACCATGCTTGACAAACTAGTTAGCTGCTCACTTGTCACTTACCTTCACAATGCCTGAGAAACTAGTTAGCTGCTAAGTTGTCACTTACCTTCACCATGCTTGAGAAACTAGTTAGCTACTCACTTGTCACTTACCTTCACCATGCCTGAGAAACAAGTTGGCAGCTCACTTGTCACTCACCTTCACCATGCTTGAGAAACTAGTTAGCTGCTCACTTGTCACTTACCTTCACCCTGGTTGTTTTTTCCGTCAAAAACTTTGAAGATATCGACCAACATGTCACCTGCTGACTGGTCTAGTGACACATTCGGAAGATGATGGCAGCTGTTCAAGGAACCAAAAGGCTCACTTGTCACTTACCTTCATTTTGCTTGAGAAACTAGTTAGCTGCTCTCTTGTCACTTACTTTCACCATGCTTGAGAAACTAGTTAGCTGCTCTCTTGTCACTTACTTTCACCATGCTTGAGAAACTAGTTAGCTGCTCACTGGTCACTTACCTTCACAATGCTTGAGAAACTAGTTAGCTGCTCACTTGTCACTTACCTTCATTTTGCTTGAGAAACTAGTTAGCTGCTCTCTTGTCACTTACTTTCACCATGCCTGAGAAACAAGTTGGCAGCTCACTTGTCACTCACCTTCACCATGCTTGAGAAACTAGTCAGCTGCCCACTTGTCACTTACCTTCACCATGCTTGAGAAACTATTTAGCTGCTCACTTGTCACTTACCTTCACCATGCTTGAGAAACTAGTTAGCTGCTCTCTTGTCACTTACTTTCACCATGCCTGAGAAACTAGTTAGCTGCTCACTTGTCACTTACCTTCACCATGCTTGAGAAACTAGTTAGCTGCTCACTTGTCACATACCTTCACCATGCCTGAGAAACAAGTTGGCAGCTCACTTGTCACTCACCTTCACCATGCTTGAGAAACTAGTTAGCTGCTCACTTGTCACTTACCTTCACCCTGGTTGTTTTTTCCGTCAAAAACTTTGAAGATATCGACCAACATGTCACCTGCTGACTGGTTTAGTGACACATTCGGAAGACGATGGCAGCTGTTCAAGGAACCAAAAGGCTCACTTGTCACTTACCTTCACCATGCTTGACAAACTAGTTCGCTGCTCACTTGTCACTTACCTTCACCATGCCTGAGAAACTAGTTAGCTGCTCACTTGTCACTTACCTTCACCATGCTTGAGAAACTAGTCAGCTGCTCACTTGTCACTTACCTTCACCATGCTTGATAAACTAGTTAGCTGCTCACTCGTCACTTACCTTCACCATGCCTGAGAAACTGGTCAGCTGCTCACTTGTCACTTACCTTCACCATGCTTGAGAAACTAGTTAGCTGCTCACTGGTCACTTACCTTCACCATGCCTGAGAAACTAGTTAGCTGCTCACTTGTCACTTACCTTCACCATGCTTGAGAAACTAGTTAACTGCTCACTTGTCACTTACCTTCATTTTGCTTGAGAAACTAGTTAGCTGCTCACTTGTCACTTACTTTCACCATGCTTGAGAAACTAGTTAGCTGCTCACTTGTCACTTACCTTCATATTGCTTGAGAAACTAGTTCGCTGCTCACTTGTCACTCACCTTCATTTTCTTGAGAAACTAGTTGGCCTGAGAAACAAGTTGGCAGCTCACTTGTCACTTACCTTCACCATGCTTGAGAAACTAGTCAGCTGCTCACTAGTCACTTACCTTCACCCTGGTTGTTTTTTCCGTCAAAAACTTTGAAGATATCTACCAACATGTCACCTGCTGACTGGTCTAGTGACACATTCGGAAGACGATGGCAGCCGTTCAAGGAACCCAAAGGCTCACTTGTCACTTACCTTCACCATACTTGAGAAACTAGTTAGCTGCTCACTTGTTGGTGACGAACCCCAAGATGCAGAGATGGCAGGCTTGATGCAGGAAAACATGATTTTAATGTCCAAAGAGAATGCGGGAAAACAGGAATCAGGAATCAGGAACCAGGAAACAGGAAACAGGATACCAGGAAACAAGGAGAACTGGACACAGCAAAACAGTCCTCAGCATACATTACTCCAGCCCTGACTGGAGGGCGAGGCAGGTATAAACAGTAGCCTGATTGGCAATTGCCACCAGGTGTGCCAGAGGAGTATATTTACAGCTACAATTCACCAAGTCAAGTATTTCATATATATATATATATATATATATATATATATATATATATATATATATATATATATATATATATATATATATATATATATATATATATATATATATATATATATATATATATATAAATACTAAGTCAAGTATTTCATATATATGTATATACAAGAAATACTTGACTTTCAGTGAATTTTAGCTTGAAACATATATTTATTTTATTATATATATATATATATATATGTATATATAAACAATATATATATATATATATATATATATATATATATATATATATATATATATATATATATATAATAAATACTTGAATTTCAGTGTTCATTTATTTACACATATACACACACATAACACTCATCTACTCATTGTTGAGTTAAGAGTTGAATTGTCCATTGTTGTTCTATTCTCTGTCACTATTTTTCTAACCATGCTGAACACCCTCTCTGATGATGCATTGCTGTGTGGTACGCACAAAAGTGTTTTCATCAAATGCACTAGATGGCAGTATTGTCCTGTTTAAGAGTGTCACAACATTGCTTTTTACGACAGACGAACTGCTTTACGATAGACAAAAACGTGACTGCTGTTGTTGTGTGTTGTTGCCGCGCTGGGAGGACGTTAATGAAACTACCTAACAATAAACACAAATAAGAAACCAAGAACTCGCCCTCCATCATTCTACAGTTATAACGTGTTTGGGCAGGCACGCTGTTTATATTGTGGGACCTGAGTCCGCCTGAATTTCGGGAGATTTTCGGGAGAAAATGTGTCCCGGGAGGTTTTCGAGAGAGGCGCTGAATTTCGGGAGTCTCACGGAAAATCCGGGAGGTTTGGCAAGTATGCAAAACACGCACCCATGGACTACTACACACTAGGGTTGCCTCGATAACGATATTTTGGTAGAGGTACCAACATGTATTTTGTTACTTTTTGATACTTTTCTAAATAAAGCGGACCACAAAAAAATTGCGTTATTGGCTTTATTTTAACTAAATATCTTAGTGTACATGAAACATATGTTTCTTATTGCAATTTAGTCCTTAAATAAAAATAGTGAACATACTAGACAACTTGTCTTTTAGTAGTAAGTAAACAAACAAAGACTCCTAATTAGTCTGCTGACGTATGCAGTAACATATTGTGTCATTTATCATTCTATTATTTTGTCAACATTATGAGGGACAAACTGTAAAATTTTATTATTAATCTACTTGTTCATTTACTGTTAATATCTGCTTATTTTCTGTTTCAACATGTTCTATCTACACTTCTGTTAAAATGTCATAATCACTTATTCTTCTCTTCTTTGATACTTTACATTAGTTTTGGATGATACCACACATTTAGGTAGCGATCCGATACCAAGGAGTTACAGGATCATACATTGGTCATATTCAAAGTCCTCATGTGTCCAGGGACGTATTTACTGAGTTTATGAATATAATATGAATTAAAAACAAATATATACAGGTTTGGTGAAGTGGAATTTTTCAAACTTTTTCAAACAGTGTATAGTACTGTGTTTGATTCATTAGTACCACGATGCTATACTAGTACCGGTAACCGTACAACCCTATGTGACACAAAACTGTATTAGGTCCGAACCGTGGGTTTTATGAACCGTTGCCCCCTACACAAATAAAGATACAGTTTTTATCCATTTCCCGCTTAAATAAAGGTAACGAAAATGATGCATTCCACGGCCATTAGCATCCTCTGAAGTGGGCCGAGACCAGCGTCCGTGATCACCATACTTGCCAACCCTCCCGGATTTTCCGGGAGACTCCCGAAATTCAGCGCCTCTCCCGAAAACCTCCCGGGACAAATTTTCTCCCGAAAATCTCCCGAAATTCAGGCGAAGCGGGAGGCCACGCCCCCTCCAGCTCCATGCGGACCTGAGTGACGTGTTGACAGCCTGTTGTACATGCACATGTGACCCACCCATAATGTGTCACATTTTTGTGTTGATTTATTTATTTTATTTTGTGGTTTGAATTCGTTTTTGGAGCTGTCATTACACATTTATCAGTATTCACATTGGTCAGTAGGGGGCAGTAGGGCGTTTCTTCCCAATTGAATGCTATCACCTGCAGACCGGAAGTGTCTTGTCATTCTGATGAGCGCGACCAGTCTGTGAACAATTGAAACGTCCTGTGTGCTTTGTCCTCCTGTATAACAGGTTAGTTTTGGTGAATCAACTCACTGAATAATATCCATGTGATCTTTATAAGTTTAAGTACACATTCTGATGGTGGAGCCTAACTCTAAAGTGTTTGTGAGTTGTAGTTTGTATTTGTGAATGAATCCAGTGCACAGCTGCAGTAATCAATACAAAAAGGCGACGTGAGTGCGCAATGTTTATAGAGGAACTTCTGATCCTAATTCAGACTCCCAAATTAGAGCTCCCGTTTTCTTATTGATTTTATAATGTATATTTGCATAATGTGTGTGTTCTGAAATAGTGACAGAGAATAGAACTAGGATGGACAATTCAACCCTTAACTCAACAATGAGTAGACGAGTGTTATGTGTGTGTATATGTGTAAATAAATGAACACTGAAATTCAAGTATTTCTTTTATTTATTTATATATATATATATATATATATATATATATATATATATATATATATATATATATATATATATATATATATATATATATATATATATATATATATGTGTCTTAATAAGGTTATCCAAAAAATAGTGCTCGATACCGTAGTAGAGCATATGTATATGTGGGAAAAAAAATCACAAGACTATTTCATCTCTACAGGCCTGTTTCATGAGGGGGTTCCCTCAATCATCAGGAGATTTTAATGGGAGCATTCACATACCATGGTTTATATAGGGCACAGAGGGGGTGGGTACAGGCTGGCGTAGGGGCGTGGTGATTGGCTCATATGTTACCTAGGAGGTGTTTACATTAACGCATCTGACACATATGTAGGATTAACCGAGGGAGAGTTCAAAACCAGATGGAACAATCACAAGGCTTCTTTCAGGAACCAAAACCTGCGGAATACCACAGAACTCAGCAAACACATTTGGGACCTCAAAGACAATAATGTTGAATATTCAATAACATGGCAAATTCTTGCATCCAGCACACCTTACAATAGTGGTATTAAAAGATGCAACCTATGCTTGAAAGAGAAACTGTTTATTATTTACCGTCCAGACCTGTCATCCCTCAACAAGCGCAGCGAAATTGTAACAGCATGCCGCCACAGACGGAAACACCTCCTAGGTAACACATGAGCCAATCACCACGCCCCTACGCCAGCCTGTACCCACCCACTCTGTGCCCTATATAAACCATGGTATGCGAATGCTCCCATTAAAATCTCCTGATGATTGAGGGTACCCCCCCTCATGAAACAGGCCTGTAGAGATGAAATATTCTTGTGATTTTTTTTCCCCACACATACATATATATCTATATATATATATATATATATATCTTAACCACGCCCCCGACCACGTACCCCGCCCCCCACCTCCCTAAATCGGAGGTCTCAAGGTTGGCAAGTATGGTGATCACCTGACGTCAAACATTACCCAAGAACTGACTCATTGATCACGTGACATTGAACATTACCCAAGAACTGTCTCCCTTCTGCTCAGGATGGCAGACTCCAGTCAGAGTAGTGAGCGCCACGGCACGTTTCCTGGGATTACACCAGAGGACGTTAATGTGGTGCAGGGGGGGCAGGTCTGGAATTCAAACACGATCACGGAGTGTCGCGGCGGCGAGAGGACGAGGTGCATGCGTCGACTAGGTTTCCGGAATGAGGCGGGAGAGCGGGAACTACACGGCCAACGTATTCATGAGCGGTTCCGCTCCCGTGGTCTCATTTTTAAAAGACTGGCTCAAATTATCTCCGTAGTGGTTTTATTATGCAGTGAATTATAGCGGGGACGCTCCAAGACAAAGACTAAATCTGTAAAATGGCCCATTTCATTTCACCGGGGATGCAGCGTGTGTGAGTGTGTGTTTAGAATTGTCTTTGTGTGTGGAGCTGGACACATTAGCAAAATACACAAGAAGTGTCAGGCTGAGTTCATTACACACACACACACACACGCACACACACGCACACACACACACACACACACACACACACACACACACACACACACACACACACACACACACACACACACACACACACACACACACACACACACACATTCTTGTATTTCTCACCTTGTTGAGACCTCCGAATAATGCCGACCTCTTTAGGACCAGCCTTTCTAGATATATAAAGAAGTGTATTTAAAACATGAATAATATATACATACTATGCAAATATAAAAAAAGCTTTTTGTGAAAAATTAGTTGGAATTTCCCAAGAAATATATCACAATTTCACAAGAAAAACTTAGAATTGTCATGTCTGTGTAATCATGTTTTGTTTTAGTCATGTTTTGTTTAGTTATTGGACTTTTTAGTTTGCTGGCTTTTCACTCCCTTGTCTTGTTTCCATGACCAACCCATTAGTTTCACCTGTTCCACGTTTGGACTCATTGTGCACTCTTTGTCACCATAGCAACCCATTAGTTTTCACCTGTCACGTCACGCACCTGTTTCACATTTTGAGTCACGCACCTGTTTTCGTTAATCATGTCTATAGTATTTAAGTTCATTGTTTTCAGTTTGTCTTTCTGGTGACATTGTGACGACGTGGTCGCATAGTGATGCGGGTGTGGTTCTCCCAAGGATGCAGACGGCTTCGGACACAGCTTGCAGGTAGGAAAAATGATTTATTTTAAATATAAATAATATGATGACTAAACAAACGGGCTAGCGTGGGAGCTAGCAAACCAAAAGAGCCTAGCGTGAGAACTAGTAGCTAAGAAACAGTAAATAATCGTCGTCATCAGTTGTGTGAGAACAAACTACGAAGCCAGACAGAGTGAGGCCAGAGCAAAGACTAAATAGCCCTCTGATTAGTGCCCGGGCAACAGGTGCGCGTCCCGAACACTAACCAGAGGCAGGTGCGTACAATCTGCCGTCATGGCAACAGAAACAAACTAAACTCAAGGTGCTGAAAACACGTGACACAAACATAAACAAACTATGATCCGGGCAGCGGATCGTAACAGACATCCCACAATTATGCTCTGCACATTTCTGACACTTGATTTCATGTCCATCGTTCATGCTGCTCCTTTTAGTCCATGCCAAGTAAGTTTTGTTTATTAATGCTATAGTCTTTTGGTTTCATAGTTTGTTCTCCGCCACTGTGCGCGCTTTTCGTTTGTACTTTATTTTGATATATTAAATAAATCATGTATTTACATTCCCGTCTCGCCCGAGCCAACTTTCTGTTGCATTCCGGAAAAGCAAACACCCAGGACCAAGTCATGACAAGAATGTTGGCAGAATTATAATAAAAGTCGTAATTTTACTCAACGCAAGTCAACATTTTACAATTGTGCAATATTATGATAAAAGTTGGAATTTTACTCAATAGCAGTCGCATTTTTAAAAATTTTACTCGACAAGAGTCACACTTTTGTAAGAAAACTTTAAAAATGTTGGCAATATTATAATAATAATGGGAATTTTACTTGGCAAAATTATGATAAAAGTCATAATTTTACTCAAAAAAATTTCACTATTTTACAAGAACAACAACAAATGTGGCATTATTGTGATAAAAGTCAGATTTTTTTATGACAAATGTCACCACTTTGCTTTAAAAAGTAATAATTTTACAAAAAAAAGTAATAATTTTACATGAAAAAGTAATATTTTACGAGAAAATATTACAGAAACAGAAAGAATATGAGAAATTGTTCCCAATGTTATAAGAAAGAAGTCGACACATTGTGAGAAAAAGACTGCTTTTAGTTTTTTTAGGTTGTTTTTGGTTTGTTTGTAATTGTAATTTTTAATCTTCATTATTTACTTCAAATTATTACAGTATGTCTCCATATAAATATTTATTTTATTTTTGTATTAATTGTGGCCAAAGGGGACACATTTCACATTTTTTCCACGTCACTTGTTATTTCATATGTTGACCAGAGGGGTAGCACTTTTAAAACCGACCCACAGTCAATTTGGGACCACCCTAATATTGATAGATGTCACCAGCAGGGGTGCAAATGAGACATTGAATTGAATTGAATTGATTGATTTTACAAGAAAAAGCTTATTATTTTGGCAATTTTCTGAAAAGAGTCGTCATTTTACTCGACAAGAGTTACACTTTTGTAAGACAATTTTAAAATGTTGGCAACATTATAATAATAATGGGAATTTTACTTGGCAAAATTATGATAAAACTCACAATTTTACTCAAAAAAATGTCACTATTTTACAAAAGCAACAACAAAATTGGCATTATTGTGATAAAAGTCAGAATTTATATGACACATGTCACCACTTTGCTTTAAAAAGTAATAATTTTACAAAAAAAGTAATAATTTTACATAAAAAAAATTAATAATGTTACGAGAAAATATTACAGAAACAGAAAGAATATGAGAAATTGTTCCCAATGTTATAAGAAAGAAGTCGACACATTATGAGAAAAAGATTACTTTTATTTATTTATTTTAGTTTTTTTTGTTTGTAATTGTAATTTTGAATCTTCATTATTTACTTCAAGTTATTACAGTATGTCTCCATATAAATATTTATTTTATGTTTGTATTAATTGTGGCCAAAGGGGACACATTTCAATTTTTTTACACGCCACTTGTTATTTCATATGTTGACCAGAGGGGGAGCACTTTTAAAAGCGACCCACAATCAATTTGGGACCACCCTAATATTGATAGATGTCACCAGCAGGGGTGCAAATGAGACATTGTCTATTAGATGCAATGTTATTGATTTATGTCATCACTTGTTCACACCTCCTCATATGGAAGATACTTTTCCTTGTGGATGTCTCAAAAATGGTAGAAATACAGGAATACACACACACACACACACACACACACACACACACACACACACACACACACACACACACACGCACACACACAGACACACACACATTCTTGTATTTCTTACCTTGTTGAGACCTCCGAATAATGCCGACCTCTTAAGGACCAGCCTTTCTAGATATATAAAGATGTGTATTTACAACATGAATAATATGTACATACTATGCAAATATAAAAAAAGCTTTTTGTGAAAAATTAGTTGGAATTTCCCAAGAAACATATCACAATTTCACAAGAAAAACTTAGAATGTTGGTAGTATTATAATAAAAGTCGTAATTTTACTCAACGCAAGTCAACATTTTACAATTATACAATATTATGATAAAAGTTGGAATTGTACTCAATAACAGTCGCATTTTTACAAGAAAAAGCTTAACATTTTGTGAAAAGAGTCGTAATTTTACTCGACAAGAGTCACACTTTTGTAAGAAAACTTTAAAAATGTTGGCAATATTATAATAATAATGGGAATTTTACTTGGCAAAATTATGATAAAAATCATAATTTTACTCAAAAAAATGTCACTATTTTACAAAAGCAACAACAAAATTGGCATTATTGTGATACAAGTCAGAATTTATATGACACATGTCACCACTTTGCTTTAATAAGTAATACTTTTACACAAAAAGTAATAATTTTACATAAAAAAGTAATAATGTTACGAGAAAATATTACGGAAACAGAAATAATATGAGAAATTGTTCCCAATTTTATAAGAAAGAAGTCGACACATTGTGAGAAAAAGACTGCTTTTATTTTATTTTTATTTTTTTTGTTTGTAATTGTAATTTTGAATCTTCATTATTTACTTCAAGTTATTACAGTATGTCTCCATATAAATATTTATTTTATGTTTGTATTAATTGTGGCCAAAGGGGACACATTTCACATTTTTTCCACGTCACTTGTTATTTCATATGTTGACCAGAGGGGGAGCACTTTTAAAACCGACCCACAGTCAATTTGGGACCACCCTCATTTTGATAGATGTCACCAGCAGGGGTGCAAATGAGACATTGAATTGAATTGAATTGATTGATTTTACAAGAAAAAGCTTATTTTTTTAGCAATTTTCTGAAAAGAGTCGTAATTTTACTCGACAAGAGTCACACTTTTGTAAGAAAACTTTAAAAATGTTGGCAATATTATAATAATAATGGGAATTTTGCTTGGCAAAATTATGATAAAACTCACAATTTTACTCAAAAAAATTTCACTATTTTACAAAAGCAACAACAAAATTGGCATTATTGTGATAAAAGTCAGAATTTATATGACACATGTCACCACTTTGCTTTAAAAAGTAATAATTTTACAAAAAAAGTAATAATTTTACATAAAAAAGTAATAATGTTACGAGAAAATATTACGGAAACAGAAAGAATATGAGAAATTGTTCCCAATTTTTTAAGAAAGAAGTCGACACATTGTGAGAAAAAGACTGCTTTTATTTAGTATTATTATTTTTTTGTTTATAATTGTAATTTTTAATCTTCATTATTTACTGACTGGGGCGGTATAGCTCGGTTGGTAGAGCGGCCGTGTCAGCAACTTGAGGGTTCCAGGTTCGATCCCCGCTTCTGCCATCCATGTCACTGCCGTTGTGTCCTTGGGCAAGACACTTTACCCACCTGCTCCCAGTGCCACCCACACTGGTTCAAAATGTAACTTAGATATTGGGTTTCACTATGTAAAGTGCTTTGAGTCACTAGAGAAAAAGCGCTACATAAATATAATTCACTTCACTACTTCAAATTATTACAGTATGTCTCCATATAAATATTTATTTTATTTTTGTATTAATTGTGGCCAAAGGGGACACATTTAAACATTTTTACACACCACTTGTTATTTCATATGTTGACCAGAGGGGGAGCACTTTTAAAACCGACCCACAGTCAATTTGGGACCACCCTAATATTGATAGATGTCACCAGCAGGGGTGCAAATGAGACATTGAATTGAATTGATTGATTTTACAAGAAAAAGCTTATTATTTTGGCAATTTTCTGAAAAGAGTCGTAATTTTACTCGACAAGAGTTACACTTTTGTAAGACAATTTTAAAATGTTGGCAACATTATAATAATAATGGGAATTTTACTTGGCAAAATTATGACAAAACTCACAATTTTACTCAAAAAAATGTCACTATTTTAAAAAAGCAACAACAAAATTGGCATTATTGTGATAAAAGTCAGAATTTTATATGACAAATGTCACCACTTTGCTTTAAAAAGTAATAATTTTACAAAAAAAAGTAATAATTTTACATAAAAAAAAAAAATAATGTTACGAGAAAATATTACAGAAACAGAAAGAATATGAGAAATTGTTCCCAATATTATAAAAAAGAAGTCGACACATTGTGAGAAAAAGACTGCTTTTATTTATTTATATATTTTTGTTTTTTTTGTTTGTAATTGTAATTTTGAATCTTCATTATTTACTTCAAGTTATTACAGTATGTCTCCATATAAATATTTATTTTATGTTTGTATTAATTGTGGCCAAAGGGGACACATTTCACATTTTTTACACGTCACTTGTTATTTCATATGTTGACCAGAGGGGGAGCACTTTTAAAACCAACCCACAGTCAATTTGGGACCACCCTAATATTGATAGATGTCACCAGCAGGGGTGCAAATGAGACATTGTCTATTAGATGCAATGTTATTGATTTATGTCATCACTTGTTCACACATCCTCATATGGAAGATACTTTTCCTTGTGGATGTCTCAAGAATGGTAGAAATACAGGAATACACACACACACACACACACACACACACACACATTATTTGATCTCATACCTTCTTGAAACCTGAGAAAAAATGCCTACCTCTTTAAGACCAGCCTTTCTAGATATATAAAGAAGTGTATTTACAACATTAATAATATATACATACTATGCAAATATAAAAAAAAGTGTTTTGTGAAAAATGAGTTGTAATTTTACAAGAAAAATATCACAATTTCACAAGAAAAACTTACAATATTGGCAGTATTTCAATAAAAGTCGTCATTTTACTCAACGCAAGTCAACATTTTACAAGAAAAACTGAACATTTGTGCAATATTATGATAAAAGTTGAATTTTCACTCAATAACAGTCGCGATTTTACAAGAAAAAGCGTATTATTTTGGCAATTTTCTGAAAAGAGTCGTAATTTTACTCGACAAGAGTCACACTTTTGTAAGAACATTTAAAAAACGTTGGCAACATTATAATAATAATGGGAATTTTACTTGGCAAAATTGTGATAAAACTCATAATTTTACTCAAAAAAATGTCACTATTTTACAAAAGCAACAACAAAATAGGCATTATTGTGATAAAAGTCTGAATGTATATGACACATGTCACCACTTTGCTTTAAAAAGTAATAATTTTACAAAAAAGTTATAATTTTACATAAAAAAGTAATAATGTTACGAGAAAATATTACAGAAACAGAAAGAATATGAGAAATTGTTCCCAATTTTTAAAGAAAGAAATCGACATAATTTGGGGGAAAAAGACTGCTTTTATTTTATTTTTATTTTTTTTGTTTGTAACTGTAATTTTTAATCTTCATTATTTACTTCAAGTTATTACAGTATGTCTCCATATAAATATTTATTTTATTTTTGTATTAATTGTGGCCAAAGGGGACACATTTCACATTTTTACACGTCACTTGTTATTTCATATGTTGACCAGAGGGGGAGCACTTTTAAAACCGACCCACAGTCAATTTGGGACCACCCTCATTTTGATAGATTTCACCAGCAGGGGTGCAAATGAGACATTGTCTATTAGATGCAATGTTATTGGGACCATGATTTATGTCATCACTTGTGCACACCTCCTCATGTGGAAGATACTTTTCCTTGTTGATGTCTCAATAATGGTAGAAATACAGGAATACACACACACACACACACACACACACACACACACACACACACACACACACACACACACACACTCACACACACACACACATATTTTTGTATTTCTTACCTTGTTGAGACCTCCGAATAATGCCGACCTCTTTAGGACCAGCCTTTCTAGATATATAAAGATGTTTATTTACAACATGAATAATATATACATACTATGCAAATATAAAAAAAAGCTTTTTGTGAAAAATGAGTTGGAATTTCACAAGAAACATATCACAATTTCACAAGAAAAACTTAGAATGTTGGCAGTATTATAATAAAAGTCGTAATTTTACTCAACGCAAGTCAACATTTTACAATTGTGCAATATTATGATAAAAGTTGGAATTTTACTCAATAACAGTCGCATTTTTACAAGAAAAAGCTTAACATTTTGTGAAAAGAGTCGTAATTTTACTCGACAAGAGTCACACTTTTGTAAGAAAACTTTAAAAATGTTGGCAATATTATAATAATAATGGGAATTTTACTTGGCAAAATTATGATAAAAGTCATAATTTCACTCAAAAAATGTCACTATTTTACAAGAACAACAACAAATTTGGCATTATTGTGATAAAAGTCAGAATTTTTTATGACAAATGTCACCACTTTGCTTTAAAAAGTAATAATTTTACAAAAAAAGTAATAATTTTACATAAAAAAAGTAATAATGTTACGAGAAAATATTACAGAAACAGAAAGAATATGAGAAATTGTTCCCAATGTTATTAGAAAGAAGTCGAGACTGCTTTTATTTATTTTTTTTTGTTTTTTTTTGTTTGCAATTGTTATTTTTAATCTTCATTATTTACTTCAAATTATTACAGTATGTCTCCATATAAATATTTATTTTATTTTTGTATTAATTGTGGCCAAAGGGGACACATTTCACATTTTTTACACGTCACTTGTTATTTCATATGTTGACCAGAGGGGGAGCACTTTTAAAACCGACCCACAGTCAATTTGGGACCACCCTCATTTTGATAGATGTCACCAGCAGGGGTGCAAATGAGACATTGAATTGAATTGAATTGATTGATTTTACAAGAAAAAACTTATTATTTTGGCAATTTTCTGAAAAGAGTCGTAATTTTACTCGACAAGAGTTACACTTTTGTAAGAACATTTTAAAATGTTGGCAGCATTATAATAATAATGTGAATTTTACTTGGCAAAATTATGATGAAACTCATAATTTTATTTTTAAAAATTTCACTATTTTACAAAAGCAACAACAAAATTGGCATTATTGTGATAAAAGTCAGAATTTTTTATGACAAATGTCACTACTTTGCTTTAAAAAGTAATAATTTTACAAAAAAAGTAATAATTTTTATATAAAAAAAGTAATAATGTTACGAGAAAATATTACAGAAACAGAAAGAATATGAGAAATTGTTCCCAATGTTATAAGAAAGAAGTCGACACATTGTGAGAAAAAGACTGCTTTTATTTATTTATTTTTGTTTTTTTTGTTTGCAATTGTAATTTTTAATCTTCATTATTTACTTCAAGTTATTACAGTATGTCTCCATATAAATATTTATTTTATGTTTGTATTAATTGTGGCCAAAGGGGACACATTTCACATTTTTTACACGTCACTTGTTATTTCATATGTTGACCAGAGGGGGAGCACTTTTAAAAGCGACCCACAGTCAATTTGGGACCACCCTAATATTGATAGATGTCACCAGCAGGGGTGCAAATGAGACATTGTCTATTAGATGCAATGTTATTGATTTATGTCATCACTTGTTCACACATCCTCATATGGAAGATACTTTTCCTTGTGGATGTCTCAAGAATGGTAGAAATACAGGAATACACACACACACACACACACACACACACACACATTATTTGATCTCATACCTTCTTGAAACCTGAGAAAAAATGCCTACCTCTTTAAGACCAGCCTTTCTAGATATATAAAGAAGTGTATTTACAACATTAATAATATATACATACTATGCAAATATAAAAAAAAGTGTTTTGTGAAAAATGAGTTGTAATTTTACAAGAAAAATATCACAATTTCACAAGAAAAACTTACAATATTGGCAGTATTTCAATAAAAGTCATCATTTTACTCAACGCAAGTCAACATTTTACAAGAAAAACTGAACATTTGTGCAATATTATGATAAAAGTTGAATTTTCACTCAATAACAGTCGCGATTTTACAAGAAAAAGCGTATTATTTTGGCAATTTTCTGAAAAGAGTCGTAATTTTACTCGACAAGAGTCACACTTTTGTAAGAACATTTAAAAAATGTTGGCAACATTATAATAATAATGGGAATTTTACTTGGCAAAATTGTGATAAAACTCATAATTTTACTCAAAAAAATGTCACTGTTTTACAAAAGCAACAACAAAATAGGCATTATTGTGATAAAAGTCTGAATGTATATGACACATGTCACCACTTTGCTTTAAAAAGTAATAATTTTACAAAAGAAGTTATAATTTTACATAATAAAGTAATAATGTTACGAGAAAATATTACAGAAACAGAAAGAATATGAGAAATTGTTCCCAATTTTTAAAGAAAGAAATCGACATAATTTGGGGGGAAAAGACTGCTTTTATTTTATTTTTATTTTTTTTGTTTGTAACTGTAATTTTTAATCTTCATTATTTACTTCAAGTTATTACAGTATGTCTCCATATAAATATTTATTTTATTTTTGTATTAATTGTGGCCAAAGGGGACACATTTGAATTTTTTCACACACCACTTGTTATTTCATATGTTGACCAGAGGGGGAGCACTTTTAAAACCGAACCACAGTCAATTTGGGACCACCCTCATTTTGATAGATGTCACCAGCAGGGGTGCAAATGAGACATTGTCTATTAGATGCAATGTTATTGATTTATGTCATCACTTGTGCACACCTCCTCATGTGGAAGATACTTTTCCTTGTTGATGTCTCAAGAATGGTAGAAATACAGGAACACACACACACACACACACACCCACACACAAACACAGACGCACACGTATTCTTGTATTTGTTACCTTCTTGAGACCTAAGAAAAATGCCTAACTCTTTAGGACCACAAAGGGTGAAGTGCCATCTCCGGGTTGAGTTCAAGTACCTCGGAGTCTTGTTCACGAGTGAGGGAAGAGTGGATGGTGAGATCGACAGGCGGATCGGTGCGGCGTCTTCAGTAATGCGGACGCTGTATTGATCCGTTGTGGTGAAGAAGGAGCTGAGCCGGAAGGCAAAGCTCTCAATTTACCGGTCGATCTACGTTCCCATCCTCACCTATGGTCATGAGCTTTGGGTTATGACCGAAAGGACAAGATCACGGGTTCAAGCGACCCAAATGAGTTTCCTCCGGGGCTCTCCCTTAGAGATAGGGTGAGAAGCTCTGTCATCCGGGGGGAGCTCAAAGTAAAGCCGCTGCTCCTCCACATGGAGAGGAGCCAGATGAGGTGGTTCGGGCATCTGGTCAGGATGCCATCGGAACACGTCACGTCCGACCGGCAGGAGGCCACGGGGAAGACCCAGCTCTTTCTGCCCTTCTCCTCTCGGCTGCTGCCCTTTCACCCAGTGAGAGGTGATTGCATAACTGCGCCCAGGTGGGCCATCTACGCACCTGACGCTCGTCTCGGAGCTGGCCCCCGGCGCGCCCCGCCTCGCTGCAGGTCCGCCGGCCACACCTACTCACAGTCTCGATTTACATATTTATTCCATTTTGGCCAAAAGGGGGCGCATTTCAATTTCTTACACACACTTGTTATTTCATATGTTGACACACATTTAATGTGTGAAATCCCTCCTTTTTGGGACCACCCTCATTTTGATAGATGTCACCAGCAGGGGGTGCAAATGAGACATTGTCTATTAGATGCAATGTTATTGGGACCTTCATGTCTCAAGAAGGGTTAAAATACAAGAACACACAGACACACACACACACACACGTTCTTGTATTTTTGGCCTTCTTGGGACCTCTGGGGAAAAAAAGCCTACCTCTTTAGGACCAGCCTTTCTAGATATATAAAGATGTGTATTTACAACATTAATAATATATACATACTATGCAAATATAAAAAAGGTAAGCTTTTAGTTATTTTTTTTTTTGTTGTTGAATTTTTTGTTTGTAATCGTTTTGTAATCTTCATCATTTACTTCCAGTTATTGCAGTATGTCTCCGTCATACTTGCCAACCTTGAGACCTCCAATTTCGGGGGGTGAGTGTGAGGGGGCGTGGTTGGGGCGGGGGCGTGGTTGGGGGCGTGGTTAAGAGGGGAGGAGTATATTTACAGCTAGAATTCACCAAGTCAAGTATTTCATATATATATATATATATATATATATATATATATATATATATATATATATATATATATATATATTAGAGATGCGTGGTTTGCGGGCACAACCGCGGAGTCCGCGGATTATCCGCGGATCGGGCGGATGAAATTAAAAAAAATTAGATTTTATCCGCGGGTCGGGTCGGGTCGGGTGGTTGAAATAAAAAAAAATTAGATTTTAAATAGATTCAGGCGGGTGGCAGTTAAACCAATTGGGAAATATATATACATAGTTAAATGTTGTTACCCACATACGAAAAACGAGCAGGCACCTGCAGCATATGCCACAACAGAAGAAGAAGAAAAAAAAAAAGAGATGGACACTTTTACGGAGCGGAGAAGGGACGCCTCGCCGGGGTCCGGGACCGAGGCCCCTTCCCCCGAGAGGGCCCCACCGGGAGCCGTAGCTGAGGCGATCCGCGAGAAGGGCCCGACGCACGTCCAGGGTCACCACCGCGCCCACCGCACCGACACCCCGCCTCGTCCGCCTTCGCCGCGGCCGGCGTCACGCGTAGCAGGTAAGCAGCTTACCTGCCCGCCACCCCCATGGCCGGGGGCTCGTAACAGGGGTCACTCCGCGCGCAGTGCGCTCACGAAAGGGGTGGGGTTCACCCTGGTTGATATAGACAGCAGCTGGACGGTGGCCATGGAAGTTGGAACCCGCTAAGGAGTGTGTAACAACCCACCTGCCGAATCAACTAGCCCTGAAAATGGATGGCGCTGGAGTGTCGGGCCCATACCCGGCCGTCGCCGGCAGCGAGACGCGCTTGGAGGTGCGCTCAGCGCGGCTCCCATATGATTGCGCACTGGTGTGCGTCTGGGTCGTGACAGCGTGGCACGCGAATGTCTGTGCTGCATTGGATCAGTCTCCTTTCTTTAACAGGCAAAAGCTTTATAACCTCACTAATGCCTTGCATCGTCTATATTAGATATATAACAACGGGCGGATGGCGGGCGGATGCGGTTCTGATCAAATGTTAGATCGGGTGGATTGCGGATGGTTGACGACTTTCTGATGCGGTTGCGGATGAAATAATTGCCTATCCGCGCATCTCTAATATATATATATATATATATATAAATATAAATAAAATAAATACTTGAATTTCAGTGTTCATTTATTTACACATATACACACACATAACACTCATCTACTCATTGTTGAGTTAAGGGGTTGAATTGTCCATCCTTGTTCTATTCTCTGTCACTATTTGTCTAACCATGCTGAACACCCTCTCTGATGATGCATTGCTGTGTGGCACGCACAAAAGTGCTTTCATCAAATGCACTAGATGGCAGTATTGTCCTGTTTAAGAGTGTCACAACATTGCTGTTTACGGCAGACGGACCGCTTTACTGTAGACGTTCTTTATATTGCGGGAAAGCGGACTCAGGTCCGCATGGAGCTGGAGGGGGCGTGGCCTCCAGCTCCGCCTGAATTTCGGGAGATTTTCGGGAGAAAATTTGTCCCGGGAGGTTTTCGGGAGTGGCGCTGAATTTTGGGACAAGTATGGTCTCCGTATACATATGTATTTTTTTTTTCTTCCATTAATTCTGGCCAAAGGGGGCGCACTTCAATTTCTTACACTTGTTATTTCATATGTTGACCAGAGGGGAAGCACTTTTAAAAGCAACACAAAGTCAATTTGCAAAATCCCTCCTTTTTGGGACCACCGTCATTTTGATAGATGTCACCAGCGGGGGTGCAAATGAGACATTGTCTATTAGATGCAATGTTATTGATTTATGTCATCACTTGTTCACACCTCCTCATATGGAAGATACTCCTCCTTGTTGATGTTGTCTCCAGAAGGGTAGGCATACAAGAACACACACACACACACACACACACACACACACACACACACACACATAGCAGTGTAGAGGGAGTCTTCTCCTAATCCGCCCGCTTTCATTTGAATGAAACCACCATTGCCTTACTCACTCTCCCTTATTCAACACCTTACCCCAAATTGATTCCCAGGTAAAGTGGAAGTGCCGAGCCCGCGCAGGTGCGTGACATCGTAATTGCCTTAGACCGCCATCAGCCAAGGCCCTCCATTGAAATTGGGACCTGGTCTGGAGGAAGAGGAAAAAAAGGCCATTAAAAGAGAGCAAGCTGCTGCTAATTAAAGAGATATTGAACTCAGCCTATTCAAGTCAGTTGTGAGCAAAGCCTGATTGAGGATGAACGCCCCGGGGCTGGCGGGTAAACAGAACGCCGTGAATGCTTGGCTTTTTTTTTTTGGTTTGTTTTTCCTGGTGCAACCTACAGGGCGCAGGGAGTGAGCAACCACTGACATGCATGACCACGCTCGTCCTCAGGGAGGCTGCAGTGGGAACATAAGTCGTGCGTATATGCTGGTCATGCTCTCATCAACATTGCACTGGCTTCCATTTGAAAGTGGTGGGAAAACCAACATGTTGCAAGGTAATTCGTAAATACAAACCCCGTTTCCATATGAGTTGGGAAATTGTGTTGGATGTAAATATAAACGGAATACAATGATTTGCAAATCCTTTTCAACGCATATTCAGTTGAATGCACTACATCCATCCATCCATCCATCTTCTTCCGCTTATCCGAGGTCGGGTCGCGGGGGCAGCAGCCTAAGCAGGGAAGCCCAGACTTCCCTCTCCCCAGCCACTTCGTCCAGCTCCTCCCGGGGGATCCCGAGGCGTTCCCAGGCCAGCCGGGAGACATAGTCTTCCCAACGTGTCCTGGGTCTTCCCCGTGGCCTCCTACCGGTCGGACGTGCCCTAAACACCTCCCTAGGGAGGCGTTCGGGTGGCATCCTGACCAGATGCCCGAACCACCTCATCTGGCTCCTCTCGATGTGGAGGAGCAGCGGCTTTACTTTGAGCTCCCCCCGGATGACAGAGCTTCTCACCCTATCTCTAAGGGAGAGACCCGCCACCCGGCGGAGGAAACTCATTTCGGCCGCTTGTACCCGTGATCTTGTCCTTTCGGTCAAAACCCAAAGCTCATGACCATAGGTGAGGATGGGAACGTAGATCGACCGGTAAATCGAGAGCTTTGCCTTCCGGCTCAGCTCCTTCTTCACCACAACGGATCGATACAGCGTCCGCATTACTGAAGACGCCGCACCGATCCGCCTGTCGATCTCACGATCCACTCTTCCCTCACTCGTGAACAAGACTCCGAGGTACTTGAACTCCTCCACTTGGGGCAAGATCTCCTCCCCAACCCGGAGATGGCACTCCACCCTTTTCCGGGCGAGAACCATGGACTCGGACTTGGAGGTGCTGATTCTCATCCCAGTCGCTTCACACTCGGCTGCAAACCGATCCAGCGAGAGCTGAAGATCCTGGCCAGATGAAGCCATCAGGACCACATCATCTGCAAAAAGCAGAGATCTAATCCTGCAGCCACCAAACCGGATCCCCTCAACGCCTTGACTGCGCCTAGAAATTCTGTCCATAAAAGTTATGAACAGAATGGGTGACAAAGGGCAGCCTTGGCGGAGTCCAACCCTCACTGGAAACGTGTCCGACTTACTGCCGGCAATGCGGACCAAGCTCTGGCACTGATCATACAGGGAGCGGACCGCCACAATCAGACAGTCCGTTACCCCATACTCTCTGAGCACTCCCCACAGGACTTCCCGAGGGACACGGTCAAATGCCTTCTCCAAGTCCACAAAGCACATGTAGACTGGTTGGGCAAACTCCCATGCACCCTCAAGGACCCTGCCGAGAGTATAGAGCTGGTCCACAGTTCCACGACCAGGACAAAAACCACACTGTTCCTCCTGAATCCGAGGTTCGACTATCCGGCGTAGCCTCCTCTCCAGTACACCTGAATAGACCTTACCGGGAAGACTGAGGAGTGTGATCCCACGATAGTTAGAACACACCCTCCGGTTCCCCTTTTTAAAGAGAGGAACCACCACCCCGGTCTGCCAATCCACAGGTACCGCCCCCGATGTCCACGCGATGCTGCAGAGTGAATGCACTACAAAGACAACATATTTGATGTTCAAACTCATAAACTTTTTTTTTTTTTTGGCAAATAATAATTAACTTAGAATTTCATGGCTGCAACACGTGCCAAAGTAGTTGGGAAAGGGCATGTTCACCACTGTGTTACATCACCTTTTCTTTTAACACAACTCAATAAACGATTGGGAATTGAGGAAGCTAATTGTTGAAGCTTTGAAAGTGGAATTCTTTCCCATTCTTGTTTTATGTAGAGCTTCAGTCGTTCAACAGTCCGGAGTCTCCGCTGTGGGATTTTACGCTTCATAATGCGCTACACATTTTCGATGGGAGACAGGTCTGGACTGCAGGCGGGACAGGAAAGTACCCGCACTCTTTTTTTTACGAAGCCACGCTGTTGTGACACGTGCTGAATGTGGCTTGGCATTGTCTTGCTGAAATAAGCAGGGGCGTCCATGAAAAAGACGGCGCTTAGATGGCAGCATATGTCGTTCCAAAACCTGTATGTACCTTTCAGCATTAATGGTGCCTTCACAGATGTGTAAGTTACCCATGCCTTGGGCACTAATGCACCTCCATACCATCACACATGCTGGCTTTTGAACTTTGCGTCGATAACAGTCTGGATGGTTCGCTTCCACTTTGGTCCGGATGACACGATTTCAAATATTTCCAAAAACAATTTGAAATGTGGACTCTTTTCCACTTTGCATGAGTCCATCTTAGATGATCTCGAGCCCAGAGAAGCCGGCTAAGTTTCTGGGTGTTGTTGATAAATGGCTTTCGCTTTGCATAATAGAGCTTTAACTTGCACTTACAGATGTAGCGACCAACTGTAGTTACTGACAGTGGTTTTCTGAAGTGTTCCTGAGCCCATGTGGTGATATCCTTTAGAGATTGATGTCGGTTTTTGATACAGTGCCATCTGAGGGATCGGAGGACATTGGTTTCCGGCCATGCCGCTTACGTGGAGTGATTTCTCCAGATTCTCTGAACCTTTTGATGATATTATGGACCGTAGATGTTGAAATCCCTAAATTTCTTGCAATTTCACTTTGAGAATCGTTGTTCTTAAACTGTTTGACTATTTGCTCACGCAGTTGTGGACAAAGGGGTGTACCTCGCCCCATCCTTTCTTGTGAAGGACTGAGCATTTTTTGGGAAGCTGTTTTTATACCCAATCATGGCACCCACCTGTTCCCAATTAGCCTGCACACCTGTGGGATGTTCCAAATAAGTGTTTGATGAACATTCCTCAACTTTATCAGTATTTATTGCCACCTTTCCCAACTTCTTTGTCACGTGTTGCTGGCATCAAATTCTAAAGTTAATGATTATTTGCAAAAAAAAATTGTTCATCAGTTTGAACATCAAATATGTTCAGTCCATCTTAGATGAGCTCAGGCCAAGCAAAGCCGACAGCGTTTCTGGGTGTTGTTGATAAACGGTTTTCGCCTTGCATAGGAGCGTATTAACTTGCACTTACAGACGTAGCGACCAACTGTAGTTACTGACGGTGGGTTTTTTAAGTGTTCCTGAGCCCATGTGGTGATATCCTTTACACACTGATGTCGCTTGTTGATGCAGTACAGCCTGAGGGATCGAAGGTCACGGGTTTAGCTGCTTACGTGCAGTGATTTCTCCAGATTCTCTGAACCCTTTGATGATATTGCGGACCGTAGATGGTGAAATCCCTAAATTCCTTGCAATAGCTGGTTTGGAAAGGTTTTTCTTAAACTGTTCAACAATTTGCTCATGCATTTGTTGACAAAGTGGTGACCCTCGCCCCATCCTTGTTTGTGAATGACTGAGCAGTTCATGGAATCTACTTTTATACCCAATCATGGCACCCACCTGTTCCCAATTTGCCTGTTCACGTGTGGGATGTTGCAAATAAGTGTTTGATGAGCATTCCTCAACTTTATCAGTATTCTAAAGTTAATGATTATTTGCAAAAATAAAAATGTTTGTGAGTTTGAACATCAAATATGTTGTCTTTGTAGCATATTCAACTGAATATGGGTTGAAAAGGATTTGCAAATCATTGTATTCCGTTTATATTTACATCTAACACAATTTCCCAACTCAAATGGAAACGGGGTTTGTAAAAACAGAATACAATGATTTGCAAATCCTTTTCAACTTATTGTCATAACGGGGGGGGGGGGTCGCAACTTACTGCGAGGTTTGTCCTCCCAGGATGCAATCGGACTATTCCGGACAAGGCGTGAAGGTAGGAACATAATTAATTATCTTCTCTCAAAAAGGTGCAAAAAACGGAAAACAAGGCTGATCGCACTTGGGGTTAAAGTAAACAACTAGCATAAGCTATGGTATAGCAAGAAACAAACAATAAACTGTGGCATGAACAGAGCAATGGCGCCAGGCCAACTAACTGGCAAAGACAGACTTAAATAATAGTCTCTTGATTAGAGCAGGTGTGTGTCCCGAACACATGAGGCAGGTGAAACTAATAAGTCGTCATGGAAACTAAAACAAACAAGGGTGTACAAAAACAGGAACTAGTGGAGTCTTAAATCTAACAGAAAATAACAGAAACATAATCCAGACCACAGATCATGACACTTATATTCAATTGCATAGACTGCAAAGACAAGATATTAAATGTTCACACTTTATTTTATTTTTTGCAAATAATCATTAACTTAGAATTTAATGGCAGCAATGCATTACAAAACAGTTGTCACAGGGGCATGTTTACCACTGTGTTACATGGCCTTTCCTTTTAACAAAACTCAGTAAAGGTTTGGGAACTGAGGAGACACATTTTTGAAGTGGAGTTATTTCCCATTCTTGCTTGATGTACAGCTTAAGTTGTTCAACAGTCTCCTTTCTCATATTTTAGCCTTCACACATTTTCAATGTCTGGACTACAGGCAGGCCAGTCTAGTACCCGCACTCTTTTACTATGAAGCCACGCTGTTGTAACCCGTGGCTTGGCATTGTCTTGCTGAAATAAGCAGGGGCGTCCATGATAACGTTGCTTGGATGGCAACATATGTTGCTCCAAAAGCTGTATGTACCTTTCAGCATTAATGGTGCCTTCACAGATGTGTAAGTTACCCATGTCTTGGGCACTAATACACCTCCATACCATCACAGATGCTGGCTTTTCAACTTTGCACCTAGAACAATCCGGAAGGTTATTTTCCTCTTTGTTCTGGAGGACACGACGTCCACAGTTTCCAAAAACTAATTGAAATGTGGACTCGCCAGACGACAGAACACTTTTACACTTTGCATCAGTCCATCTTAGATGAGCCCGGGCCCAGCGAAGCCGGCGGCGTGTCTGGGTGTTGTTGATAAACGGCTATGGCTATGCATAGTAGAGTTTTATCTTGCACTTACAGCTGTAGTGACCAACTGTAGTAACTGACAGCAGTTTTCTGAAGTGTTCCCGAGCCCATGTGGTGATATCCTTTACACACTGATGTCGGTTTTTGATGCAGTATTGCCTGAGGGATCCAAGGTCACGGGCATTCATTGTTACGCACAGTGATTTCTCCAGATTCTCTGAACTTTTTGATGATATTACAGATCTTAGATGGTGAAATCCCTAAATTCCTTGTAAAAACAACCACAGATTTTACAGTAAAAAATAAAACAAAATGGCAGTTCAGTTGCCATTTAACTGTTTTTCCATTTACAGAAATATACTGTAAAAAAAAGTTTTTTAAACGCAAAATCCAGATTTTTTTTTTATGGTGTACGTAAAAAATTAGCAATTTCATAGGAAATTGTGTAACAATATCATGAAGCGAATCCTTTTACCGTATTTTTCGGAGTATTGGTCGCACCGGAGTATAAGTCGCACCTGCCGAAAATGCATAATAAAGAAGGAAAAAAACATATATGAGTTGCACTTATGAAAAAAACTGCGACTTATAGTCCGAAAAATACGGTCCATTTATATTATTACATTATTCACTATTACTCACTATTGCAATGTGGCCCTCAGTGAAAACGAGTTTGCCACCTTTTGTATTATGCTAAACATACTTTTCTTTACTGTTGGTAATTTTCTCAGAGATAACATATTTTCTTGAATATAAAATGTTACTTTTTTTTTTAACGCTTTGATCCCTGCGTCAGGCCCGGCCCTAACCAATCTGGCGCCCTAGGCAAGATTTTAGGTGGCGCCCCCCCACATCGGCAGTGAACTGTATATACTCACAAGAAACCGAATAGCTTTGTCTTTGACCTTTTTTTTACTTAAAGAAAGCAAATTAACAATCAGAATAGTTAACAAGATAAAAAAAATATGAATAAATAAATGAATGCAAAAAATTAAAAATGAATATATGAAATACAATATTTTTTACATACATATTGCTTAATTAACATTAATGATGTGCACTTTAACAACTAGGCTTACAACTATACCTAATATATAAAGGGGTGGAAAAGTGACTATTACCTGCAGGGCAAACATTAGCTAACCAGAAGGCAATAACAATGTAAACAAAAACACCTGCTTAAAAGATCTAATACAAATGTCCCTGAGGAATGTAAGGTGGGAGTACTGTAATTACCTAACGTTACATTATTATTTTCCATAACAATTTAGCCCCCTCCACAATATTAACCCAACGTTAAAACCGAACTAGCTACTTATTGATTAGCAATTGCCGAATCATGTAACATTAGCTTAATGCTAAAAAGCCAGGTTACTATCACATTCTGTAACAGACAAATAATTTCATGTAGGCTAACGTTACCTACCTGCTACCTCTGTCTTTTTCTCGTTTCTCCTCCTCTTCTTTTCTCTTTTTTCTTCCCTGGGCACCTGACAGTTTTGGCCGTTTTGACATCTTGTGTTGATTTTTTGATGTGGTGACGTCCAAAAAGAGTCATGATACGGGAAGGGAGGGGGCGCACCGTGCGGGGGCGGGGGGGGCGGGGGGGGGGGGTTAGGGGGGGCGTAATATTGTAACAAATAATATTTCTATTATATAGGCTTTACTTTGCATTTTAATTAACGTGGGATTATTTTTTGTATTTAGAAATAATAGTACCAACTTTTTTTTTTTTTCTCCAACATTTGTGGCACTGGCGTGGCGCCCCCTGATGGACAGCGCCCTTAGCATTTGCCTATACGGCCTATGCCACGGGCCGGCCCTGCCCTGCGTTGTATACAATGCCGCGGCTACATCACGGCTTTTTCCGAAATCACAACCTTCACATACCGCCAATCAATTTAGCCTTGTCACATCCGACCTACTAAATGATTCACATACAATCAAACTCACACAGTCATTGAGTCGGTCATTTAGCGCGTTATGGACTCACCCTCACCATGGACAACACACAACAAAATGTTTATCTCTGATGTAGTTTCAGCTAAGATATGCTAAAATGCTCTGGTATTGTTTGTATTAACCAACACTACTTCTGACACCGACCTCAGGCCTCATCTGAAGAAAAAACAAGACGTGCCTGGTCAACTTTTGCACTTTATGACGGGGCTGGAGATGAAGCACCACCTCGGTCCGATGGGAAACACGCCGGAGAAACTCCAAACTACATTTATTACAGAGCAACTCCATAATGATTGGTTTGTTTACAAATGAGAAAATCCATGGTAATTGGCTGGTTTACGTGAGGTGAGTCAGAGTCAATCGCGGGCGAGACAGGGCGGGTCATGACTCTCTAAAACCGAGACGCAAAATCAAAACGTTGCCCGCAGCTCAGGCGAGAACCGCATGAGGCGAGGGTTTTGTTTGAATAACTATGTTTCTTGCAGAGTGCATCAACAGGCCATTTAGCAGCGCTTTTACTTAATTGATGTTTTGTTTACCATTCTATAAAGTTGTGTTGTCTAACAGCTGTGTGAGCAAGCCGCCAGGGAGTATGCTTAGTTAACATTATTATAAAAGTTAAATAGTATTTCAGTCCATAGGCTCACTTTTATTCATTTCTGTTCTGTTGTTAATGTTTTGTGAGGCAAATGTTTTGCACTTTTCCTTTGACCGGATTGTTCTGTTGAACTAGTGCTGAAAGGTCTCCCTTCCAATAGAGTACATTTATGTGTTTATTCATTATTATTGTTGTTGTTTACTTTAATATCATTTGATCTTCCTTCATTTTGCTCATTTTACCTGCAAGTTAAAAGACATGTTAAAACAATAAAAAGCCAGACAGAGTGCAATGGATGTCAAGTGGATCTAACATAATAGTGAGAGTCCAGTCCATAGTGGATCTAACATAATAGTGAGAGTCCAGTCCATAGTGGATTTAACATAATAGTGTGAGAGTCCAGTCCATAGTGGATCTAACATAATAGTGAGAGTCCAGTCCATAGTGGATCTAACATGATAGTGAGAGTCCAGTCCATAGTGGATCTAACATAATAATGAGAGTCCAGTCCATAGTGGATCTAACATAATAGTGTGAGAGTCCAGTCCATAGTGGATCTAACATAATAGTGAGAGTCCAGTCCATAGTGGATCTAACATAATATTGTGAGAGTCCAGTCCATAGTGGATCTAACATAATAGTGAGAGTCCAGTTCATAGTGGATCTAACATAATAGTGTGAGAGTCTAGTCCATAGTGGATGTAACATAATAGTGAGAGTCTAGTCCATAGTGGATCTAACATAATAGTGAGAGTCCAGTCCATAGTGGATCTAACATAATATTGTGAGAGTCCAGTCCATAGTGGATCTAGCATATTAGTGTGAGAGTCCAGTCCATAGTGGATCTAACATAATAGTGTGAGAGTCCAGTCCATAGTGGATCTAACATAATAGTGTGAGAGTCAAGTCCTTAGTGGATTTAACATAATATTGTGAGAGTCCAGTCCATAGTGGATCTAGCATAATAGTGTGAGAGTCCAGTCCATAGTGGATCTAACATAATATTGTGAGAGTCCAGTCCAGAGTGGACCTAGCATAATATTGTGAGAGTCCAGTCCATAGTGGATCTAACATAATAGTGTGAGAGTCCATTCCATAGTGGATCTAGCATAATAGTGTGAGAGTCCAGTCCATAGTGGATCTAACATAATATTGTGAGAGTCCAGTCCAGAGTGGACCTAGCATAATATTGTGAGAGTCCAGTCCATAGTGGATCTAACATAATAGTGTGAGAGTCCATTCCATAGTGGATCGAACATAATAGTGAGAGTCTAGTCCATAGTGGATCTAACATAATAGTGAGAGTCCAGTCCATAGTGGATCTAACATAATAGTGAGAGTCCAGTCCATAGTGGATTTAACATAATATTGTGAGAGTCCAGTCCATAGTGGATCTAGCATAATAGTGAGAGTCCAGTCCATAGTGGATCTAACATAATAGTGAGAGTCTAGTCCATAGTGGATCTAACATAATAGTGAGAGTCCAGTCCATAGTGGATCTAACATAATAGTGAGAGTCCAGTCCATAGTGGATCTAACCTAATAGTGTGAGAGTCCAGTCCATAGTGGATCTAACAAAATAGTTAGAGTCCAGTCAATAGTTGATCTAACATAATAGTGAGAGTCCAGTCCATAGTGGATCTAACATAATAGTGAGAGTCCAGTCCATAGTGGATCTAACATAATAGTGTGAGAGTCCAGTCCATAGTGGATCTAACATAATAGTGAGAGTCCAGTCCATAGTGGATCTAACATTATAGTGTGAGAGTCAAGTCCTTAGTAGATTTAACATAATATTGTGAGAGTCCAGTCCATAGTGGATCTAACATAATAGTGTGAGAGTCCAGTCCATAGTGGATCTAACATAATAGTGTGAGAGTCCAGTCCATAGTGGATCTAACATAATATTGTGAGAGTCCAGTCCATAGTGGATCTAACATAATAGTGTGAGAGTCCAGTCCATAGTGGATCTAACATAATAGTGAGAGTCCAGTCCATAGTGGATCTAACATAATAGTGTGAGAGTCAAGTCCTTAGTAGATTTAACATAATATTGTGAGAGTCCAGTCCATAGTGGATCTAACATAATAGTGTGAGAGTCCAGTCCATAGTGGATCTAACATAATAGTGTGAGAGTCCAGTCCATAGTGGATCTAACATAATATTGTGAGAGTCCAGTCCATAGTGGATCTAACATAATAGTGTGAGAGTCCAGTCCATAGTGGATCTAACATAATAGTGAGAGTCCAGTCCATAGTGGATCCAACATATATTGTGATAATCCAGTCCATAGTGGATATAACATAATAGTGTGAGAGTCCAGTCCATAGTGGATCTAACATAATAGTGTGAGAGTCCAGTCCATAGTGGATCTAACATAATAGTGAGAGAGTCCAGTCCATAGTGGATCTAACATAATATTGTGAGAGTCCAGTCCATAGTGGATCTAACATAATAGTGTGAGAGTCCAGTCCATAGTGGATCTAACATAATAGTGAGAGAGTCCAGTCCATAGTGGATCTAACATAATATTGTGAGAGTCCAGTCCATAGTGGATCTAACATAATAGTGTGAGAGTCCAGTCCATAGTGGATCTAACATAATAGTGAGAGTCCAGTCCATAGTGGATCCAACATATATTGTGATAATCCAGTCCATAGTGGATATAACATAATAGTGTGAGAGTCCAGTCCATAGTGGATCTAACATAATAGTGTGAGAGTCCAGTCCATAGTGGATCTAACATAATAGTGAGAGAGTCCAGTCCATAGTGGATCCAACATAATAGTGAGAGTCCAGTCCATAGTGGATCTAACATAATATTGTGAGAGTCCAGTCCATAGTGGATCTAGCATAATAGTGTGAGAGTCCAGTCCATAGTGGATCTAACATAATAGTGTGAGAGTCCAGTCCATAGTGGATCTAACATAATAGTGTGAGAGTCCAGTCCATAGTGGATCTAGCATAATATTGTGAGAGTCCAGTCCATAGTGGATCTAACATAATAGTGTGAGAGTCCAGTCCATAGTGGATCTAACATAATATTATGAGAGTCCAGTCCGTAGTGGATCTAACATAATATTGTGAGAGTCCAGTCCATAGTGGATCTGACATAATAGTGTGAGAGTCCAGTCCATAGTGGACCTAGCATAATATTGTGAGAGTCCAGTCCATAGTGGATCTAACATATTAGTGTGAGAGTCCAGTCCATAGTGGATCTAACATACTTTTGTGAGAGTCCAGTCCATAGTGGATCTAACATAATAGTGTGAGAGTCCAGTACATAGTGGATCTAACATAATAGTGAGAGTCCAGTCCATAGTGGATCTAACATAATAGTGTGAGAGTCCAGTCCATAGTGGATCTAGCATAATAGTGAGAGTCCAGTCCATAGTGGATCTAACATAATAGTGAGAGTCCAGTCCATAGTGGATCTAACATAATAGTGAGAGTCCAGTCCATAGTGGATCTAACATAATAGTGAGAGTCCAGTCCATAGTGAATCTAACATAATTGTGTGAGAGTCCAGTCCATAGTGAATCTAACATAATTGTGTGAGAGTCCAGTCCATAGTGGATCTAACATAATAGTGTGAGAGTCAAGTCCATAGTGGATCTAACATAATATTTTGAGAGTCTAGTCCATAGTGGATCTAACATAATAGTGTGAGAGTCCAGTCCATAGTAGATTTAACATAATGTTGTGAGAGTCCAGTCCATAGTGGATCTAACATAATAGTGAGAGTCCAGTCCATAGTGGATCTAACATAATAGTGAGAGTCCAGTCCATAGTGAATCTAACATAATTGTGTGAGAGTCCAGTCCATAGTGAATCTAACATAATTGTGTGAGAGTCCAGTCCATAGTGGATCTAACATAATAGTGTGAGAGTCAAGTCCATAGTGGATCTAACATAATATTTTGAGAGTCTAGTCCATAGTGGATCTAACATAATAGTGTGAGAGTCCAGTCCATAGTAGATTTAACATAATGTTGTGAGAGTCCAGTCCATAGTGGATCTAACATAATAGTGAGAGTTCAGTTCATAGTGGATCCAACATAATAGTGGGAGTTCAGTCCATAGTGGATCTAACATAATAGTAAGAGTCCAGTCCATAGTGGAGAGTCCAGTCCATAGTGGATCTAACATAATAGTGTGAGAGTCCAGTCCATAGTGGATCTAACATAATATTGTGATAATCCAGTCCATAGTGGATCTAACATAATAGTGTGAGAGTCCAGTCCATAGTGGATCTAACATAATATTGTGAGAGTCCAGTCCATAGTGGATCTAACATAATATTGTGAGAGTCCAGTCCATAGTGGATCTAACATAATATTGTGAGCATACTTGCCAACCCTCCCGGATTTTCTGGGAGACTCCCGAAATTCAGCGCCTCTCCCGAAAACCTGCCGGGACAAATTTTCTCCCGAAAATATCCCGAAATTCATGCGGAACTGGAGGGTCCGCATGGAGCAATGTTATTATAATATATTGAGTTTGGGGCAATAACCAGGCGAGGTGATGAAGTACGTCTCTTTACTGTAGACTTCAGAACAGACTCACACACTTGACGTCAGGTGCGCAACACCACGTAAATCGTTGGCCAACCAAAAAGTAACCCCAGTACGCTATAACCAACATTCACCAGGAGATGGCAACAGACAAACATAGATCACTCCATTACATTCCTCCCCTTTTAGAAATGTAGAAGTTACTCAAAAGAAATAAACAACCCAACCAAAAAATGTAGCAGCTCAATTAAAAAACTGTACTTAAGCCACATTCTTTTTTTTTTTAGTACTGAACTCTTAACCCTCATTTGTAAACAATAACATGCTTATTATACAAACAGTATTTGTACACCTTTAACACAGATTCTTATACTGTCGTCAGAGATTCCGTTTTTTTGGTGGTACTCGAAACCGTTCTGGGTACCTGCGGATCACTGGTGGGGTTTTTGTTGTGGGTGATCTGGGTTCTGATGATGGCAGCTCAGCAGCCATTGAATCTGGTTCAATGATGAGACTAGTTTGTGTCTGACTCACTGATGGTCCTGATGATGGAACTGAAACAGCACTGTCCAGTTGTACTGATGGCACATTTTCTGCAACTGGTGGAGACTAGATAACTGGCAGTCTCTCCATGTTTTCTCGCCATGGTAACATGTGATCCACATGCACTGTGCGCTGTCTCTGTCCCTCTTGATAGATACATAGATTGATATATATATTTATATATATATATATATATATATATATATATATATATATATATATATATAAATATATATATATATATATTTATATATATATATATATATATACATATATATATATATATATATATATATCAATCTATATAAGTATTTCATATATATATATATATATACTGTATATATATCAATCTATATAAGTATTTCTTATATATATACATATTTATAAGAAAATACTTCACTTTCAATGAATTCTAGCTATATATATATATATATATATATATATATATAAATATATATATATATATATATATATATATATATATACATACTGTATACATATATGAAATACTTGACTTGGTGAATTCTAGCTGTAAATATACTCCTCCTCTCTTAGCCACGCCCCCAACCACGCCCCGCTCCCAACCACGCCCCCCACCCTCACCCCCCACCTCCCGAAATCGGAGGTCTCAAGGTTGGCAAGTATGATTGTAAGAGTCCAGTCCATAGTGGACCTAGCATAATATTGTGAGAGTCCAGTCCATAGTGGATCTAACATAATAGGTAGAATCCAGTCCATAGTGGATCTAACATAATATTGTGAGAGTCCAGTCCTTTATGACCCCTTTAAGTGTCTGCATCTCAACAGTCGCTAACAACTAAGAAACAGTCGCTAACAACTAATAAATGCACATCATCAGCTCTCCAATGGATTCGGTCCGCACTAGGCAGACGTCCCTTGCTTCCACTAATGTTCACAGCCAGCCTTCTGGAATGAAATCACTCAGGGAAATGAGCACAAAGCTTCCAATTTGACCGGCCTGGTGGCGTCTCTGCGGCAAACCCTCGCTCCCCGCCGGCACCGGCCTGCGGGTTGCAGCCGCGTCCGGGATTAGTCCCCGCTTCTTCTTCTTCAATCAAACCAGCGGGAACTAATTCCTATTTTTCTTGCCGCGTTTCACCTCTGCTGCGTTGGAGATGGCGGCGGCCGCGCCATGTGATTACGCTGATTGTTTGTTAGAGGGCCAACTCCGGGGCAGAGCTGCGTATTTGGACATGTCTTTAATTAGAGGAGGAGACGAGACAAGCTAATCTGGGTCGGAGATTCACTGCGGGGAGGACTCGCTTTGTGCTACTCGGCCATCTTATGCCAGCGCATGCCTCCGTGCGGAGAAACTCCAGACGCTGATTTATCCGCCAATTCGTCTCCTTTCCCCGGTGAAAGTTTGCGTCTTCTCCGGAACGCCTTCCCTCAACCTCAACCGCCGCCTCTTGAACCCTGGAATAGTTTATTCTGTAAGCAAGCTCGCTGCGAGTTCCTTATTGCCTCGCCGCGCCTTCATTACTTTCCTGCTGGGCTCAGCATCATTTTGCCTTCGGGAAAAGCGGGGACCGGGGCGCGTGTTTGGCTGAAAGCAAATAACCGGGAGTGCGGATGAGTCACGGCGGCGGCGAAACACTCGAGAGAGAGAGAGGGTGGTCCTTGTCGCGTTGCCGTGCTTTATCATCGCACCACGTCGGTGAATTCTGAATGTCTGCATTCCGCGATCAGTCATCCCCTCCTCGTGCGACTGTGGTCTGATTCATAACTCAGCTTTATCACTCAGGTGCATTGCTCTAAAATTGAATGTCGAAGCCCGTGTCTTATTTATCGAGGAGGCGAGCGGAATCGTAAAATGACTCCATGATGGGTCCTTTTGCTGACAAGGCTATTGGCGCTTGTTTGATGTGATTTGATTTTTTTGACTGACTGATTGATGGAGACGTTCCCTCCGGGGACCTAACCGCCACCCCGCCAGCCATCCATTATTCGCCGTCGCCGTCAAAGGCAAAGTTTGGAGCGGCGAAGGAAATAAAATCGACAGTTCAGGGGTTCTCGCACTACTACTACATATTATTCACGGGAAATTGGAAGACGATCCATTTTGCGACTGATGGAAAAGGAAACGTGGTGGTGGCTCCAAAGCAGGGGGACCAACATTCAAAGCAAACTTTAGATCTCAGGCCAAACAGGATCGCCGTATTTTTCCGGACTATAAGGCGCACTTAAAATCCTTTCAATTCCTCAAAACTCGACAGTGCAACTAATGTACGGAATAATGTTGGTTAAGTTAAGTTAAAGTACTGTCGGAGGCAGATATTTACATATATCCGAATTTAAGTGTTACTTCTTTTATTTCATAGTCATATTTGAAAACAGCTTGTGTTTTTTCCATTTGTTCTCTTTCTGTTCGTCTGCAAGTAAACTGTGTGTGTTAACCTTGAAGATTTGGTATGTGTTTTGACTCGAGAGATAATGTGCATGTGTTTTGACTAGAGAGATTGAAGAGGGGAGAGGGTTTTGGTCGGGAGGACAGACCATCTTAGGACGGCGTGGCGCAGTGGAAGAGTGGCCGTGCGCGACCCGAGGGTCCCTGGTTCAATCCCCACCTAGTACCAACCTCGTCATGTCCGTTGTGTCTTGAGCAAGACACTTCACCCTTGCTCCTGATGGGTGCTGGTTAGCGCCTTGCATGGCAGCTCCCTCCATCAGTGTGTGAATGTGTGTGTGAATGGGTAAATGTGGAAGTAGTGTCAAAGCGCTTTGAGTACCTTGAAGGTAGAAAAGCGCTATACAAGTACAACCCATTTATCATTTATCATTTATTTAGCGGGTCGATCCGAATGTTCTAAGCTGTCTCTGTCATTGTATATATGCAAAGCTTTGCAAATATATTACAAAATACCTATTCTGTCTCTGGTGGTTTTTCAACTCAGCTTTAAGTGTCGTAAAGAGCTTGGGAGCGACTTGTGACTTGAATTCCCTGGGAGGAACAACTGGTCCAAAACGCAACAGTACCAATGATTGTCACACACTAGGTGTGGTGAAATGTGTCCTCTGCATTTAACCCATCCCCTTGTTCACCCCCTGGGAGGTGAGGGGAGAAGTGGGCAGCAGCGGTGGCCGCGCCCGAGAATCCTTTTGGTGATTTAACCCCCAATTCCAACCCTTGATGCTGAGTGCCAAGCAGGGAGGTAATGGCTCCCATTTTTATAGTCTTTGGTATGACTTGGCCGATCTCAGGGCGGACACTCTAATCACTAGGCCACTGAGTAGGTTGTGCTTACCAACCTCGAAGCTATTTTATTTGGTACATGGTGAAATGATAAGTGCGGCCAGTCGATGGCAGTCACATATAAGAGACAAGTGTAGACTGCAATATGATGGCAGTCACACATAAGAGATATATGTAGACTGCAATATGACTCAAGTAAACGACAACAACTGTCATGTCTGTGTGATCATGTTTTTGTTTCGGTCATGTTCGGTTTTGTTTTTGGACTTTTTGTGCACTTTTGTTTTGTCACCATAGCAGCCATTAGTTTTCACCTGTCACGTCACGCACCTGTTTCACATTTTGAGTCACGCACCTGTTTTCGTTAATCATGTCTATAGTATTTAAGTTCATTGTTTTCAGTTTGTCGGTCTGACGACATCCCCACAATTATGCTCTACACACTCCTCATCCTCTTAGATCCTGCTTCATGTCCCATGCCAAAGTACGTTTTTGTTCCATGTTTATAGTCTTTTTGGTTTCATAGTTTGTTCTCCGCCATTGTGCGCGCCATTTGTTTACTTCCTTTTTGTTTTGTTTTGTAGTTATAGTGTTTAAATAAAAATGTACTTACATTCCCGTCTCGCCCGAGCCAACTTTCCGTTGCATCCCGGAAAAGCAAACAACCAGGACCAAGTCATGACAAACAACATTTATTGAAAATATAGAACATTACACACGACGCTCAAAAATCCATCAAAATGTTTTAGTAGGACTTTGGTAAGCTATGAAGCCACACCGCTTGATGGATTGTACTGTGCTTCAACATAGGAGTATTTTTATGGTGTGTGTATAAGGTAAGACATATTATCTGGCGTTTTGCTTCGCAATATTATGCAAAACCAACTTTTCCTACCTTCTGGTACCTGCTGATCTGTATTTGGGATCTGCATAAGTCCTGAAAATTTGCGCGTGTCCGCCTTTGTAGTCCGTGGGGACACTGTAGTCGATAAGCTTCTTCCTTTCCTCTATCTTCTTGTTATGGGACATTCATGCTCTGCTGTTGTCATTTCTAATATAAAGTAGTGTAAAGTTCTTACTTATATCTGTCAGTAAACTCGCCATGAAAGCACTAAAACAAAGCGGTGTAGTGAGTTTACATTAATCACCAGTGACGTGCAGTCACTAGAGGCAGGTGAGGCGTGGCCTCACCTGCCATCATGGAAAGAAAAAAAATGTAAAAAGAAAAAAAAAAAATTTAATTGTTATATGTATCCAGTGATTATACTATAAAGTTATTTTCCATTTAACTTCACCAGTTTTAGATTATTGTTATTCAAAATCGCTGAATTTTCACATTTGCCGTTCAAATACTGAGAAGAGACGGTGCGGTGAACAGCAGCCAGTTGAGGCACGTCACTCAGTGCCTCAACATGGATTGCGGACTTGGCTAACTGCTGGCCTGCTGTGCAGTGAGACCGTATTGCTATATGAACTATATTATATATTTCCATAGTTTAGTTAGCTGAGGTATATAATGTACAGTGTATTTTGTCAACAACTGTATGTGTGTAACGTATTTCTTGTGCTGAGCGATCATAAAACGGCTGCAAAAGACGCACTGGCTGAGGCTCGCCTCCTGCACCCCCGCCGTAGAATGCACGGCAACCCCTGACGGGAGTGTTGTATCAACTAAAGCCCACACTTAAACTTTCCACGTGCAAGATTGAATCTGTTTAAAAAAGTTATTTCATAAGAAGCCAAAAAGTGCAAAAACAATAATGTTCGTGTTGGAGGAGTTGTGAATGACTGCAGGGCCACAACATTAGGTACACCTGCAGACTGCAGGTGTACATAATTCACAACTCCTCCAACACAAACATTATTGCACTTTTTGGCTTCTTATTAAATAACTTTTGTAACCTATTTTTATGGGCTTTCCTCTTTGTGATGTTAAGTTCCTGTTATGCGCTGTTATACAGTATATGCCTTGAGCTCTTATTTTGAAGGCGCTAAGAGCGGAATTTTGACACGTTGGAGTGGAGCGGAGGTTTTTGAAAGAAGGTAAATAAAGTGGTCCTCGTGTAAACTGGAGCCTCCGTGTTTGTTATTTTGTAGTTTCATACAGTATAGGCCACATTTATAAACCCTCGGTTACACTTTTTAAATAGATTCAATCTTGCACGTGGAAAGTTGAAGTGAGGGCTTTAGTTGATATAACACTCCCATCATTGGGTTCATTAATCAGCACAACAGCGGCGCATTTCTAAGTAAAGATAAGAACATAATAAAGTTTTTTAATTAAATGTGCTTTTTTGTGTGCTACAGTTTGTATGTGTAAAGTTAAAGTTAAGTTAAAGTAGCAATGATTGTCACACACACACTAGGTGTAATGAAATGTGTCCTCTGCATTTGACCCATCCCCTTGAACACCCCCTGGAATGTGAGGGGAGCAGTGGGCAGCAGCGGCGCCGCGCCTGGGAATCATTTTTGGTGATTTAACCCCCAATTCCAAGCCTTGATGCTGAGTGCCAAGCAGGGAAGAATGCTGGTATGAGCTTTTAAACATAACCCGTTAACTGCTGCCAATCAAATGGTGAATAAGATACTCTGTAGGGTTCATATATTTGTAAATCTGACTGTGATGAAGTCAGTGCCTCACCAGCCATCAACCTCACTGCACGTCCCTGTTAATCACCCAAGGAACTTTAGAGTGTGTCTTTTGTATGAAAATAGACCTGAATAGACCCACTCATCGACAGTGCACCTTATAATCCGGTGTGCCCTATGGTCCGTAAAATACGTTAATTGACTTTACCTAATTGACACAGTAATAAGCATGTGCTGATTTTAAAGACACAAAGTTGTTACGGTGCGAAGGAAATATGCATTTTTTTTTAAACATCTGCATTGGTGTACGTTTGCTACGGCAGTCTGAGAATCCGTAGATGCGATGTCTCTTGGGATTGGATGACAGAGGTGAAAATGCAACACACAAAAGCAGTGAAGTTGTCACGTTGTGTAAATGGTAAATAAAAAGAGAATACAACAAATCCTTTTCAACTTATATTCAATTGAATAGACTGCAAAGGTTGCTGAGGTAGTTAAAAAGCTCCTCGGTGGCAAGGCCCCAGGGGTAGATGAGATCCGCCCGGAGTTCCTTAAGGCTCTGGATGCTGTGGGGCTGTCTTGGTTGACAAGACTCTGCAGCATCGCGTGGACATCGGGGGCGGTACCTCTGTATTGGCAGACCGGGGTGGTGGTTCCTCTCTTTAAGAAAGGGGAACCGGAGGGTGTGCTCTAACTATCGTGGGATCACACTCCTCAGCCTTCCCGGTAAGGTATATTCAGGTGTACTGGAGAGGAGGCTACGCCGGATAGTCGAACCTCGGATTCAGGAGGAACAGTGTGGTTTTCGTCCTGGTCGTGGAACTGTGGACCAGCTCTATACTCTCGGCAGGGTCCTTGAGGGTGCATGGGAGTTTGCCCAACCAGTCTACATGTGTTTTGTGGACTTGGAGAAGGCATTCGACCGTGTCCCTCGGGAAGTCCTGTGGGGAGTGCTCAGAGAGTACGGGGTATCGGACTGTCTGATTGTGGCGGTCCGCTCCCTGTATGATCAGTGCCAGAGCTTGGTCCGCATTGCCGGCAGTAAGTCTGACACGTTTCCAGTGAGGGTTGGACTCCGCCAAGGCTGCCCTTTGTCACCCATTCTGTTCATAACTTTTATGGACAGAATTTCTAGGCGCAGTCAAGGCGTTGAGGGGATCTGGTTTGGTGGCTGCAGGATTAGGTCTCTGCTTTTTGCAGATGATGTGGTCCTGATGGCTTCATCTGGCCAGGATCTTCAGCTCTGACTGGTTCGGTTCGCAGTTGAGTGTGAAGCGACTGGGATGAGAATCAGCACCTCCAAGTCCGAGTCCATGGTTCTCGCCCGGAAAAGGGTGGAGTGCCATCTCCGGGTTGGGGAGGAGATCTTGCCCGAAGTGGAGGAGTTCAAGTACCTCGGAGTCTTGTTCACGAGTGAGGGAAGAGTGGATCGTGAGATCGACAGGCGGATCGGTGCGGCGTCTTCAGTAATGCGGACGCTGTATCGATCCGTTGTGGTGAAGAAGGAGCTGAGCCGGAAGGCAAAGCTCTCAATTTACCGGTCGATCTACGTTCCCATCCTCACCTATGGTCATGAGCTTTGGGTCATGACCGAAAGGACAAGATCACGGGTACAAGCGGCCGAAATGAGTTTCCTCCGCCGGGTGGCGGGGCTCTCCCTTAGAGATAGGGTGAGAAGCTCTGCCATCCGGGGAGAACTCAAAGTAAAGCCGCTGCTCCTCCACATGGAGAGGAGCCAGATGAGGTGGTTCAGGCATCTGGTCAGGATGCCACCCGAACGCCTCCCTAGGGAGGTGTTTAGGGCACGTCCGACCGGTAGGAGGCCGCGGGGAAGACCCAGGACACGTTGGGAAGACTATGTCTCCCGGCTGGCCTGGGAACGCCTCGGGGTCCCACAGGAAGAGCTGGACGAAGTGGCTGGGGAGAGGGAAGTCTGGGCTTCCCTGCTTAGGCTGCTGCCCCCGCGACCCGACCTCGGATAATCGGAAGAAGATGGATGGATGGATGGATGGATAGACTGCAAAGACAAGATATTTCATGTTTGATCTGGAAAACTTTGTTATTGTTTGCAAATATTAGCTCATTTGGAATTTGATGCCTGCAACATGTTTAAAAAAAGCTGGCACAAGTGGCAAAAAAGACTGAGAGAGTTGAGGAATGCTCATCAAACACTTATTTGGAACATCCCACAGGTGAACAGGCTAGTTGGGAACAGGTGGGTGCCATGATTGGGTATAAAAGCAGCTTCCATGAAATGCTCAGTCATTCACCAACAAGGACGGGGCGAGGGTCACCACTTTGTCAACAAATGCCTGAGCAAATTGTTTAAGAACAACATTTCTTAAGCAGCTATTGCAAGGAATTTAGGGATTTCACCATCTACAGGTTCAGAGATTCTGGAGAAATCACTGCACGTAAGCGATGATATTACGGGCCTTAGATCCCTCCTGCGGTACTGCATCAAAAAACAACATCAGTGTGTAAAGGATATCACCACATGGGTTCAGGAACACTTCATAAAACCATTGTTAGTAAATACAGTTGGTCGCTACATCTGTAAGTGCAAGTTAAAACTCTACTATGCAAAGCCAAAGCCATTTATCAACAACACCCAGAAATGCCGCCGGCTTCACTGAGCCCGAGCTCATCTAAGATGAACTGATACAAAGTGGAAAAGTGTTCTATGGTCTGACGAGTCCACATTTCACAATTTTTTTTGGAAACTGTGGACGTCGTGTCCTCCGGACCAAAGAAGAGAAGAACCATCCAGATTGTTAAAGGCGCAAAGTTCAAAAGCCAGCATCTTTGATGGTATGGGGGTGTATTAGTGCCCAAGACATGGGTAACTTACACATCTGTGAAGGCACCATTAATGCTGAAAGGTACATACAGGTTTTGGAGCAACATATGTTGCCATCCAAGCAACGTTACCATGGACGCCCCTGCTTATTTCAGCAAGACAATGCCAAGCCACGTGTTACAACAGCGTGGCTTCATAGTAAAAGAGCGCGGGTACTATACTGGCCTGCCGATTCAATTGAATATAAGTTGAAAAGGATTTGAAAATCATTGTATTCTGGTTTTACTTACGAATTACAGAAGGAGGCCAACTTCTCTGGTTTTGGGGTTTTTAAATAAACACAGACGACAGTGAAAATATTTGATATTTTCACTGTGTATACCTGCGGCTTACAGACTGGCGCTGCCAAAATACAAACCCCGTTTCCATATGAGTTGGGAAATTGTGTTAGATGTAAATATAAATGGAATACAATGATTTGCAAATCCTTTTCAACGCATATTCAGTTGAATATGCTACAAAGACAACATATTTGATGTTCAAACTCATAAACATTTTTTTTTTTTGCAAATAATAATTAACTTAGAATTTCATGGCTGCAACACGTGCCAAAGTAGTTGGGATAGGGCATGTTCACCACTGTGTTACATGGCCTTTCCTTTTAACAACACTCAGTAAACGTTTGGGAACTGAGGAGACACATTTTTGAAGCTTCTCAGGTGGAATTCTTTCCCATTCTTGCTTGATGTACAGCTTAAGTTGTTCAACAGTCCGGGGGTCTCCCTTGTGCTATTTTAGGCTTCATAATGCACCACACATTTTCAATGGGAGACAGGTCTGGACTACAGGCAGGCCAGTCTAGTACCCGCACTCTTTTACTAAAAAAGTTAAAGTTAAAGTTAAAGTACCAATGATTGTCACACACACACACTAGGTGTGGCGAGATTATTCTCTGCATTTGACCCATCACCCTTGATCACCCCCTGGGAGGTGAGGGGAGCAGTGGGCAGCAGCGGTGGCCGCGCCCGGGAATCATTTTTTGGTGATTTAACCCCCAATTCCAACCCTTGATACTATGAAGCCACATTGATGTAACACGTGGCTTGGCATTGTCTTGCTAAAATAAGCAGGGGCGTCCATGGTAACATTGCTTGGATGGCAACATATGTTGCTCCAAAACCTGTATGTACCTTTCAGCATTAATGGCACCGTCACAGATGTGTAAGTTACCCATGTCTTGGGCACTAATACACCCCCATACCATCACACATGCTGGCTTTTCAACTTTGCGCCTAGAACAATCCGGATGGTTCTTTTCCTCTTTGGTCCGGAGAACACGGCGTCCACAGTTTCCAAAAACAATTTGAAATGTGGACTCGTCAGACCACAGAACACTTTTCCACTTTGTATCAGTCCATCTTAGATGAGCTCAGGCCCAGCGAAGCCGACAGCGTTTCTGGGTGTTGTTGATAAACGGTTTTCACCTTGCATAGGAGAGTTTTAACTTGCACTTACATATGTAGCGACCAACTGTAGTTACTGACAGTGGGTTCTTTTAAGTGTTCCTGAGCCCATGTGGTGATATCCTTTACACACTGATGTCGCTTGTTGATGCAGTACGGCCTGAGGGATCGAAGGTCACGGGCTTAGCTGCTTACGTGCAGTGATTTCTCCGGATTCTCTGAACCCTTTGATGATATTACGGAGCGTAGATGGTGAAATCCCTAAATTCCTTGCAATAGCTGGTTGAGAAAGGTTTTTCTTAAACTGTTCAACAATTTGCTCACGCATTTGTTGACAAAGTGGTGACCCTCACACCATCCTTGTTTGTGAATGACTGAGCATTTCATGGAATCTACTTTTATACCCAATCATGGCACCCACCTGTTCCCAATTTGCCTGTTCACCTGTGGGATGTTCCAAATAAGTGTTTGATGAGCATTCCTCAACTTTATCAGTATTTATTGCCACCTTTCCCAACTTCTTTGTCACGTGTTGCTGGCATCAAATTCTAAAGTTGATGATTATTTGCAAAAATAAAAATGTTTATGAGTTTGAGCATCAAATATGTTGTCTTTGTAGCATATTCAACTGAATATGGGTTGAAAATTATTCCCAAATCATTGTATTCCGTTTATATTTACATCTAACACAATTTCCCAACTCATTTGGAAACGGGGTTTGTATCTACAAAACACGATTCGTCCAGAAATTAGGTAGGTACTGCTTCCATTCAGGAGAGGACAGTATGGCCCGAGGCCGGATGGAGACTGTCACCTGTGCTATAGACATACTTGCTAACCTTGAGACCTCCAATTTCGGGTGGTGGGGGGTGAGTGCGGGGGGCGTGGTTGGGGGCGTGGTTAAGAGGGGAGGAGTATATTTACAGCTAGAATTCACCAAGTCAAGTATTTCATATATATATATATATAAAATAAATACTTGACTTTTAGTGAATTCTAGCTATTTATAAATATGTATTTTATTATATATATATATATATATATATATATATATATATATATATATATATATATATATATATATATCCCCGCGACCCCGAAGGGAATAAGCGGTAGAAAATGGATGGATAGATGGATGGATATATATATATATATATATATATATATATATATCAGAAATAATTGACTTTCAGTGAATTCTAGCTATATATATATAAATAAAAGAAATACTTGAATTTCAGTGTTCATTTATTTACACGTATACACACTAGAGATGCGCGGATAGGCAATTATTTCATCTGCAACCGCATCAGAAAGTCGTCAACCATCCGCAATCCACCCGATCTAACATTTGATCAGAACCGCATCCGCCCGCACCCGCCCGTTGTTATATATCTAATATAGACGATGCAAGGCATTAGTGAGGTTATAAAGCTTTTGCCTGTTAAAGAAAGGAGACTGATCCAACGCAGCACAGACATTCGCGTGCCACGCTGTCACGACCCAGACGCACACCAGTGCGCAATCATATGGGAGCCGCGCTGAGCGCACCTCCAAGCGCATCTCGCTGCCGGCGACGGCCGGGTATATGGGCCCGACGCTCCAGCGCCATCCATTTTCAGGGCTAGTTGATTCGGCAGGTGGGTTGTTACACACTTCTTAGCGGGTTCCAACTTCCATGGCCACCGTCCTAGCTGCTGTCTATATCAACCAGGGTGAGCCCCACCCCTTTCGTGAGCGCACTGCGCGCGGAGTGACCCCTGTTACGCGCCCCCGGCCACGGGGGTGGCGGGCAGGTAAGCTGCTTACCTGCTGCGCGTGACGCCGGCCGCGGCGAAGGCGGACGAGGCGGGGTGTCGGTGCGGTGGGCGCGGTGGTGACCCTGGACGTGCGTCGGGCCCTTCTCGCGGATCGCCTCAGCTACGGCTCTCGGTGGGGTCCTCTCGGGGGAAGGGGCCTCGGTCCTGGACAACATTTAACTATGTATATATTGTAATGTTCCCAGGAACGTAGGCTCATAGACTTATTCGTTTGTCTCGTATTTATTGTAATAAGATGCAATGTAACCACACAACAGCTCCAATGTGCGTCTCCCCTCTTTCCCGGCAAAACTCGAACTAACACTTCCTGTCAACAACGTCACTTCCCTAACTTGCCCGTAAGTCCCGCCCCCCAGCCAAAGCCATTGGCTAACACCCCGTAGCTAGCCGCTACATCATATTTCCGAATTGGTTTAACTGCCACCCGCCTGAATCTATTTAAAATCTAATTTTTTTTTTATTTCAATCGCCCGACCCGACCCGACCCGACCCGACCCGACCCGCTGATAAAATCTAATTTTTTAAAATTTCATCCGCCCGATTCGCGGATAATCCGCGGACTCCGCGGTTGTGCCCGCAAACCGCGCATCTCTAATACACACACATAACACTCATCTACTCATTGTTGAGTTAAGGGTTGAATTGTCCATCCTTGTTCTATTCTCTGTCACTATCTTTCTAACCATGCTGAACACCCTCTCTGATGATGCATTGCTGTGTGGCACGCACAAAAGTGCTTTCATCAAATGCACTAGATGGCAGTATTGTCCTGTTACGAGTGTCACAACATTGCTGTTTACGGCAGACGGGCTGCTTTATTGTAGACATTCTTTATATTGTGGGAAAGCGGACTCAGGTCCGCATGGAGCTGGAGGGGGCGTGGCCTCCAGCGCCGCCTGTATTTCGGGAGATTTTCGGGAGAAAATTTGTCCCGGGAGGTTTTCGGGAGAGGCACTGAATTTCGGGAGTCTCCCGGAATATCCGGGAGGGTTGGCAAGTATGGCTATAGAGTAGTGATGGGTTGATGAGGCGTCATGAAGCGTTTCGACACATTGCAAAACTGTATTGATACTGTGTCGATACTGTGTCACTAAATACTGACATCTGCTGGACATTAAAAATCCCTACAGGCAACCTATGGACCGACTCAACTGACACTGATTTGATGCCCTAGTACAGGGGTCACCAACCTTTTTGAAACCAAAAACTACTTCTTGGGTACTGATTAATGCGAAGGGCTACCAGTTTGATACACACTTAAATAAATAAATATATTGTCATTTGTAAGTTACACGTAAGTGTGATTTAAACAAGAATAGCTAAATAAATACATTTATATATATAAAAAAATTGGTATTTCTGTCTCTCATTCTGTCGTACATTTTTTTTTCCTTTTACGGAAGGTTTTTTGTAGAGAATAAATGATGAAAAAAACACTTAATTGAACGGTTTAAAAGAGGAGAAAACAAGAAAAAATTTAAAATAACATTTTGAAACATAGTTTATCTTCAATTTCGACTCTTTATAATTCAAAATTCAACCGACAAAAAGAAGAGAAAAACTTGCTTATTTGAATCTTTTTGAAAAAATAAAAAAAAGGATTTATGGAACATCATTAGTAATTTTTCCTGATTAAGATACATTTTAGAATTTTGATGACATGTTTTATATTGGTTAAAATCCAATCTGCACTTTGTTAGAATATTTAACAAATTGGACCAAGCTATATTTCTAACAAAGACAAATCAGTATTTCTTCTAGATTTTCCAGAACAAGAAATTCAAAATACTTTGAAATAAGATTTAAATTTGATTCTACAGATTTTCTAGATTTGCCAGAATAATTTTTTTGAATTTTAATCATAGTAAGTTTGAAGAAATATTTCACAAATATTATTCGTCGAAAAAACAGAAGCTAAAATATTTATTATTCTTTACAATGAAAAATAAATAAATTTACTTGAACATTGATTTAAATTGTCAGGAAATAAGAGGAAGAAATTTAAAAGGTAAAAAGGTATATTTGTTCATCCATCCATCCATCTTCTTCCGCTTATCCGAGGTCGGGTCGCGGGGGCAGCAGCTTAAGCAGGGAAGCCCAGACTTCCCTCTCCCCAGCCACTTCGTCCAGCTCCTCCCGGGGAACCCGAGGCGTTCCCAGGCCAGCCGGGAGACATAGTCTTCCCAGCGTGTCCTGGGTCTTCCCCGTGGCCTCCTACCGGTCGGACGTGCCCGAAACACCTTCCTAGGGAGGCGTTCGGGTGGCATCCTGACCAGATGCCCGAACCACCTCATCTGGCTCCTCTCGATGTGGAGGAGCAGCGGCTTTACTTTGAGCTCCCTCCGAATGACAGAGCTTCTCACCCTATCTCTAAGGGAGAGCCCCGCCACTCGGCGGAGGAAACTCATTTCGGCCGCTTGTACCCGCGATCTTGTCCTTTCGGTCATGACCCAAAGCTCTTGACCATAGGTGAGGATGGGAACGTAGATCGACCGGTAAATCGAGAGCTTTGCCTTCCGGCTCAGCTCCTTCTTCACCACAACGGATCGATACAGCGTCCGCATTACTGAAGACGCCGCACCGATCCGCCTGTCGATCTCACGATCAACTCTTCCCCCACTCGTGAACAAGACTTGTTTAAAAATCCTAAAATCATTTTTAAGGTTGTATTTTTTCTCTAAAATTGTATTTCTAAAAGTAATAAGAAGCAAAGTAAAAAATAAATGAATTTAATTAAACAAGTGAAGACCCATCCATCCATCCATTTTCTACCGCTTATTCCAAGTGAAGACCAAGTCTTTAAAATATTTTCTTGGATTTTCAAATTCTATTTGAGTTTTGTCTCTTTTAGAATTAAAAATGTCGAGCAAAGCGAGACCAGCTTGCTAGTAAATAAATAAAATTTAAAAAATAGAGGCAGCTCACTGGTAAGTGCTGCTCTTTGAGCTATTTTTAGAACAGGCCAGCGGGCGACTGATCTGGTCCTTACGGGCTACCTGGTGACCGCGGGCACCGCGTTGGTGACCCCTGCCCTAGTATATACAATAATATAAACCAAGTGATTGTATTTCATTTAGGATTATTTCATATCTTCATTTAAATACAAATATATGTTTATCTTTTTTAGATACAGTCAATAAATAATGTGAACATGCATCATAACATGGAAATCTAAGAGAACGTGTTGTGGATGATTGTGGACTAGGAATTTTTTTAATTGTATTTTTTTACACATTTTTATAAAAAAAAAAAAAAGTTTTTCCGACGTTTTAGACTATTTCTCTTCTAAGTTATTATTTCTCTGGCTGTAGAAAAGACCCGCTCACAGGGCACAGAGGAGGCGTCAGTGTGACACAGTTCGCGTATCGGTCACGTGACCAAAACAGCTCATGATCGGTCACGTGACTTTCTAAAAGCGGTACGCGCACCGACACAGGGTTTTGCTCTAAGAGCTCGACGCATGCGCCGATACATCGGTGTTGCCGGACCCATCACTACTATAGAGTGTTTACATGAAGCCAGTGGTACGCTTCAAAGAAAGGTTCCTGCCTGCCTGCCACAATAGCTGAACATAAGACACAGTGTTCAGCCGAAAGGAGGCCAAGCTGGCAGGTATGACCAATCATCTTAAGCCGCAAGAAGACACAAACGCCACGCTGCCCGACAGCAATTGGCTTGTGACAAAGACTCTTCTCCCCGTCTCAAATGTGCACTTGCGTGTCTTCATTTTTTCCCGCCATCAAGAAAGCCTTTTTTTCAGACAGAAGCTGGGATAAATCACACGGAAGGCTGGAAAAAAAACAAGCCGCCACAGACACTTTTCATTGGGGGTTGATTAGTTCTGTCGGAAAAGCTAAGAAGAATGTCAGCTTTTGGCAGCGTGCAGGATGGCGCCTTCTGTTTCCGTATAAAAGCCGAGCGTCCATGCCCGCGAGCTTGTGGGCGGCGGAGAAGTAGCGAGAACACGATGGACGACAGGACAAAGAGCCCGGTGCGAGCCAAGGTTGAAAAAAGTCCTTCGACAGTACTCGACTTGGAAAAACAAATTGACAGTAAGCGTCATGAGAGCAGGGACATCCGGAAGCTTCTCACGCCGCATTAATGCTGTTCAACAAGCTCAGCGACAAGGAGGGTGTGTAAACATACTGGCAGCAAACATATGGTTTCTCCTCCAGCCCTCTCCAGTTAATCACCTCATAACCTTCCAAAGCCTTTGGAGGGTCCAGGAGAGATTTTCCCAGATCCTCCGGTAAGACGCTAAAAGAAAAATAAACCTGACTCAGGGAAAAAAAAAAAAAGTGAGTCAGAAGCGATCAAATTATGAAAATCTTTTGCCGGAGAAAAGTTGTCAGGGTGTAAAATGTAAGCTTGTATTATTTTATTTTTTTGTGTTGGAGTCATGCTCACGTTGTTTGATTTACACGTTAATAATGGCTAGTTTGTACATGGACTACTGATTAAATGTCAGGCCTCGGCTGTTGAACGCTGACATAAATATAATAATTAGGGATATTGCTCTCGCTCAAAGAACCACACCATACACCCAATTAAAATGTCTCCGAGTATGATGGGATTTCAAATAACTGCTCCAGTAACTTAGTTTTTTTTCCAAATATCTCCATATGCTCTAAAACCTATGTAAATATATTCATACACACACACATATATATATATATGTATGTATATATATACTGAGGAGGAAAGTCTGGGCTTCCCTGCTTAGGCTGCTGCCCCCGTGACCCGACCTCGGATAAGCGGAAGAAGATGGATGGATATATATATATATATATATATATATATATATATATATATATATATATATATATATATATACATATATGTATGTGTGGGAAAAAAAATCACAAGACTATTTCATCTCTACAGGCCTGTTTCATGAGGGGGGGTACCCTCAATCATCAGGAGATTTTAATGGTAGCATTCGCATACCATGGTTTATATAGGGTACAGAGTGGGTGGGTACAGGCTGGCGTAGGGGCGTGGTGATTGGCTCATGTGTTACCTAGGAAGTGTTTCCGTCTATGGCGGCATGCTGTTACAATTTCGCTGCGCTTGTTGAGGGATGACAGGTCTGGACGGTAAATAATAAACAGTTTCTCTTTCAAGCATAGGTTGCATCTTTTATTACCACTATAGTAAGGTGTGCTGGATGCAAGAATTTGCCATGTTATTGAATATTCAACATTATTGTCTTTGAGGTCCCAAATGTGTTTGCTGAGTTCTGTGGTATTTCGCAGGTTTTTGTTCCTGAAAGAAGCCTTGTGATTGTTCCATCTGGTTTTGAATTCTCCCTCGGTTAATCCTACATATGTGTCGGATGTGTTAATGTCCTTGCGTGTTACCTTAGATTGGTAGACAACTGATGTTTGTAAGCACCCCCCGTTGAGAGGGCAATCAGGTTTCTTTCGACAGTTACAGCCTTTGTTGGTTTTGGAGTCGCTCTGTCTGAGGGCCGACGGCTCATTTGCAATTGTTTTGTCGTGGTTTGAGATGATCTGTCGTATATTGTTCATGCAGCTGTAGCTCAATTTAATGTTGTTCTTGTTGAATACTTTTCTTAGGGTGTTGTCTTTGGGAAAGTGTTTGTCAATCAGATTGAGGAATTTGTGTCCAATGTTAGTTGAGACGTTTTTGCTGTATGGGGGGTTGTACCAGATGATGTCGTTTCGTTTTCTGTTCTTTTTTGGCTGGTTTCCTGGCGTGGGTTCATAGGTGAGGGTGAAATTGTATCCGCTTTCATCAAGGGCTTTTTGGTACGGGGGGGTTGCTTGGTCAAATTCAGCTATGCTAGATGACAGCATCGATAGCCTTTTATTGATTCCGGTAGGTATTCTTTTCGTGGTGGTGGGTGGGTGGTTGCTGTCATGGTGCACGTATTGGAGTGTTGTGTTGGGTTTCGTGAATGGTTGGTAGCTGTTATTTCTCAGGTTGAAAGTGACGTCAAGGAAGTTGACGGTTTGCTGCTGTCACATATACTGTAATATTGTACACTGTCATTGTTATATATTGTATATATGATATAGACATAATATAATATATCAGTATATATAATATACTGTACATTCATTATGTATCCTTCCATCCTTATATATATATATATATATAGTCGAGGTTTCTGGGGTTTATTCGTTATGCAGTGCTCAATACCAGGATAGAGGGTAATATATGTTAGGTCAGGAAAAAACACAGAGGGTATATCATCCCTACAAGCCTGTTTCGCAGGTTTCCCTGTGTTTGATAAGTGTTTGATGAGCATTTTAAAAACTGCAAAGCAGGCTTGTAGGGATGATATAGCGTCTGTTTTTTTTCCTGACCTAACGTATATATATATATATATATATATATATATATATATATATATATATATATATATATACACATACAGATGTGTATATATATATATATTCAAATGTATATATGTATATATACATCTGTATATATACATATATACATACATACACACACACACATATACATGTGTATATATATATATATATTGTCGGAGGCAGATATTTACATATATCCAAATCTAAGTGTTACTTCTTTTATTTCATAGTCATATTTGAAAACAGCTTGTGTTTTTCCATTTGTTTTCTTTCTGTTTGTCTGCAAGTAAACTGTGTGTGTTAACCTTGAAGCTTTGGAATGTAAGAAAGAAAGATAATGTGCATGTGTTTTGACTAGAGAGATTAAAGAGGGGAGAGGGTTTTTGTCGGGAGGACAGACCAGCTTAGCCGGGGGATTGAATGTTCTATGCTGGACTGGTGTCAATGTATATATACAAAGCTTTGCAAATATATTACAAAATACCTATTCTGTCTCTGGTGGTTTTTCAACTCAGCTTTAAGTGTCGTAAAGAGCTTGGGAGCGACTTGTGACTTGAATTCCCTGGGAGGAACAACTGGTCCAAAATGCAACAATTTGGGGGCTCGTCCGGGATTTGAACCCGGGACCTCTCGCACCCCAAGCGAGAATCATACCCCTAGACTATATATATATATATATATATATATATATATATATATATATATATATATATATATATATATATATATATATATATATATATATACATATATATATATATATATATATAAATGTAAATATATATAAATGTAAATGTATATATATATATATATATATATATATATATATATATATATATATATATATACATATATATATATATATATATATAAATGTAAATATATATAAATGTAAATGTATATATATATATATATATATATATATATATATATATATATATATATATATATATATATATATATATATATATATATATATGTAAATATCTTATCTGAGATCTTTTATCAGTCTGTTGTGGCCAGTGCCCTGTACTTTGCAGTGGTTTGTTGGGTGAGCAGCACCAGCAAAAGGGACTCAAACCGGATTGACAAACTGATCCGGAAAGCCGGCCAAAATATTGGTACGCAGTTGGAGGCGTTTGTGTCCAGTGAGGGACAGGAGGACACTGGACAAACTGCTGGCCATCATGGACAATCCTGCCCACCCACTCCACCTGACAATTAAGGGACAGCGGAGTTCATACACCAACAGGCTCCTTCAACTTACTTCCCGCACTGTGCGATTCAAGAACTCCTTCATTCCGCACTCCATCCAGCTGTATAATCACTCGCCATACAGCAATAGATGATATCTGTCTATTACCTCACAACTTCTATGTTAGCTACTTTTATTTGTTTTTAATGTCTATTTTCTGCTGGATTTACTCTCTATTTTATGCTGCAGCTGTCACATATACTGTAATATTGTACATAGTCATCGTTATATATTGTGTATATGATATAGACATAATATAATATACCAGTATATATAAGATACTGTACATATATTATGTAAATATTACGTATATATGTTATATTTTACATCGCTATATTTAGTCTATTTATACCTTCAATTGTCCTTTCCATCCTTGCACTTTCCATCATTGTAACTGAGCTACTTTGTGGAACAATGTCCCTTGTGGATCATTAAAGTTTGTCTAAGTCTAAGTCTAATATATATATATATATATATATATATATATACACAGTAGATAGATACATCTTTGCTGCCATCTTTTTCCCCGCTCATTTATTTTCTTTCGCTCTCGGATTATCATTTGGACAAGAGGCAGATTCCTGCATGCCAATCTTATTTGAAGCTGTCACCTGCCGCCGCCTGCGTGGGCTCTAATGGGAAGCGGAGGGCCGACAGCACATCGCCGCAATTTCCGAGATGAGCACAAAGTCCGTTTTATTGGCTCGAGAAGTCGTCACTGATTGTCGTATTAATAAATCGGCCTTCATAAACAGAAGTGAGTTACATTTGACCTGTGGTTCACCCTTCCTTGTGATTTCCCCTTTTTTTCGACTCATTTGCTCAGCTTGCAGGCTAAGTTGTCACTCATTTCCACGTCTCCTGCCCCGGTGTCCTTTTGCCGCGTTTGACAAGCATCCGGGGAGCGTCACGTCGAATCTAGCGCTGTCTATTAGCACACTACCCCTCACTGCGAATCCAACTCCAAACCCCTGCCGCCTCGCAGGTCATCTCGTCCGATCATCTTCAGCCACGATCCCGACAGCTGCAATGCCGCCACTTTCACCCGGCAACTCCCCGTCGCCCCTGCATAAACTTGACACACGCGGGACGCCGGAGGAATATTTAGCAGGACTGCAAACGACATATGCAGTGTTATGTCAGAATGAACTACCCGTCAAAATGTGCTACCTAACTCCACTGAGCTACTTCGAGTAGATTAAGAGTTGACTTTGTCACTGGCACTACAAGTGAGTAATTATTTCCAAGCATGTTTCTTACATAGTCTCTTCTGACCAGTAAGCAAGTTGTCAAGCACTGAACTATCTATTAAACAGAACAAGAAGCAATGAACTGTGGACCAGCTCTATACTCTGGGCAGGGTCCTTGAGAGTGCATGGGAGTTTGCCCAACCAGTCTACATGTGCTTTGTCGACTTGGAGAAGGCATTCGACCGTGTACCCCGGGAAGCCCTGTGGGGAGTGCTCAGAGAGTATGGGGTACCGGACTGTCTGATTGTGGCGGTCCGCTCCCTGTATGATCAGTGTCAGAGCTTGGTCCGCATTGCCGGCAGTAAGTCGGACACGTTTCCAGTGAGGGTTGGACTCCGCCAAGGCTGCCCTTTGTCACCCATTCTGTTCTGAACTTTTATGGACAGAATTTCTAGGCGCAGTCAAGCCGTTGAGGGTATCTGGTTTGGTGGCTGCAGGATTAGGTCTCTGCTTTTTGCAGATGATGTGGTCCTGATGGCTTCATCTGGCCAGGATCTTCAGCTCTCACTGGATCGGTTTGCAGCTGAGTGTGATCAGCACCTCCAAGTCCGAGTCCATGGTTCTCGCCCGGAAAATGGTGGAGTGCCATCTCCGGGTTGGGGAGGAGATCTTGCCCCAAGTGGAGGAGTTCTAGTACCTCGGAGTCTTGTTCACGAGTGAGGGAAGAGTGGATCGTGAGGTCGACAGGCGGATCGGTGCGGCGTCTTCAGTAATGCGGACGCTGTATCGATCCGTTGTGGTGAAGAAGGAGCTCAGCCGTAAATTGACCAATTTACCGCCTCACCTATGGTCATGAGCTTTGGGTTATGACCGAAAGGACAAGATCACGGGTACAAGCGGCCGAAATGAGCTTCCTCCACCGGGTGGCGGGGCTCTCCCTTAGAGATAAGGTGAGAAGCTCTGTCATCCGGGAGGAGCTCAAACTAAAGCCGCTGCTCCTCCACATTGAGAGGAGCCAGATGAGGTGGTTCGGGCATCTGGTCAGGATGCCACCCAAACGCCTCCCTCGGGAGGTGTTTCGGGCATGTCTGACTGGTAGGAGGCCACGGGGAAGACCCGGGACATGTTGGGAAGACTATGTCTCCCGGCTGGCCTGGAGGAGCTGGACGAAATGGCTGGGGGAGAGTGGAATCTGGGCTTCCCTGCTTAGGCTGCTGCCCCCACGACCAGACCTCGGATAAGCAGAAGAAGATGGATGGGTCGACAGGCGGATCAGTGCGGCGTCTTCAGTAATGCGGACGCTGTATCGATCCGTTGTGGTGAAGAAGGAGCTGAGCCGGAAGGCAAAGCTCTCAATTTACCGGTCAATCTACATTACCATCCTCACCTATGGTCATGAGCTTTGGATTATAACCGGAAGGACAAGATCACAGGTACAAGCGGCCGAAATGAGCTTCCTCCGCCGGGTAGCGGGGCTCTCCCTTGGAGATAGGGTGAGAAGCTCTGTCATCCGGGAGGAGCTCAAAGTAAAGCCGCTGCTCCTCCACATTGAGAGGAGCCAAATGAGGTGGATCGGGCATCTGGTCAGGATGCCACCCGAACGCCTCCCTCGGGACGTGTTTCGGGCATGTCCGACCGGTAGGAGGCCACGGGGAAGACCCAGGACACGTTGGGAAGACTATGTCTCCCGGCTGGCCTGGAGGAGCTGGACGAAATGGCTGGGGGAGAAGGAAGTCTGGGCTTCCCTGCTTAGGCTGCTGCCCCCACGACCAGACCTCGGATAAGTGGAAGAAGATGGATGGATGGATGGAAGAAGCAAGGAATCGGGCAGAGACAGAGTTCAATATAGCTCATGAGGAGAACGCATGGAGCTGCACACTCAGTTACAGTCTCACCCTACGCTCTGAGGAACAGTCCACGCGTTCCTCTATTTATTCAGTTTGGGAGTTCCTCTAGTTACATGCTGAGGCTGCTTCTAAAGGGAGGGTTCACATATTATGCAAGCAGCTCCAGTACGCACAATGCGTGCCGGAATGTGCTGGGGTGTGATTGTGCCCTGTCCCTGCTTTGTCTGTCTGCTGTTGATATCACTTATCTCCGTTGAGGTGCTGGTTCGTCCTTGACTGTTAGAAGGCTGAAAGACAGGAAAACATCTGCGGTGAGGCACTCATCACATGCCATGGAAGATAACACGTTGTGTACCCTTGCAGGAAGCAGATAAAGTACAGAATAGATATTAACTAGAGCAACGGCCTTTAAGCATCAGAGTTGTGTGATAACTTATTTATAATTATTCTAACAGAAGTTCACATTGACGGTGATAATGCTAGCCTACATTTTTGTTTTCCTGTTTAAACAGAAATAGCAATTTCAGCGAAAACAAGGAACCGAGGAAATAAGAAAAGAAAGAGTCGTGCCCGAGTACCTAGCAGTAGTGGACACGTTATTTGATAGCTAAATATCAGAATGTTCTAACTAGGGTTGTACCGATACCAACAATTTGGTACAAGTACCAAAATGTATACTGATACTTTTCCAAATAAAGGGAACTACGGAAAATGTCAATATTGACTTAATTTTAACAGAAAGTCTTACGATACAATGAACTTGTGCTTTGTATTGCACTCAAATAACAATTTTAGATGGTTAAAATATAAATTAAATGACATTAAACACACTTTACAATTTTCCATATTACATATAGTCTGCCATCATCAATGATTAGATTCGAATATCATATAAAAAACTTTATAGATATTTTATTAAATGCTTCATGATTTATGGTTGCGACTCCTGATCTCGAACGGAAAGTACCGGCACTACTTTTTGCACTTTGGAATTAAAGGCAAAAAAATGTTTATGTTACACGCACGCCATGTTTCGGAAAAAAAAAAGTGTTTATCCACGTCTGCCTCAAGGAACTTGAAACGGAGCTCACATTAACACATGGCAACATGCTGATAACGCAACCCCGAACCCTCATGCTGCCCGGGTTTTATTGTATCAGATTCATCACATTTTGGAATTTGGTTAAATCACAGGTGATTACTCGCTTGCATTAATAGAATTAGCTTAAGAAAAGACCCGATATTTGTAAACAAATGCAATTTTGTTAAGGTTAGGGTTAGGGTTAACCCTAACCCTAACCCTAACCCTAACCCTAACCCTAACCCTTTTGTCAGAATGTCATTCAGGAACGTTTTAAACCTTTTGCTCGAATGCATGCCATCGTTTTGCCCAAAAACTTGCTAACGGTTTTATCTAAAGTTCTTTCAGGCTCCATTTTGGTAGCCAGGTGCCGAGAATTTGGTATCCAGGTGCCGAGAATTGCAATACTTGAAAGGTCAAATGTTCCATTTCATATAGAGCACTGCAATCTATTGAGTTCAGGTAACTGAAATATATATCAATATACCGAACGTAACAGCGTATAAAATTGTTAGAATAATTATGTATATATTATCACACAACTTTTATGCTTAAGGGCCGTTGCTATAGTTATTGTCAATTGTGCTGAAGTGGTATTTTTCTTTGTCTGTGCAAAGCTGGCAATCCAAAAGTTTGCAAGCCAGTCTGGTATCAGTGTTTGTGTCCAGGAACGGCCGAACACTTTCCGTGATGCAGACAGAGCAGACAAGGCGATATCACCAGCGTCAACACATTTGCACTTTTGTATAATCATATATTGTGTCTAACTGGAGTTGTCGAGATTACCCCCTTCCCTCAGCGACAGCTTCAGTGATGTATACAGGGACCTCCCAAATAAATAGAGAAAGCATGCGGGTTGGACTTTTAGAACATAGTTTGGATCTGTAACTAGAATACGGACCAAAACACGTGTCTCCTCATTGAGCCAAATTGAACTCTGTCTCTGCATGATTCCTTGCTTCTCGTCTGTTTAATAGATGTCATCAGTGTTTGAACCTGACAAAAATAACGAAATTAAAAATAACGCTACAGTTACTTTGCCGAGTAACCAATTACTCTTACAAGGAGAAAACTGAGTTACGGACGAAGTAATTTGTAACTGTAATTTGTTACTTTTTAAGGTAAAAAAGACACAATGGGAGTCGACGCCAAAATAAACAAGGCACGAACAAAACCGTCTTACTCCGTCATTACTATCACTCAAAATGCGTGGGAACCCAATTTTCTCCGCATTTTCCACTTATGACCGCCCTTTTTCAGCTTCCCGGCCAATCAACATGCAGAACACAAGTAAACTAAGACATTTGAGTACAATGTTCCTTTATGTGAAATTAAGTTTTGACAGTGGAACGGTTGAAGTGGGTTGACAAATGTGGAAAGAGTAGTCGCCAGAAAAAGGATGGAAATAGGGTTTTGGATTACATGGAATTCTGGAAAATCCTGGAATTTTATTGAACTTGGAAAAAGGGTAGTTTGAATTCCCAGGATGGTGAAATGTGTTGAAGGTGGAATGGTATGAATAGGTTGAAAAATGTGGGAAAAAAATGTCCAAAATGTGTTGAAAAATGTGGGAAATCTGGGAATTTTTTGAATTTGTCAAGGGAAAGACCGCAATTCCCAAATAGGCTGAACAGTTTGAAGTTGGAACGATACCGTATTGGGATCTGTACTTTCAATATTTAACGTTGTTACATAACGGAAATATATTTTTTTATTAAAAATGTTTCCCATGCATTTCATACAGAGCACTGAGTTCAGATAACTCAAATATACATCAATATACCGAACGTAATAGCGTATAAAATAACAAAATGAAAAATAACGCTACAGTTACTTGTAATTTGTAACTGTAACTAAATACTTTTTTAAGGTAAAAAGACACAGGCCAAACTAAACAAGGCACAAACAAAACCGTCGTACTTCGTCATTTCTATCACTCAACATGCGTGGGAACCCAATGTTCTCCGCATTCTCCGCTTATGCCCGCCCCTTTTTCATCTTCCCGGCCAATCAATACGCAGAACACAGGTAAACAACGACATTGGCAGAGAAAACTGCACGAAACAATGAAAAGTAAAACCGTATTTGAATATTTATTTTAGTACAATGTTCCTTTATGTGAAATTAAGTTTTGACAGTGGAACGGTTGAAGTGGGTTGACAAATGTGGAAGGAGTAGTCGCCAAAAAAAAGGGTGGAAATAGGGCTTTGGAAAACATGGAATTCTGGAGAATCCTGGAATTTTTTTTTTTTACTTGAAAAAAGGGTAGTTTGAATTCCCAGGATGGTGGAATGTGTTGAATAGGTTGAAAAATTTGGAAATGGTGAAAGTTTAAAAAATGGCCAATTCATTTTAAATGGGAAAAATGGTGAATTCTGGAAAATCTGGGAATTTTTTGAATTTTTCAAGGGAAAGACCGCGATTCCCGAATAGACTGAACAGTTTGAAGTTGGAACGATACCATATTGTGATTGATATATATATATTTTTTTTTTTCATTTTTCCATGCATTTCATACAGCACACTGCAATCTATTGAGTTCAGGTAATTCAAATATATATCAATATACCGAACGTAATAGTGTATAAAATAACAAAATGAAAAATAACGCTACAGTTACTTGTAATTTGTAACTAAATACTTTTTTAAGGTAAAAAGACGCAGGCCAAAATAAACAAGGCACAAACAAAACCGTCTTACTCCGTCATTTCTATCACTCAACATGCGTGGGAACCCAATGTTCTCCACATTCTCCGCTTATGCCCGCCCCTTTTTCAGCTTCCCGGCCAATAAACACGCAGAACACAGGTAAACAACGACATTGGCAGAGAAAACTGCACGAAACAATGAAAAGTAAAACCGTATTTCAATATTTATTTTAGTACAAGGTTGAAAAATTTGGAAATGGTGAAAGTTTAAAAAATGGCCAATTCATTTTAAATGGGAAAAATGTCCCCGGAAATGGTGAATTCTGGAAAATTTGGGAATTTTTTGAATTTTTCAAGGGAAAGACCGCGATTCCCGAATAGGCTGAACAGTTTGAAGTTGGAACGATACCGTATTGGGATTGATATATTTTTTTTTTTTTTCATTTTTCCATGCATTTCATACAGCACACTGCAATCTATTGAGTTCAGATAACTCAAATATATATCAATATACCGAACGTAATAGCGTATAAAATAACAAAATGAAAAATAACGCTACAGTTACTTGTAATTTGTAACTGTAACTAAATACTTTTTTAAGGTAAAAAGACACACGCCAAACTAAACAAGGCACAAACAAAACCGTCGTACTCCGTCATTTCTATCACTCAACATGCGTGGGAACCCAATGTTCTCCGCATTCTCCGCTTAGGCCCGCCCCTTTTTCATCTTCCCGGCCAATCAACACGCAGAACACAGGTAAACAACGACATTGGCAGAGAAAACTGCACGAAACAATGAAAAGTAAAACCGTATTTCAATATTTATTTTAGTACAATGTTCCTTTATGTGAAATTAAGTTTTGACAGTGGAACGGTTGAAGTGGGTTGACAAATGTGGAAGGAGTAGTCGCCAAAAAAAGGGTGGAAATAGGGCTTTGGAAAACATGGAATTCTGGAGAATCCTGGATTTTTTTTTTAACTTGAAAAAAGGGTAGTTTCAATTCCCAGGATGGTGGAATGTGTTGAAGGTGGAATGATATGAATAGGTTGAAAAATTTGGAAATGGTGAAAGTTTAAAAAATGGCCAATTCATTTTAAATGGGAAAAATGTCCCCGGAAATGGTGAATTCTGGAAAATCTGGGAATTTTTTGAATTCTTCAAGGGAAAGACCGCGATTCCCGAATAGGCTGAACAGTTTGAAGTTGGAACGATACCGTATTGGGATTGATATATTTTTCGTTTTTTTTCATTTTTCCATGCATTTCATACAGCACACTGCAATCTATTGAGTTCAGGTAACTCAAATATATATCAATATACCGAACGTAATAGCGTATAAAATAACAAAATGAAAAATAACGCTACAGTTACTTGTAATTTGTAACTGTAACTAAATACTTTTTTTTAAGGTAAAAAGACACAGGCCAAAATAAACAAGGCACAAACAAAACCGTCGTACTCCGTCATTTCTATCACTCAACATGCGTGGGAACCCAATGTTCTCCGCATTCTCCGCTTATGCCCGCCCCTTTTTCAGCTTCCCGGCCAATCAACACCCATAATACAGGTAAACAACGACATTGACAGAGAAATTAAGTTTTGACAGTGGAACGGTTGAAGTGGGTTGACAAATGTGGAAGGAGTAGTCGCCAAAAAAAAGGGTGGAAATAGGGCTTTGGAAAACATGGAATTCTGGAGAATCCTGGAATTTTTTTTTTTTACTTGAAAAAAGGGTAGTTTGAATTCCCAGGATGGTGGAATGTGTTGAAGGTGGAATGATATGAATAGGTTGAAAAATTTGGAAATGATGAAAGTTTAAAAAATGGCCAATTCATTTTAAATGGGAAAAATGTCCCCGGAAATGGTGAATTCTGGAAAATCTGGGAAATTTTTGAATTTTTCAAGGGAAAGACCGCGATTCCCGAATAGACTGGACAGTTTGAAGTTGGAACGATACCGTATTGGGATTGATATATTTTTTTATTTTTTTTTTCATTTTTCCATGCATTTCATACAGCACATTGCAATCTATTGAGTTCAGATAACTCAAATATGTATCAATATACCGAACGTAATAGCGTATAAAATGACAAAATGAAAAATAACGCTACAGTTACTTGTAATTTGTAACTGTAACTAAATACTTTTTTTAAGGTAAAAAGACACAGGCCAAAATAAACAAGGCACAAACAAAACCGTCATACTCTGTCATTTCTATCACTCAACATGCGTGGGAACCCAATGTTCTCCGCATTCTCCGCTTATGCCCGCCCCTTTTTCATCTTCCCGGCCAATCAATACGCAGAACACAGGTAAACAACGACATTGGCAGAGAAAACTGCACGAAACAATGAAAAGTAAAACCGTATTTGAATATTTATTTTAGTACAATGTTCCTTTATGTGAAATTAAGTTTTGACAGTGGAACGGTTGAAGTGGGTTGACAAATGTGGAAGGAGTAGTCGCCAAAAAAAAGGGTGGAAATAGGGCTTTGGAAAACATGGAATTCTGGAAAATCCTGGAATTTTTTTTTAACCTGAAAAAAGGGTAGTTTGAATTCCCAGGATGGTGGAATGTGTTGAAGGTGGAATGATATGAATAGGTTGAAAAATTTGGAAATGGTGAAAGTTTAAAAAATGGCCAATTCATTTTAAATGGGAAAAATGTCCCCGGAAATGGTGAATTCTGGAAAATCTGGGAAATTTTTGAATTTTTCAAGGGAAAGACCGCGATTCCCGAATAGACTGGACAGTTTGAAGTTGGAACGATACCGTATTGGGATTGATATTTTTTTTTTTTTTTTTTTTTTTAATTTTTCCATGCATTTCATACAGCACATTGCAATCTATTGAGTTCAGATAACTCAAATATATATCAATATACCGAACGTAATAGCGTATAAAATAACAAAATGAAAAATAACGCTACAGTTACTTGTAATTTGTAACTGTAACTAAATACTTTTTTAAGGTAAAAAGACACACGCCAAACTAAACAAGGCACAAACAAAACCGTCGTACTCCGTCATTTCTATCACTCAACATGCGTGGGAACCCAATGTTCTCCGCATTCTCCGCTTATGCCCGCCCCTTTTTCAGCTTCCCGGCCAATCAACACGCAGAACACAGGTAAACAACGACATTGGCAGAGAAAACTGCACGGAACAATGAAAAGTAAAACCGTATTTGAATATTTATTTTAGTACAATGTTCCTTTATGTGAAATTAAGTTTTGACAGTGGAACGGTTGAAGTGGGTTGACAAATGTGGAAGGAGTAGTCGCCAAAAAAAGGGTGGAAATAGGGCTTTGGAAAACATGGAATTCTGTAGAATCCTGGAATTTTTTTTGAACTTGAAAAAAAGGGTAGTTTGAATTCCCAGGATGGTGGAATGTGTTGAAGGTGGAATGATATGAATAGGTTGAAAAATTTGGAAATGGTGAAAGTTTAAAAAATGGCCAATTCATTTTAAATGGGAAAAATGTCCCCGGAAATGGTGAATTCTGGAAAATCTGGGAAATTTTTGAATTTTTCAAGGGAAAGACCGCGATTCCCGAATAGACTGGACAGTTTGAAGTTGGAACGATACCGTATTGGGATTGATATATATCTTTTTTTTTTTTTCATTTTTCCATGCATTTCATACAGCACATTGCAATCTATTGAGTTCAGATAACTCAAATATATATCAATATACCGAACGTAATAGCGTATAAAATGACGAAATGAAAAATAACGCTACAGTTACTTGTAATTTGTAACTGTAACTAAATACTTTTTTTAAGGTAAAAAGACACACGCCAAACTAAACAAGGCACAAACAAAACCGTCGTACTCCGTCATTTCTATCACTCAACATGCGTGGGAACCCAATGTTCTCCGCATTCTCCGCTTATGCCCGCCCCTTTTTCAGCTTCCCGGCCAATAAACACGCAGAACACAGGTAAACAACGACATTGGCAGAGAAAACTGCACGAAACAATGAAAAGTAAAACCGTATTTGAATATTTATTTTAGTACAATGTTCCTTTGTGTGAAATTAAGTTTTGACAGTGGAACGGTTGAAGTGGGTTGACAAATGTGGAAGGAGTAGTCGCCAAAAAAAAGGGTGGAAATAGGGCTTTGGAAAACATGGCATTCTGGAGAATCCTGGAATTTTTTTTTTTACTTGAAAAAAGGGTAGTTTGAATTCCCAGGATGGTGGAATGTGTTGATGGTGGAATGATATGAATAGGTTGAAAAATGTGAAACAAAATTTCAAAAATGTGTTGGAAATTTGGGAAATCTGGGAATTTTTTTAATTTGTCAAGGCAAAGACCGCAATTCCCAAATAGGCTGAACAGTTTGAAGTTGGAACGGTACCGTATTGGGATCTGTACTTTCTATATTTAACGTTGTTACATAACGGAAAATATTTTTTTTTATTAAAAATGTTTTCCATGCATTTCATACAGAGCACTGAAATCTATTGAGTTCAGATAACTCAAATATATATCAGTATACCGAACGTAATAGCGTATAAAATGACAAAATGAAAAATAACGCTACAGTTACTTGTAATTTGTAACTGTAACTAAATACTTTTTTTAAGGTAAAAAGACACACGCCAAAATAAACAAGGCACAAACAAAACCGTCGTACTCCGTCATTTCTATCACTCAACATGCGTGGGAACCCAATGTTCTCCGCATTCTCCGCTTATGCCCGCCCCTTTTTCAGCGTCCCGGCCAATCAATACGCGGAACACAGGTAAACAACGACATTGGCAGAGAAAACTGCACGAAACAATGAAAAGTAAAACCGTATTTGAATATTTATTTTAGTACAATGTTCCTTTATGTGAAATTAAGTTTTGACAGTGGAACGGTTGAAGTGGGTTGACAAATGTGGAAGGAGTAGTCGCCAAAAAAAGGGTGGAAATAGGGCTTTGGAAAACATGGAATTCTGGAGAATCCTGGAATTTTTTTTTTTTACTTGAAAAAAGGGTAGTTTGAATTCCCAGGATGGTGGAATGTGTTCAAGGTGGAATGATATGAATAGTTTGAAAAATTTGGAAATGGTGAAAGTTTAAAAAATGGCCAATTCATTTTAAATGGGAAAAATGTCCCCGGAAATGGTGAATTCTGGAACATCTGGGAATTTTTTGAATTTTTCAAGGGAAAGACCGCGATTCCCGAATAGACTGAACAGTTTGAAGTTGGAACGATACCGTATTGGGATTGATATATTTTTCTTTTTTTTTTCATTTTTCCATGCATTTCATACAGCACATTACAATCTATTGAGTTCAGGTAACTCAAATATATATCAATATACCGAACGTAATAGCGTATAAAATGACAAAATTAAAAATAACGCTACAGTTATTTGTAATTTGTAACTGTAACTAAATACTTTTTTTTAAGGTAAAAAGACACAGGCCAAAATAAACAAGGCACAAACAAAACCGTCGTACTCCGTCATTTCTATCACTCAACATGCGTGGGAACCCAATGTTCTCCGCATTCTCCGCTTATGGCCCGCCCTTTTTCAGCTTCCCGGCCAATCAACACGCATAATACAGGTAAACAACGACATTGGCAGAGAAAACTGCCCGTAACAATGAAAAATAAAACAACTGTATTTTGATATTTATTTCAGTACAATGTTGCCTTAAGTGAAATTAAGTTAATTTGAGTAAAATGTTGTATTTTATTTATACAGCGGGAGCGTAGTTTGATATCTAAATCTGTGTTTCGAAACTCAAGGTAGCATTTTTTTGACGCTATAGCGTACATCAATAGACACCGCTACTGAATTAGGCAACTGGTAGCTGTCACGTTTAAGCACCGGAATATCTATTAAACAGAACAAGAAGCAAGGAATCAAGCAGAGACAGATTTAAATTTTGCTCATGAGGAGAACGCATGGAGCTGCACACTCAGTTACAGTCTCCCACCACGCTCTGAGGCACAGCCCCCGCGCCCCCCATTTTATTCAGGAGTTCCCTAGTTACATCGCTGAGGCTGCTTCTAAAGGGAGGGGTCACAATACGTGATTATTCAGAATGGAAATGTGCTGAGCCTCGTGATTTCGCCCTGTCTCTGCTTCGTCTTTGATCGATTGATTGATTGAAACTTTTATTAGTAGATTGCACAGTTCAGTACATATTCCGTACAATTGACCACTAAATGGTAACACCCGAATAAGTTTTTCAACTTGTTTAAGTCGGGGTCCAAGTAAATCAATTCATGGTCTGCCGGGTGTTGCTTTATCTTCGTTGAGGTACTTGATGTCCGTCCTTGGCTGAAAAACACAAACAGCTGCGGCGTGGCAACTCCTAACTTGCAGTGGAAGATAACAAGTTATGTGCCTTTAAGCATAAGAGTTTGTGTGATAACTTATACATAATTATTCTAACAGTAGCTTTTTTTCCACAAAGCAGCTCATTTCGACAGAACACCCCCCTTCGTTTTGTTTTTTTCTTTCCGTCCTGAGGAATAACGGCCTTCCCTTCTGTATTACTCACAGAGAGCGGGAGTGGAATCTTCTCCTTATCTTACTCTGTAAAAATGCATAAAACTCTTTGATTAAACAATAAAACAGAGTTCCGTTTCAGTTTAAAATCGAGGGCATCATTGAGCTGTTTCAGCCACGGTGCGTCGGGAAGTAAAAAAACGACGCCAACGCGAGGAGCTAGCCGTGTTTCGGCGAGCGTAAACAGATAAGCGGCGGTATCAACTTCATCTTATCTCTGATTGGGCGACAAAGGAATAAAATGAAACGTGTGTTGGAGCGAGTGAAACAGATAAGACATTCTTACAATCTCTAACTCGCAGTCTCGAAGCGAAGGTCCGATGTAACGAAGGAGGTCATCGGTAATAATTACAGGCGGGCGGTAGAACGAGAGGGATTCTTGCAAATATTCAGCAACCAATCAACAAAAACTAAAATGTGGCCAAGTGTGTGGTCAGAGCGCGGTCAATGTGATATCATCGTATCATTTGCGTAATTGGCTGTAATGCATTCTTCTTCTCCGGAGTTCCTTAAGGCTCTGGATGCTGTGGGGCTGTCTTGGTTGACAAGACTCTGCAGCATCGCGTGGACATCGGGGGCGGTACCTATGGATTGGCAGACTGGGGTGGTGGTTCCTCTCTTTAAGAAGGGGAACCGGAGGGTGTGTTCTAACTATCGTGGGATCACACTCCTCAGCCTTCCCGGTAAGGTCTATTCAGGTGTACTGGAGAGGAGGCTACGCCGGATAGTCCAACCTCGGATTCAGGAGGAACAGTGTGGTTTTCGTCCTGGTCGTGGAACTGTGGACCAGCTCTATACTCTCGGCAGGGTCCTTGAGGGTGCATGGGAGTTTGCCCAACCAGTCTACATGTGTTTTGTGGACTTGGAGAAGGCATTCGACCGTGTCCCTCGGGAAGTCCTGTGGGGAGTGCTCAGAGAGTATGGGGTATCGGACTGTCTGATTGTGGCAGTCCGCTCCCTGTATGATCAGTGCCAGAGCTTGGTCCGCATTGCCGGTAGTAAGTCGGACACGTTTCCAGTGAGGGTTGGACTCCGCCAAGGCTGCCCTTTGTCACCGATTCTGTTCATAACTTTTATGGACAGAATTTCTAGGCGCAGTCAAGGCGTTGAGGGGATCTGGTTTGGTGGCTGCAGGATTAGGTCTCTGCTTTTTGCAGATGATGTGGTCCTGATGGCTTCATCTGGCCAGGATCTTCAGCTTTCACTGGATCGTTTCGCAGCCGAGTGTGAAGCGACTGGGATGAGAATCGGCACCTCCAAGTCCGAGTCCATGGTTATCGCCCGGAAAAAGGTGGAGTGCCATCTCCGGGTTGGGGAGGAGATCTTGCCCCAAGTGGAGGAGTTCAAGTACCTCGGAGTCTTGTTCACGAGTGAGGGAAGAGTGGATCTTGAGATTGACAGGCGGATCGGTGCGGCGTCTTCAGTAATGCGGACGCTGTATCGATCCGTTGTGGTGAAGAAGGAGCTTAGCCGGAAGGCAAAGCTCTCAATTTACCGGTCGATCTACGTTCCCATCCTCACCTATGGTCATGAGCTTTGGGTTATGACCGAAAGGACAAGATCACGGGTACAAGCGGTCGAAATGAGTTTCCTCCGCCGGGTGGCGGAGCTCTCCCTTAGAGATAGGGTGAGAAGCTCTGTCATCCGGGGGGAGCTCAAAGTAAAGCCGCTGCTCCTCCACATGGAGAGGAGCCAGATGAGGTGGTTCGGGCATCTGGTCAGGATGCCACCCGAACGCCTCCCTAGGGAGGTGTTTAGGGCACGTCCGACCGGTAGGAATCCGCGGGGAAGACCCAGGACACGTTGGGAAGACTATGTCTCCCGGCTGGCCTGGGAACGCCTCGGGGTCCCAGAGGAAGAGCTGGACGAAGTGGCTGGGGAGAGGGAAGTCTGGGCTTCCCTGCTTAGGCTGCTGCCCCCGCGACCCGACCTCGGATAAGTGGAAGAAGATGGATGGATGGATGGCATTCTTCTTTTAGGTCTGTCAAAATTAACGATGTAACTCATGTGATTAATCACAAAAAGGTTGCATTAATCACGAACACACTTAGAACTAGACGAGGCAATTCCTGATGGAACTTAGTGTAAACGCTCCAATGCTGAAGTTGAACTGAAATGCTGATAGAATGTAGTAAGAATGTAAGAATAGTTTGAATGTTGGAATGGTTTGAATGTTGAAGAGTTTGAATTTCCAGGAAAACCAGAATTTGGTTTGGAATTTTGGGAAAGTGTTAGCTTGAATGTCTAGGAGGAGTGGAATGTGTTGATGTTGAAATGGTTTGAATATGTTGAAAAATGTGGGAATTGTGCAACTTGGAAAAATGGAAATATGGGGATTTTGGGGAAAAAATGATTAGGAGCATGAATGTCCTGAATGAGCTGAATGGTTGATTGTTGAATTCGGGAATTAAATGTTGAAGTAGTAACATTTTTTTAATAGAGAAATTGTAAAATGGAATTCCTGGAATTTTGGGAAAATCGGGAATGTTTCTAGTTCCTAAACCAACTTGGTTTTTTGAAATGGGATGAAAAAAGGAAAAGGAGAAGTCAAACGAAAAAGGTTGGGAATAGGGTTAATAAACACCAGGAATTACTGGAAATTTGTTGAACGTGGAAAAATGATAGTTTGAATGTCCAGAATGAGTTGAATGTGTTGAAGGTTGTATGGTTTAAATCGGATAAAAAATGTGGGAATTGGTGAACTTTGAAAAATGTCCCATTGATTTAAATGGGAATTTCCCCAAAATTTGGGAATTTCTGAAAAAACGGGAATTTTGTTGAAAATGGTAAAAGAAAAAAAAGCTTGAATGATCTGAATGAGTTGCTGTTGAAATATTTCATATCGATCGCAAAATATTGAAGTAGTAATATGTTGAAATGAGAAATGGTACTACGGAATTCCTGGAATTTCAGGAAAACCGGGAATGTTTCTAGTTCCTAAACCAACTTGTTTTTTTATCCTGACTAAGACAAATGTTTTTACAGTGGAACGGTTGAAATGGGATGAAAAAAGGAAAAGGAGTAGTCAAACGAAAAAAGTTGGAAATTGGGTTAAAAAACACCAGGAATTCCTGGAAATGTGTTGAACGTGGAAAAAAGGATAGTTTGAATGTTTAGAATGAGTTGAATGTGTTGAAGGTTGAATGGTTTGAATCAGATAACAATTGTGGAAATTGGTGAACTTTGAAAAATGTCCAAATTTTGAATCGGAATTTCCCCCCAAAAATGAGAATTTAGGAAAATGCAGGATTTAAAAAAAAATATATAATAAAAAAAACTTGAATAGTATGAATGAGTTGGTGTTAATTCTTTTCAAATCGGGTGAGAAATGTTGAAGTAGTAACATGTTGAATTGAAAAATGGTATTAGGGAATTACTGGAATTTGGGGAAAACCGGGAATGTTTCCAATTTCTTAAACCAACTTGTTTTTTTTTTCCAAGCAAATTGTTTTGACAGCTGAACGGTTGAAATGGGATGAAAAAAATGAAAAGGAGTAGTCAAACGAAAAAGGTTGGAAATAGGGTTAAAAAACACCAGGAATTCCTGGAAATTTGTTGAACGTGGAAAAAAGGATAGTTTGAATGTCCAGAATGAGTTGAATGTGTTGAAAGTTGAATGGTTTGAATCGGATAACAATTGTGGAAATTGGTGAACTTTGAAAAATGTCCCAATTTTGAATGGGAATTTCCCCCCAAAATTGAGAATTTAGGAAAATGCAGGATTTAAAAAAAAATGGTAATAAAAAAAACTTGAATGGTATAAATGAGTTGGTGTTGAATTTTTTCAAATCGGGTGAGAAATGTTGAAGTAGTAACATGTTGAATTGAAAAATGGTATTAGGGAATTACTGGAATTTGGGGAAAACCGGGAATGTTTCCAATTTCTTAAACCAACTTGTTTTTTGTTTTTTAGCAAATTGTTTTGACAGCTGAACGGTTGAAATGGGATGAAAAAAATGAAAAGGAGTAGTCAAACGAAAAAGGTTGGAAATAGGGTTAAAAAACACCAGGAATTCCTGGAAATTTGTTGAACGTGGACAAAAGGATAGTTTGAATGTCCAGAATGAGTTGAATGTGTTGAAAGTTGAATGGTTTGAATCGGATAACAATTGTGGAAATTGGTGAACTTTGAAAAATGTCCCAATGATTTGAATGGGAATTTCCCCCAAAAATTGAGAATTTAGGAAATGCAGGATTTTTTTTTAAATGGTAATAAACAAAACTTGAATGGTATGAATGAGTTGGTGTTGAATTTTTTCAAATCGGGTGAAAAATGTTGAAATAGTAACATGTTGAATTGAAAAATTGTATTAGGGAATTACTGGAATTTTGGGAAAACCGGGAATGTTTCCAATTTCTTAAACCAACTTGCTTTTTTTTTCCAAGCAAATTGTTTTGACAGCTGAATGGTTGAAATGGGATGAAAAAAGGAAAAGGTGTAGTCAAACGCAATAGGTTGGAAATAGGGTTAAAAAACACCAGGAATTCCTGGAAATTTGTTGAACGTGGAAAAAAGGATAGTTTGAATGTTCAGAATGAGTTGAATGTGTTGAAGGTTGAATGGTTTGAATCAGATAACAATTGTGGAAATTGGTGAACTTTGAAAAATGTCCAAATTTTGAATCGGAATTTCCCCCCAAAAATGAGAATTTAGGAAAATGCAGGATTTAAAAAAAAATATATAATAAAAAAAACTTGAATGGTATGAATGAGTTGGTGTTAATTTTTTTCAAATCGGGTGAGAAATGTTGAAGTAGTAACATGTTGAATTGAAAAATGGTATTAGGGAATTACTGGAATTTTGGGAAAACCGGGAATGTTTCCAATTTCTTAAACCAACTTGTTTTTTTTTTCCAAGCAAATTGTTTTGACAGCTGAACGGTTGAAATGGGATGAAAAAAATGAAAAGGAGTAGTCAAACGAAAAAGGTTGGAAATAGGGTTAAAAAACACCAGGAATTCCTGGAAATTTGTTGAACGTGGAAAAAAGGATAGTTTGAATGTCCAGAATGAGTTGAATGTGTTGAAAGTTGAATGGTTTGAATCGGATAACAATTGTGGAAATTGGTGAACTTTGAAAAATGTCCCAATGATTTGTATGGGAATTTCCCCCCAAAATTGAGAATTTAGGGAAATGCAGGATTTTTTTTAAAAATGGTAATAAAAAAAACTTGAATGGTATGAATGAGTTGGTGTTGAATTTTTTCAAATCGGGTGAGAAATGTTGAAGTAGTAACATGTTGAATTGAAAAATGGTATTAGGGAATTACTGGAATTTGGGGAAAACCGGGAATGTTTCCAATTTCTTAAACCAACTTGTTTTGTTTTTTTTAGCAAATTGTTTTGACAGCTGAACGGTTGAAATGGGATGAAAAAAATGAAAAGGAGTAGTCAAACGAAAAAGGTTGGAAATAGGGTTAAAAAACACCAGGAATTCCTGGAAATTTGTTGAACGTGGAAAAAAGGATAGTTTGAATGTCCAGAATGAGTTGAATGTGTTGAAAGTTGAATGGTTTGAATCGGATAACAATTGTGGAAATTGGTGAACTTTGAAAAATGTCCCAATGATTTGAATGGGAATTTCCCCCAAAAATTGAGAATTTAGGAAATGCAGGATTTTTTTTTAAATGATAATAAACAAAACTTGAATGGTATGAATGAGTTGGTGTTGAATTTTTTCAAATCGGGTGAAAAATGTTGAAATAGTAACATGTTGAATTGAAAAATGGTATTAGGGAATTACTGGAATTTTGGGAAAACCGGGAATGTTTCCAATTTCTTAAACCAACTTGTTTTTTTTTTCCCTGACCAAGCAAATTGTTTTGACAGCTGAATGGTTGAAATGGGATGAAAAAAGGAAAAGGAGTAGTCAAACGAAAAAGGTTAGAAATAGGGTTAAAAAAACACCAGGAATTCCTGGAAATTTGTTGAACGTGGAAAAAAGGATAGTTTGAATGTCCAGAATGAGTTGAATGTGTTGAAGGTTGAATGGTTTGAATCGGATAACAATTGTGGAAATTGGTGAACTTTGAAAAATGTCCCAATTTTGAATGGGAATTTCCCCCAAAAAATGAGAATTTAGGAAAATGCAGGATTTAGAAAAAAATATATAATAAAAAAAACTTGAATGGTATGAATGAGTTGGTATTGAATTTTTTCAAATCGGGTGAGAAATGTTGAAGTAGTAACATGTTGAATTGAAAAATGGTATTAGGGAATTACTGGAATTTGGGGAAAACCGGGAATGTTTCCAATTTCTTAAACCAACTTGTTTTTTTTTTCCAAGCAAATTGTTTTGACAGCGGAACGGTTGAAATCGGATGAAAAAAATGAAAAGGAGTAGTCAAACGAAAAAGGTTGGAAATAGGGTTAAAAAACACCAGGAATTCCTGGAAATTTGTTGAACGTGGAAAAAAGGATAGTTTGAATGTCCAGAATGAGTTGAATGTGTTGAAAGTTGAATGGTTTGAATCGGATAACAATTGTGGAAATTGGTGAACTTTGAAAAATGTCCCAATGATTTGAATGGGAAATTCCAACAAAAATTGGGAATTTAGGAAAATGCAGGATTTTTTTTGAAAATGGTAATAAAAAAAACTTGAATGGTCTGAAAGAGTTGAAATGGTTGGTATTTAATTTTTTCAAATCGGGTGAGAAATGTTGAAGTAGTAACATGTTGAATTGAAAAATTGTAATAGGGAATTACTGGAATTTTGGAAAAACCGGGAATGTTTCCAATTTCTTAAACCAACTTGTTTAGTTTTTCCCTGACCAAGCAAATTGTTTTGACAGCTGAATGGTTGAAATGGGATGAAAAAAGGAAAAGGTGAAGTCAAACGCAATAGGTTGGAAATAGGGTTAAAAAACACCAGGAATTCCTGGAAATTTGTTGAACGTGGAAAAAAGGATAGTTTGAATGTTCATAATGAGTTGAATGTGTTGAAGGTTGAATGGTTTGAATCGGATAACAATTGTGGAAATTGGTGAACTTTGAAAAATGTCCCAATTTTGAATGGGAATTTCCCCCCAAAAATGAGAATTTAGGAAAATGCAGGATTTAGAAAAAAATATATAATAAAAAAAACTTGAATGGTATGAATGAGTTGGTGTTGAATTTTTTCAAATCGGGTGAGAAATGTTGAAGTAGTAACATGTTGAATTGAAAAATGGTATTAGGGAATTACTGGAATTTGGGGAAAACCGGGAATGTTTCCAATTTCTTAAACCAACTTGTTTTTTTTTTCCAAGCAAATTGTTTTGACAGCTGAACGGTTGAAATGGGATGAAAAAAATGAAAAGGAGTAGTCAAACGAAAAAGGTTGGAAATAGGGTTAAAAAACACCAGGAATTCCTGGAAACTTGTTGAATGTGGAAAAAAGGATAATTTGAATGTCCAGAATGAGTTGAATGTGTTGAAAGTTGAATGGTTTGAATCGGATAACAATTGTGGAAATTGGTGAACTTTGAAAAATGTCCCAATGATTTGAATGGGAAATTCCAACAAAAATTGGGAATTTAGGAAATGCAGGATTTTTTTTTAAATGGTAATAAACAAAACTTGAATGGTATGAATGAGTTGGTGTTGAATTTTTTCAAATCGGGTGAAAAATGTTGAAATAGTAACATGTTGAATTGAAAAATGGTATTAGGGAATTACTGGAGTTTTGGGAAAACCGGGAATGTTTCCAATTTCTTAAACCAACTTGCTTTTTTTTTCCAAGCAAATTGTTTTGACAGCTGAATGGTTGAAATGGGATGAAAAAAGGAAAAGGTGTAGTCAAACGCAATAGGTTGGAAATAGGGTTAAAAAACACCAGGAATTCCTGGAAATTTGTTGAACGTGGAAAAAAGGATAGTTTGAATGTTCATAATGAGTTGAATGTGTTGAAGGTTGAATGGTTTGAATCGGATAACAATTGTGGAAATTGGTGAACTTTGAAAAATGTCCCAATTTTGAATGGGAATTTCCCCCCAAAAATGAGAATTTAGGAAAATGCAGGATTTAGAAAAAAATATATAATAAAAAAAACTTGAATGGTATGAATGAGTTGGTGTTGAATTTTTTCAAATCGGGTGAGAAATGTTGAAGTAGTAACATGTTGAATTGAAAAATGATATTAGGGAATTACTGGAATTTGGGGAAAACCGGGAATGTTTCCAATTTCTTAAACCAACTTGTTTTTTTTTTCCAAGCAAATTGTTTTGACAGCTGAACGGTTGAAATGGGATGAAAAAAATGAAAAGGAGTAGTCAAACGAAAAAGGTTGGAAATAGGGTTAAAAAACACCAGGAATTCCTGGAAATTTGTTGAACGTGGAAAAAAGGATAGTTTGAATGTCCAGAATGAGTTGAATGTGTTGAAAGTTGAATGGTTTGAATCGGATAACAATTGTGGAAATTGGTGAACTTTGAAAAATGTCCCAATGATTTGAATGGGAAATTCCAACAAAAATTGGGAATTTAGGAAAATGCAGGATTTTTTTTGAAAATGGTAATAAAAAAAACTTGAATGGTCTGAAAGAGTTGAAATGGTTGGTATTTAATTTTTTCAAATCGGGTGAAAAATGTTGAAATAGTAACATGTTGAATTGAAAAATTGTAATAGGGAATTACTGGAATTTTGGAAAAACCGGGAATGTTTCCAATTTCTTAAACCAACTTGTTTTTTTTTTTCCAAGCAAATTGTTTTGACAGCTGAATGGTTGAAATGGGATGAAAAAAGGAAAAGGTGTAGTCAAACGCAATAGGTTGGAAATAGGGTTAAAAAACACCAGGAATTCCTGGAAATTCGTTGAACGTGGAAAAAAGGATAGTTTGAATGTCCAGAATGAGTTGAATGTGTTGAAAGTTGAATGGTTTGAATCGGATAACAATTGTGGAAATTGGTGAACTTTGAAAAATGTCCCAATGATTTGTATGGGAATTTTCCCCCCAAAATTGAGAATTTAGGGAAATGCAGGATTTAGAAAAAAAAATGGTAATAAAAAAAACTTGAATGGTATGAATGAGTTGGTGTTGAATTTTTTCAAATCGGGTGAGAAATGTTGAAGTAGTAACATGTTGAATTGAAAAATGATATTAGGGAATTACTGGAATTTGGGGAAAACCGGGAATGTTTCCAATTTCTTAAACCAACTTGTTTTTTTTTTCCAAGCAAATTGTTTTGACAGCTGAACGGTTGAAATGGGATGAAAAAAATGAAAAGGATTAGTCAAACGAAAAAGGTTGGAAATAGGTTTAAAAAACACCAGGAATTCCTGGAAATTTGTTGAACGTGGAAAAAAGGATAGTTTGAATGTCCAGAATGAGTTGAATGTGTTGAAAGTTGAATGGTTTGAATCGGATAACAATTGTGGAAATTGGTGAACTTTGAAAAATGTCCCAATGATTTGAATGGGAAATTCCAACAAAAATTGGGAATTTAGGAAAATGCAGGATTTTTTTTGAAAATGGTAATAAAAAAAACTTGAATGGTCTGAAAGAGTTGAAATGGTTGGTATTTAATTTTTTCAAATCGGGTGAGAAATGTTGAAGTAGTAACATGTTGAATTGAAAAATTGTAATAGGGAATTACTGGAATTTTGGAAAAACCGGGAATGTTTCCAATTTCTTAAACCAACTTGTTTTTTTTTTTTCCAAGCAAATTGTTTTGACAGCTGAATGGTTGAAATGGGATGAAAAAGGAAAAGGTGTAGTCAAACGCAATAGGTTGGAAATAGGGTTAAAAAACACCAGGAATTCCTGGAAATTCGTTGAACGTGGAAAAAAGGATAGTTTGAATGTCCAGAATGAGTTGAATGTGTTGAAAGTTGAATGGTTTGAATCGGATAACAATTGTGGAAATTGGTGAACTTTGAAAAATGTCCCAATGATTTGTATGGGAATTTTCCCCCCAAAATTGAGAATTTAGGGAAATGCAGGATTTAAAAAAAAAAATGGTAATAAAAAAAACTTGAATGGTATGAATGAGTTGGTGTTGAATTTTTTCAAATCGGGTGAGAAATGTTGAAGTAGTAACATGTTGAATTGAAAAATGGTATTAGGGAATTACTGGAATTTGGGGAAAACCGGGAATGTTTCCAATTTCTTAAACCAACTTGTTTTTTTTTTCCAAGCAAATTGTTTTGACAGCTGAACGGTTGAAATGGGATGAAAAAAATGAAAAGGATTAGTCAAACGAAAAAGGTTGGAAATAGGGTTAAAAAACACCAGGAATTCCTGGAAATTTGTTGAACGTGGAAAAAAGGATAGTTTGAATGTCCAGAATGAGTTGAATGTGTTGAAAGTTGAATGGTTTGAATCGGATAACAATTGTGGAAATTGGTGAACTTTGAAAAATGTCCCAATTTTGAATGGGAATTTCCCCCCAAAATTGAGAATTTAGGAAAATGCAGGATTTAAAAAAAAATGGTAATAAAAACAACTTGAATGGTATAAATGAGTTGGTGTTGAATTTTTTCAAATCGGGTGAGAAATGTTGAAGTAGTAACATGTTGAATTGAAAAATGGTATTAGGGAATTACTGGAATTTGGGGAAAACCGGGAATGTTTCCAATTTCTTAAACCAACTTGTTGTTTTTTTTCCAAGCAAATTGTTTTGACAGCTGAATGGTTGAAATGGGATGAAAAAAGGAAAAGATGTAGTCAAACGCAATAGGTTGGAAATAGGGTTAAAAAACACCAGGAATTCCTGGAAATTCGTTGAACGTGGAAAAAAGGATAGTTTGAATGTTCATAATGAGTTGAATGTGTTGAAGGTTGAATGGTTTGAATCGGATAACAATTGTGGAAATTGGTGAACTTTGAAAAATGTCCCAATTTTGAATGGGAATTTCCCCCCAAAAATGAGAATTTAGGAAAATGCAGGATTTAGAAAAAAATGTATAATAAAAAAAACGTGAATGGTATAAATGAGTTGGTGTTGAATTTTTTCAAATCGGGTGAGAAATGTTGAAGTTGTAACATGTTGAATTGAAAAATGGTATTAGGGAATTACTGGAATTTGGGGAAAACCGGGAATGTTTCCAATTTCTTAAACCAACTTGTTGTTTTTTTTCCAAGCAAATTGTTTTGACAGCTGAACGGTTGAAATGGGATGAAAAAAATGAAAAGGAGTAGTCAAACGAAAAAGGTTGGAAATAGGGTTAAAAAACACCAGGAATTCCTGGAAATTTGTTGAACGTGGAAAAAAGGATAGTTTGAATGTCCAGAATGAGTTGAATGTGTTGAAGGTTGAATGGTTTGAATCGGATAACAATTGTGGAAATTGGTGAACTTTGAAAAATGTCCCAATTTTGAATGGGAATTTCCCACAAAAATTGAGAATTTAGGAAAACGCGGGAATTTTTTTGAAAATGGTAATGAAAAAAAATCTTGAATGGTCTGAAAGAGTTTGTGTTGAATTTGTGTTGAATTTTTTCAAATCGGGTGAGAAATGTTGAAGTAGTAACATGTTGAATTGAAAAATTGTATTAGGGAATTCCTGGAATTTTGGGAACACCGCGAATGTTTCTAGTTCCTAAACCAACTTGTTGTTTTTTTTCCCTGACCAAGCAAATTGTTTTGACAGCTGAACGGTTGAAATGGGATGAAAAAAGGAACAGGAGTAGTCAAACGCAAAAGGTTGGAAATAGGGTTAAAAAAACACCAGGAATTCCTGGAAATTGTTTGAACGTGGACAAATTATAGTTAGAATGTCTATAGTGCATAGTAAAGTTGTAACTTTCGTGTGCGTGTTAGCGTCCAACACTTAACTTTAGGTTTCGATCTCGGCCAAAGTGGCTGCCACAAGTAAATGAATGTTTGGGAAACACTGCAAGAAACCTCCAGTGTGAGCTAACGACTTCTAATTAGCCTGATGAAGTTGCAGAAACTCAGCCTTGCCTCAGACTCCCTTTAGCTTGCTTGCTTTTGTTCACCTATACCCATTTTAAACCTAAACTTCACGATTGTGAAGCCAGTTCTGCCGTTCCAGTAGACATCCAGCCCTGTGAGGTGGAAAATCATTGTCCAAAGAGCACATCTCTCACAGAGGAGGTCTGGCCTTGATTTTGATGCTTTATGATATGTTCCCTGTCAAAAAACTTTTTTTTCAATTATCGTAGAGAAGTTTTCTCTGCAGAGGAGCAAGAACTCAGTCCACCTGACGTCCGAATAGAAATTATCAGTTTCCAAGAAAGAAGATGCTAGAGCGAAAGTTAACGCTCGACTAATTTCTTCACAGCTAATAGGTGACAGACAAGACAGTTAGGATTGTAGAGTGGTACTGCAGTTTTCATTGGTAAACCTTTCTAAGACATTGGAAAAGATGGAATCGTCTGCAAACAACGCAGATAGGATTGTAGAGTGGTACTGCAGTTTTTATTGGTAATCCTTTCTAAGACTTTGGAAAAGACAGTATCCTACGCAAACAACGCAGTTAGGATTGAACAGAAATGATCAGTTTGCAAGAAATAAGTTACTAGAGTGAAGGTTAAGTTCTGCGCTAAACTAATTTATTCACAGATAATAGGTGACGGACAAGGCAGTTAGGATTGTAGAGTGGTACTGCAGTTTTTATTGGTAATCCTTTCTAAGACATTGGACAAGACCGAATTGTACGCAAACGTACGCAAACAACGCATTTAGGATTGTGGAGTAGTACTGAAGTTTTCATTGGTAAACCTTGCTAAGACTTTGGAAGAGACAGAATCGTATGCAAACAACACAGTTAGGATTGTATAGTGGTACTGATGTTTTCATTGGTAATCTTTTCTAAGACTTTGGAAAAGACGGAATCGTACGCAAACAAGCAGTTAGGATTGTAGAGTGGTACTGCAGTTTTCATTGGTAATCCTTTCTAAGACTTTGGAAAAGATGGAATCTTACGCAAACAACACAGTTAGGATTGAACAGAAACGATCAGTTTCCAAGAAATAAGTTGTTAGAGCAAAGGTTAAAGGTTGGTGCGCGACTAATTTCTTCCCAGCTAATAGGTGACAGACAACGCAGTTAGGATTGTAGAGTGGTACTGCAGTTTTCATGGATAATCCTTTCTAAGACTTTGGAAAAGACAAACGTACGCAAAGAACACAGTTTGGATTGTAGAGTGGTACTGCAGTTTTAATTGGTAATCCTTTCTAAGACTTTGGAAAAGACAGAATCCTACGCAAACAACGCAGTTAGGATTGGACAGAAAGGATCAGTTTGCAAGAAATAAGTTGCTAGGGCGAAGGTTAAGGCCGGCGCACAACTAATTTATTCACAGCTAATAGGTGACAGACATCGCAGTTAGGATTGTAGAGTGGTACTCCAGTTTTCATTGGTAATCCTTTCTAAGACATTGGAAAAAACGGAATTGTACGCAAACATACGCAAACAACGCAGTTAGGATTGTGGAGTAATACTGCAGTTTTCATTGGTAAACCTTGCTAAGACTTTGGAAAAGACAGAATTATACACAAACAACACAGTTAGGATTGTATAGTGGTACTGCAATTTTCATTGGTAATCGTTTCTAAGACTTTGGAAAAGACAGAATAGTACACAAACACACAGTTAGGATTTTAGAGTGGTACTGCTTTTTTCATTAGTAATCTTTTCTAAGACTTAAGAAAAGACGGAATCGTACGCAAACAAGCAGTTAGGATTGTTGAGTGGTACTGCAGTTTTCATTGGTAATCCTTTCTAAGACTTTGGAAAAAACGGAATCGTACACAAACAACACAGTTTAGATTGTAGAGTGGTACTGCAGTTTTCATTGGTAATCCTTTCTAAGACTTTGGAAAAGATGGAATCTTACGCAAACAACACAGTTTGGATTGAACAGAAACGATCAGTTTCCAAGAAATAAGTTTTCTAGAGCAAAAGTTAAAGGTTGGTGCGCGACTAATTTCTTCCCAGCTAATAGGTGACAGACAACGCAGTTAGGATTGTAGAGTGGTACTGCAGTTTTCATTGATAATCCTTTCTAAGACTTTGGAAAAGACAAACGTACGCAAAGAACACAGTTTGGATTGTAGAGTGGTACTGCAGTTTTAATTGGTAATCCTTTCTAAGACTTTGGAAAAGACAGAATCCTATGCAAACAACAGTTAAGATTGGACAGAAATTATCAGTTTGCAAGAAATAAGTTACTAGAGTGAAGGTTAGGGTCTGCGCTAAACTAATTTCTTTACAGCTAATAGGTGACAGACAACACAGTTAGGATTGTAGAGTGGTACTGCAGTTTTTATTGGTAATCCTTTCTAAGACTTTGGAAAAGACAGAATCCTACGCAAACAACGCAGTTAGGATTGAACAGAGAAATAAGTTACGAGAGTGAAGGTTAAGGTCAGCGCTCAACTAATTTCTTCCCAGCTAATAGGTGACAGTCAACGTAGTTAGGATTGTAGAGTGGTACTGCAGTTTTCATTGGTAATTCTTTCTAAGGCTTTGGAAAAGACGGAATCGTACGCAAACAAGCAGTTAGGATTGTAGAGTGGTACTGCAGTTTTCATTGGTAAACCTTTCTAAGACTTTGCAAAAGACAGAATGGTACGTAAACAACGCAGTTAGGATTGAACAGAAATGATCAGTTTGCAAGAAAGAAGTTGCTAGAGCGAAGGTTAAGGCCGGCGCACAACTAATTTGTTCACAGCTAATAGGTGACAGACAACGCAGTTAGGATTGTAGAGTGGTACTGCAGTTTTTATTGGTAATCCTTTCTAAGACATTGGAAAAGACGGAATTGTACGCAAACATACGCAAACAACACAGTTAGGATTGTGGAGTAATACTGCAGTTTTCATTGGTAAACCTTGCTAAGACTTTGCAAAAGACAGAATTATACACAAACAACACAGTTAGGATTGTATAGTGGTACTGCAATTTTCATTGGTAATCGTTTCTAAGACTTTGGAAAAGACAGAATAGTACACAAACACACAGTTAGGATTGTAGAGTGGTACTGCTTTTTTCATTAGTAATCTTTTCTAAGACTTAAGAAAAGACGGAATCGTACGCAAACAAGCAGTTAGGATTGTTGAGTGGTACTGCAGTTTTCATTGGTAATCCTTTCTAAGACTTTGGAAAAAACGGAATCGTACACAAACAACACAGTTTAGATTGTAGAGTGGTACTGCAGTTTTCATTGGTAATCCTTTCTAAGACTTTGGAAAAGATGGAATCTTACGCAAACAACACAGTTTGGATTGAACAGAAACGATCAGTTTCCAAGAAATAAGTTGCTAGAGCAAAAGTTAAAGGTTGGTGCGCGACTAATTTCTTCCCAGCTAATAGGTGACAGACAACGCAGTTAGGATTGTAGAGTGGTACTGCAGTTTTCATTGATAATCCTTTCTAAGACTTTGGAAAAGACAAACGTACGCAAAGAACACAGTTTGGATTGTAGAGTGGTACTGCAGTTTTAATTGGTAATCCTTTCTAAGACTTTGGAAAAGACAGAATCCTACGCAAACAACGCAGTTAGGATTGGACAGAAATTATCAGTTTGCAAGAAAGAATTTGCTAGAGCGAAGGTTAAGGCCGGCGCACAACTAATTTATTCACAGCTAATAGGTGACAGACAGACAGACAACATATTTGATGTTCAAACTAATAAACATTTTTTTTTTTCCAAATTATCATTAACTTTAGAATTTGATGCCAGCAACACGTGACAAAGAAGTTGGGAAAGGTGGCAATAAATACTGAGAAAGTTGAGGAATGCTCATCAAACACTTATTTGGAACATCCCACAGGTGAACAGACTCATTGGGAACAGGTGGGTGCCATGATTGGGTATAAAAGTAGATTCCATGAAATGCTCAGTCATTCACAAACAAGGATGGGGCGAGGGTCACCACTTTGTCAACAAATGCATGAGCAAATTGTTGAACAGTTTAAGAAAAACCTTTCTCAACCAGCTATTGCAAGGAATTTAGGGATTTCACCATCTACGCTCCGTAATATCATCAAAGGGTTCAGAGAATCTGGAGAAATCACTGCACGTAAGCAGCTAAGCCCGTGACATTCGATCTTTCAGGCTGTACTGCATCAACAAGCGACATCAGTGTGTAAAGGATATCACCACACGGGCTCAGGAACACTTCAGAAACCCACTGTCAGTAACTACAGTTGGTCGCTACATCTGTAAGTGCAAGTTAAAACTCTACTATGCAAGGCGAAAACCGTTTATCAACAACACCCAGAAACGCCGTCGGCTTCGCTGGGCCTGAGCTCATCTAAGATGGACTGATACAAAGTGGAAAAGTGTTCTGTGGTCTGACGAGTCCAAATTTCAAATTGTTTTTGGAAACTATGGACGTCGTGTCCTCCGGATCAAAGAGGAAAAAAAACATCCAGATTGTTCTAGGTGCAAAATTGAAAAGCCAGCATGTGTGATGGTATGGGGGTGTATTAGTGCCCAAGACATGGGTAACTTACACATCTGTGAAGGCACCATTAATGCTGAAAGGTACATACAGGTTTTGGAGCAACATATGTTGCCATCCAAGCAATGTTACCATGGACGCCCCTGCTTATTTCAGCAAGACAATGCCAAGCCACGTGTCTTCATAGTAAAAGAGTGCGGGTACTAGACTGGCCTGCCTGTAGTCCAGACCTGTCTCCCATTGAAAATGTGTGGCGCATTATGAAGCCTAAAATAGCACAACGGAGACCCCCGGACTGTTGAACAACTTAAGCTGTACATCAAGCAAGAATGGGAAAGAATTCCACCTGAGAAGCTTCAAAAATGTGTCTCCTCAGTTCCCAAACGTTTACTGAATGTTGTTAAAAGGAAAGGCCATGTAACACAGTGGTGAACATGCCCTTTCCCAACTACTTTGGCACGTGTTGCAGCCATGAAATTCTAAGTTATTTATTATTTGCAAAAAAAAAAAAAAGTTTATGAGCTTGAACATCAAATATGTTGTCTTTGTAGCATATTCAACTGAATATGGGTTGAAAATGATTTGCAAATCATTGCATTCCGTTTATATTTACATCTAACACAATTTCCCAACTCATATGGAAACGGGGTTTGTACATACAGGTTTGGAGCAACATATGTTGCCATCCAAGCGACGTTATCATGGACGCCCCTGCTTATTTCAGCAAGACAATGCCAAGCCATGTGTTACAACAGCTTGGCTTCATAGTAAAATAGTGCGGGTACTAGACTGGCCTGCCTGTAGTCCAGACCTGTCTCCCATTGAAAATGTGTGGCGCATTATGAAGCCTAAAATAGAACAACGGAGACCACTGACTGTTGAACAACTTAAGCTGTACATCAAGCAAGAATGGGAAAGAATTCCACCTGAAAAGCTTAAAAATGTGTCTCCTCAGTTCCCAAACCTTTACCGAGTGTTGTTAAAAGGAAAGGCCATGTAACACAGTGGTATTTTTTTTTTTTGCAATGTGTTGCTGCCAATAAATTCTAATTTAATGATTATTTGCAAAATAAAATGACGTTTCTCAGTGTGAACATGAAATATCTTGTCTTTGCAGTCTATTCAAGTGAATATAAGTTGAAAAGGATTTGCAAATATTCTGTTTGTATTTACCATTTACACAACGTGCCGACTTCACCCGGTTTTGGGTTTTGCACGTTCATAAATGGTGGTTTCGCTGCACCAGGCCAGTCTGCTGCTAAATGAAAGGAAGACATTGGTCCTTGAAAGATGACAGCAAAGATTCTGAAGGATGTTTGACTTCGCCGAAACTTGGAGCGCGTTCGGTCTTTATTCCGGGAAACGGATGGCGGTTTCGAGGCACTTGAGGCCGCCGTTCACAAAGCACTTTGTCTGCAAGACATTGGGAGATAATTAAACAGTTCATTTCCATTGAAAGGTTTGCACAGACTCACACTTAAGCCACTTCCAATGCAACTGCCGACCTCAATGCTGCAGTCAGTCTGCGGCTGTTTAAAGGACGGCGGAGACGTAGCGTGGAGTCATCTGTTCGGAGAACAAGAGTACATTGTAGCGCGTGCTCAGTAAACAAGGTACATCCAATAGATTGAACAGAGGCCCTTGAACCCGCGTTTCATACAAGAGCAGATGAGAGTGGTTCGAGTGCACTTAGAATCCTAGCCATGAAAGGTTCCATGGTGACGTGCAGAGATCTGGGCTGCTATGCAACCACCAAATTAAAGCCTGACAAACACTCCCTTTAAGCACAAGACCTGTCGGGTATATGACAAGCAGTGTTCTCAATAACGGTGTTATACCATAGTGTCGGCTACTTTTGATGATATACCTTTTTTACTAATGAGAACTACGAACTTGATAGTACAAAACCCAAAACCAGTGAAGTTGGCACCTTGTGTATTTGTAAATAAAAACATAATGCAATGATTTGCAAATCCTTTTCAACTTATATTCAATTAAATAGACTGCAAAGACAAGATATTTCATGTTCACAATGAGAACCTTCTTCTTATTTTTTTTTTGCAAATAATCATTAACTTAAAATTGAATGGCAGCAACACATTGCAAAAAAACATTTTTACCACTGTGTTACATGGCGTTTCCTTTTAACAACACTCAGTAAACGCTTGGGAACTGAGGAGACACAATTTTGAAGTGGAATTTTTTCCCATTCTTGCTTGATGTACAGCTTAAGTTGTTCAACAGTCTCCCTTCTCATATTTTAGCCTTCATATTGCACCACACATTTTCAACGGGAGACAGGTCTGGACTACAGGCAGGCCAGTCTAGTATCCGCACTATTTTACTATGAAGCCACGCTGTTGTAACACGTGGCTTGGCATTGTCTAGCTGAAATAAGCAGGGGCGTCCATGATAACGTTGCTTGGATGGCAACATATGTTGCTCCAAAAGCTGTATGTACCTTTCAGCATTAATGGCATACTTGCCAACCTTGAGACCTCCAATTTCGGGAGGTGGGGGGTGGGTGTGGGGGGCGTGGTTAAGAGGGGAGGAGTATATTTACAGCTAGAATTCACCAAGTCAAGTATTTCATATATATATATATATAAATATATCCCCGCGACCCCGAATTGAATAAGCGGCAGAAAATGGATGGATGGATATATATATATATATATATATATATATATATATATATATATATATATATATATATATATATATTGCAACAATTGCAAATGAGCCGTCGGCCCCCGGACAGAGCGACTCCAAATCCAACAAAGGCTGTAACTTTCGAAAGAAACCTGATTGCCCTCTCAACGGGGGGTGCTTACAAACATCAGTTGTCTACCAATCTAAGGTAATACGCAAGGACATTAACACATCCGACACATATGTAGGATTAACCGAGGGAGAATTCAAAACCAGATGGAACAATCACAAGGCTTCTTTCAGGAACCAAAACCTGCAAAATACCACAGAACTCAGCAAACACATTTGGGACCTCAAAGACAATAATGTTGAATATTCAATATCATGGCAAATTCTTGCATCCAGCACACCTTACAATGGTGGTAATAAAAGATGAAACCTATGCTTGAAATAGAAACTGTTTATTATCTACCGTCCAGACCTGTCATCCCTCAACAAGCGCACCAAAATTGTAACAGCATGCCGCCATAGACGGAAACACCTCCTAGGTAACACATGAGCCAATCACCACGCCCCTACGCCAGCCTGTACCCACCCACTCTGTGCCCTATATAAACCATGGTATGCGAATGCTCCCATTAAAATCTCCTGATGATTGAGGGTACCCCCCCCTCATGAAACAGGCCTGTAGAGATGAAATAGTCTTGTGATTTTTTTTCCCACACATACATATATATATATATATATATATATATATATATATATATATATATATATATATATATATATATATATATATATATAAAATAAATACTTGAATTTCAGTGTTCATTTATTTACACATATACATACACATAACACTCATCTACTCATTGTTGAGTTAAGGGTTGAATTGTCCATCCTTGTTCAATTCTCTGTCACTATCTTTCTAACCATGCTGAACACCCTCTCTGATGATGCATTGCTGTGTGGCACGCACAAAAGTGCTTTCATCAAATGCACTAGATGGCACTCTCTAAAAGCCCTAGATGTTATTGTTACATATGCATGTACAGTAGATGGCAGTATTGTCCTGTTTAAGAGTGTCACAACATTGCTGTTTACGGCAGACGGACTGCTTTACTGTAGACGTTCTTTATATTGTGGGAAAGCGGACTCAGGTCCGCATGGAGCTGGAGGGGGCGTGGCCTCCAGCTCCGCCTGAATTTCGGGAGATTTTCGGGAGAAAATTTGTCCCGGGAGTTTTTCGGGAGATGCGCTGAATTTCGGGAGTCTCCCAAAAAATCCGGGAGGGTTGGCAAGTATGATTAATGGTGCCTTTACAGATGTGTATGTTACCCATGTCATGGGCACTAATACACCCCCATATCATTTCAACTTTGCGCCTATAACAATCCGGATGGTTCTTTTCCTCTTTGATCCGGAGGACAAGACGTCCACAGTTTCCAAAAAAAAATTGAAATGTGTACTGGAGAGGAGGCTACACCGGATAGTCGAACCTCGGATTCAGGAGGAACAGTGTGGTTTTTGTCCTGGTCGTGGAACTGTGGACCAGCTCTATACTCTGGGCAGGGTCCTTGAGGGTGAATGGGAGTTTGCTCAACCAGTCTACATGTGCTTTGTGGACTTGGAGAAGGCATTCAACCACTCCTGTGGGGAGTGCTCAGAGAGTATGGGGTAACGGACTGTCTTATTGTGGCGGTTCGCTCCCTGTATGATCAGTGTCAGAGCTTGGTCCGCATTGCCAGCAGTAAGTCGGACCCGTTTCCAGTGAGGGTTGGACTCCACCAGGGCTGCCCTTTGTCACCGATTCTGTTCATAACCTTTACAAACAGAATTTCTAGGCGCAGTCAAGGCGTTGAGGGGATCTGGTTTGGTGGCTGCAGGATTAGGTCTCTGCTTTTTGCAGATGATGTGGTCCTGATGGCTTCATCTGGCCAGGATCTTCAGCTCTCACTGGATCGGTTCGCAGCCGAGTGTGAAGCAACTGGGATGGGAATCAGCACCTCCAAATCCGAGTCCATGGTTCTCGCCCGGAAAAGGGTGGAGTGCCATCTCCGGGTTGGGGAGGAGATCTTGCCCCAAGTGGAGGAGTTCAAGTACCTCGGAGTCTTGTTCACGAGTGAGGGAAGAGTGGATCGTGAGGTCGACAGGCGGATCGGTGCGGCGTCTTCAGTAATGCGGACGCTGTATCGATCCGTTGTGGTGAAGAAGGAGCTGAGCCGGAAGGCAAAGCTCTCAATTTACCGGTCGATCTACGTTCCCATCCTCACCTATGGTCATGAGCTTTGGATTATGACCGAAAGGACAAGATCACGGGTACAAGCGGCCGAAATGAGTTTCCTCCGCCGGGTGGCGGCTCTCTCCTTTAGAGATAGGGTGAGAAGCTCTGTCATCCGGGGGGAGATTAATGTAAAGCCGCTGCTCCTCCACATGGAGAGGAGCCAGATGAGGTGGTTCGGGCATCTGGTCAGGATGCCACCCGAACGCCTCCCTCGGGAGGTGTTTCGGGCACGTCCGACCGGTAGGAGGCCACGGGGAAGACCCAGGACACGTTGGGAAGACTATGTCTCCCGGCTGGCCTGGCAATGCCTCGGGATCCCCCGGGAGGAGCTGGACGAAGTGGCTGGGGAGAGGGATGTCTGGGCTTCCCTGCTTAAGCTGCTGCCCCCGCGACCCGACCTCGGATAAGCGGAAGAAGATGGATGGATGGATGGATGGATGGATGGATGGACTCGTCAGACCACAGAAAAATGTTCCACTTTGCATCAGTCCATCTTAGATGAGCTCGGGCCCAGTGAAGCCGGCGGCATTTCTGGGTGTTGTTGACAAATGGCTTTGGCTTTACATAGTAGAGTTTTAACTTGCACTTATAGATGTTGCGACCAACTGTAGTTACTGCCAGTGATTTTCTGAAGTGTGCCTGAGCCCACGTGGTGATATCCTTTACGCACCGATGTCGCTTTTTGATGCAGTACCGCCTGAGGGATCAAAGATCCATAATAACATCCAGATTCTCTGAACCTTTTGATGACATTACAGATTGTGGATGGTGAAACCCCTAAATTCCTTGCAATAGCTGGTTGAGAAATGTTGTTCTTAAACTGCTGGACAATTTGACTGCCATCATATTGCAGTCTACACGTATCTCTTATGTGTGACTGCCATTATATTGCAGTCTACACGTATCTCTTATGTGTGACTGTCATCATGTTGCAGTCTACATGTATCTCTTATGTGTGACTGCCATCTACTGGTCACATTAAGCCATGCACTGAATAAACCATTTTTTTTTTTTAAGTAATTTTCAAAACACTTCTTCTAAGCGCGAGTTCTGCAGCACAAACATGATTTTGTATTCCCTCTCTGGTACCCGGCAGGAGAAGTGGAGTGGAGTAAAAGTTGCCAACTTCAGTTCCCCGAACACAACAGAGAGCACACACTGTTTCCTCGCATCAGTCAGTGGGAGTAGAAAACACTCTTTTTGTTTTGTTTTTTGTTTTTTTCTTACTCAAGTTACTTCTTTTTCGAGCCGAACAGTTATTTTTGTGCAACACAGCTGAGGTCTTGCCAACAGTTAAGGAATAATTGCAGACATGACGGTCGCCGTGGTTACGGCATAGAATGGTTAGGCACAATTAGCGCACTAAAAGACGATTTCAAACCCCATTATCGGTCTCTGGAAGCCCTTTGAGGCGGCGACAATGGGCGGCCAACAATGTCATTGTATGACAGCTTGTCCGCGAGAGGAGAATAACGTGCCTTTATCTGGCGGTGTGATCACGCTCGCCGCCCATCCCTCTCCTCCTCCTCCTCCTCCGTAACCTCCTCTCTCGGCCTCCCTCTTTATTTATTTACCCCGGTCTCATCCCATCGAGCGGGGGATCAGTCTGCGGAAAGGGCAGCTCGCCAAGCCCGGGCTCTCTGTGACAGAGCAATGCATTACGACATTAAGACGCCTGCGGAGGGAAAAATAAATAAAAAAAATCAATCAGGCACCCTGGGATGCATTAGCGAAGGGCACCTTTGGCACCTTTGGCACCTGTGGGCCTCCAGCAAGGAGCACACCTGGCCGGGCTTGTTTTGGCACACGCCATTAAGCCTTCCACGTGCTAAAGACAAGCATGGAATATTTCCCCCCCCTATCTCACCTTGAGTTCCCATAGACCAGGGAACTGGTTAGCTGCCATCAAAGGGCCACTTGTAACAGCCAATAATGCATACTTGCCAACCTTGAGACCTCCGATTTCGGGAGGTGGGGGATGGGGGGTGGGGCGGGGGGCGTGGTTGGGGGCGTGGTTAAGATATATATGTATATATATATAAGAAATACTTGACTTTCAGTGAATTCTAGCTATATATATATATATATATATATAAACAGGCCCGGCCCTAACCAATCTGGCGCCCTAGGCAAGATTTTAGGTGGCGCCCCCCCCCCCCCCCCCTCACAAGAAACCGAATAGCTTTATCTTTGACCTTTTTTTTTTACTTACAACTATACCTAATATATAAAGGGGTGGAAAAGTGACTATTACCTGCAGGGCAAACATTAGCTAACCAGAAGGCAATAACAATGTAAACAAAAACACCTGCTTAAAAGATAATACCTGAGGAATGTAAGGTGGGAGTACAGTAATTACCTAACATTACATTATTATTTTCCATAACAATGTAGCCCCCTCCACAATATTAACCCGACGTTAAAACAGAACTAGCTATTTATTGATTAGCAATTGCCGAATCATGTAACATTAGCGTAATGCTAACAAGCCAGGTTACTATCACATTCTGTAACAGACAAATAATTTCATGTAGGCTAACGTTACCTACCTGCTACCTCTGTCTTTTCTCGTTTCTACTCCTCTTCTTTTCTCTTTTTTCTTCCCTGGGCACCTGACAGTTTTGGCCGTTTTGACATCTTGTGTTGATTTTTTGATGTGGTGACGTCCAAAAAGAGTCATGATACGGGAAGGGAGGGGGGGGGGGGGGGGGCGTAATGTTGTAACAAATAATATTTCTATTAAATAGGCTTTACTTTGCATTTTAATTAACGTGGGATTATTTTTTTGTATTTAGAAATAATAGTACCAACTTTCTTTCTTTTTTTTTTTTTCTCCAACATTTGTGGCACTGGCGTGGCGCCCCCTGATGGACGGCGCCCTTAGCATTTGCCTATACGGCCTATGCCACGGGCCGGCCCTGTATATAAATATATATATATATATATATATATATATATATATATATATATATACATATATATATATATATATATATATATATATATATATATATATATATATATATATATATAAATAAAATAAGTACTTGAATTTCAGTGTTCATTTATTTACACATATACACACACATAACACTCATCTACTCATTGTTGAGTTAAGGGTTGAATTGTCCATCCTTGTTCTATTTTCTGTCACTATTTCAGAACACACACATTGTACAAATATACATTATAAAATCAATAAGAAAACGGGAGCTCTAATTTGGGAGTCTGAATTAGGATCAGAAGTTCCTATATAAACATTGCGTACTCACGTCGCCATTTTGTATTGATTACTGCAGCTGTGCACTGGATTCATTCACAAATACAAACTACAACTCACAAACACTTTAGAGTTAGGCTCCACCATCAGAATGTGTACTTAAACTTATAAAGATCACATGGATATTATTCAGTGAGTTGATTCACCAAAACTAACCTGTTATACAGGAGGAAAAAGCACACAGGACGTTTTAATTGTTCACAGACTGGTCGCGCTCATCAGAATGACAAGACACTTCCGGTCTGCAGGTGATAGCATTCAATTGGGAAAAAACGCCCTACTGCCCCCTACTGACCAATGTGAATACTGATAAATGTGTAATGACAGCTCCTAAAACAAATTCAAACCACAAAATAAAATAAATAAATCAACACAAAAATGTGACACATTATGGGTGGGTCACATATGCATGTACAGTAGATGGCAGTATTGTCCTGTTTAAAAGTGTCACAACATTGCTGTTTACGGCAGACGAACTGCTTTACGGTAGACGCTGTTGTTGTGTGTTGTCAACACGTCACTCAGGTCCGCATGGAGCTGGAGGGGGCGTGGCCTCCAGCTGCGCCTGAATTTCGGGAGTTTTTCGGGAGGAAATTTGTCCCGGGAGGTTTTCGGGAGAGGCGCTGAATTTCGGGAGTCTCCCGAAAAATCCGGGAGGGTTGGCAAGTATGCAATAATGTATGAATTTGTATCTAGATTTCATTATTAATTACAAAGCCTAAAAGCAGTGAAGTTGTCACGTTGTGTAAATGGTGAATAAAAAGAGAATACAACAAATCCTTTTCAACCTATATTCAATTGAATAGACTGCAAAGACAAGATACTTAACGTTCCAACTGGAAAACGTTGTTATTTTTGGCAAATATTAGCTCATTTGGAATTTGATGCCTGCAACGTGTTTCCAAAAAGCTGGCAATAAAGACTGAGAAAGTTGAGGAATGCTTCTCAAACACTTGTTTTACCTGTTAGAGCCTAGGATTTACAGGGTTTGTCCATGCGTCGTAACCCTTCGTCACACACTTTTATCCTTTGTAATTCAAAACGTACTCACTGAAATCTGCGTTCCTTCCTCTTGTCCTCGGTTTTTCCCGTCAATCCTCAGTTCCCAGCCGGGGTGAAGAAAAGCAGCTCCTCACTGGGAGATGGTTGCCATGGTCTTTTGGTTTTACTCACCCGGCTGGAATTGTCAGACGTGTTGGAAATCCGTCTCGAGGGACCAAGAAGATGTCAGGTTCAAACACTGATGACATCTATTAAACAGACAAGAAGTAAGGAATCATGCAGAGACAGAGTTCAATTTGGCTCAATGAGGAGATACGTTTTGGGCTGTACTCTAGTTACAGATCCAAACTACGCTCTAAAGTCCAGCCCATGTGCTCCTCTATTTATTTGGGAGGTCCCTGGTTACATCACTGAGGCCGCATCTAAAAGGAGTGGCCACACATTTCTTGCAAAGCAGCTTCCAGTACGCACAATACGTGACGGAATGTACCGGGGCCTTGTGATTGCCTTGTCTCTGCTTTGTCTGCGTGCTGTCGTCTTATCTTCGTTGAGGTCCTTGAAGTCATTGGCTGTTAGTGGGCTAAAACAAACAAAAAATCTGCGGCGAGGCAACCCCTCATATGTCGTGACTGATAACAAGTTTTGTCCTTGCACAGATTGAAAAGTACAACTTGAGCACAATAGCTAATAACTATAGCAACGGCCTTTAAGCATAAGAGTTGTGTGATAACTTACACATAATTATTCTAGCAAACATTCCACAGGTGAACAGGCTAATTGGGAACAGGTGGGTGCCATGATTGGGTATAAAAGCAGCTTCCATGAAATGCTCAGTCATTCACAAACAAGGACGGGGCGAGGGTCACCACTTTGTCAACAAAATCCTGTCAAACAGTTTAAGAACAACATTTCTCAACCAGCTATTGCAAGGAATTTGGGGATTTCCGTAATATCATCAAAAGGTTCAGAGAATCCAGAGAAATCACTGCACGTAACATTGAATGCCCGCGACCTTCAATCCCTCAGGCGGTACTGCATCAAAAAGTGACATCAGTGTGTAAAGGATATCACCACATGGGCTCAGGAACACTTCAGAAAACCACTTTCGACAGTGCGCCTTCTAACCCGATGTGCCTAATGTACGGAATAATTCTGGTTGTGCTTACCGACCTCGAAGCAATTTTATATGGCACATGGTGTAGTGATAAGTGTGACCAGTAGATGGCAGTCACACATAAGAGCTATGTGTAGACTGCAATATGATGGCAGTCTACAGTCTATGGTGGTGAGTAACATGTTGTAAACATTTATTGTCATTTTTGTTAATTTGATGGGTAGTTTGCTGTAAAATTAAGTAATTTTATTTATTTTTGTTTAGACAAAAACATGTTTGGAATGTATGATAATATACTGTAATATTTGCTGCAATATTGGACACTATTAGAGTTTAAAATGTATGCATTTTCAAGCAGTACATATATTTTTTCTGTCAAAATGTAAAAAAATAAATAAATGACATTTAGTGAGAACATATGAGGTACTTTATTGACACCTATCATGTCCAGGTGTTTGCGAGCCAGATAAAATGATGTAGCGGGCCAGATCTGGCCCCCCGGGCCTTGAGTTTGACACCTCTGCACTAGAACAACGAAATTGCCAAACGGGTCACGGTGACCAATGAAATTGTTCACATTATATGAAACACATTCACACGATTATTCAGTCAGCCACTCCGAGCGTTATGGACTCACCCTCATCATGGAAAAGAAATAACGAAATGCACAAGAAAATATGAAGTACTTTATTGACACCTGTCATGTCCAGGTGTTTGTGGGCCAGTTAAAATGATGTGGCGGTGCCAGATCCGGCCCCCCGGGCCTTGAGTTTGACACCTGTGCACTAGAACAATGATATTGTCAAACGGGTCACGGTGACCAATGAAATTGTTCACATTATATGAAACACATTCACACGATTATTCAGTCAGCCACTTTGAGCGTTATGGACTCACCATCGTCATGGAAAAGAAACGACGAAATGCACAAGAAAATATGACATATTTTATTGACACCTATCATGTCCAGGTGTTTGCGGGCCAGATAAAATGATGTGGCGGGCCAGATCTGGCCCCCCGGGCCTTGAGTTCGACACCTGTGCACTAGAACAATGAAATTGCCAAATAATGTGAAATTGTTCACATTATATGAAACACATTCACACGATTTTTCAATCAGCCACTTCGAGCGTTATGGACTCACCATCGTCATGGAAAAGAAACGACAAAATGCACAAGAAAATATGACGTATTTTACTGACACCTATCATGTCCAGGTGTTTGCGGGCCGGATAAAATGATGTGGCGGACCAGATCTGCCCCCCCGGGCCTTGAGTTTGACACCTCTGCACTAGAACAATGAAATTGCCAAATAAAGTGAAATTGTTCACATTATATGAAACACATTCACACGATTATTCAGTCAGCCACTCCGAGCGTTATGGACTCACCCTCATCATGGAAAAGAAATAACGAAATGCACAAGAAAATATGAAGTACTTTATTGACACCTATCATGTCCAGGTGTTTGTGGGCCAGATAGAATGATGTGGCGGGCCAGATCTGGCCCCACGGGCCTTGAGTTTGACACCGGTGCACTAGAACAATGAAATTGCCAAATAATGTGAAATTGTTCACATTATATGAAACACATTCACACGATTTTTCAGTCAGCCACTTCGAGCGTTATGGACTCACCATCGTCATGGAAAAGAAACGACAAAATGCACAAGAAAATATGACGTATTTTACTGACACCTATCATGTCCAGGTGTTTGCGGGCCGGATAAAATGATGTGGCGGACCAGATCTACCCCCCCGGGCCTTGAGTTTGACACCTCTGCACTAGAACAATGAAATTGCCAAATAAAGTGAAATTGTTCACATTATATGAAACACATTCACACGATTATTCAGTCAGCCACTCCGAGCGTTATGGACTCACCCTCATCATGGAAAAGAAATAACGAAATGCACAAGAAAATATGAAGTACTTTATTGACACCTATCATGTCCAGGTGTTTGTGGGCCAGATAGAATGATGTGGCGGGCCAGATCTGGCCCCACGGGCCTTGAGTTTGACACCGGTGCACTAGAACAATGAAATTGCCAAATAATGTGAAATTGTTCACATTATATGAAACACATTCACACGATTATTCAGTCAGCCATTTCGAGCGTTATGGACTCACCATCGTCATGGAAAAGAAACGACGAAATGCACAAGAAAATATGACGTATTTTACTGACACCTATCATGTCCAGTTGTTTGCGGGCCAGATAAAATGATGTGGCGGTGCCAGATCTGGCCCACCGGGCCTTGAGTTTGACACCTGTGCACTAGAACAATGAAATTGCCGAACGGGTCACGGTGACCAATGAAATTGTTCACATTATATGAAACACATTCACACGATTATTCAGTCAGCCATTTCGAGCGTTATGGACTCACCATCGTCATGGAAAAGAAATGACAAAATGCACAAGAAAATATGACATACTTTATTGACACCTATCATGTCCAAGTGTTTGCGGGCCAGATAAAATGATGTGGCGGGCCAGATCTGGGCCCCCGGGCCTTGAGTTAGACACCTCTGCACTAGAACAACGATATTGCCAAACGGGCCACGGTGACCAATGACATTGTTCACATCATATGAAACACATTCACACGATTATTCAGTCAGCCATTTCGAGCGTTATGGACTCACCCTCGTCATGGGAAAGAAACGATGAAATGCACAAGAAAATATGAAGTACTTTATTGACACCTATCATGTCCAGGTATTTGCGGGCCGGATAAAATGAGGTGGCGGGCCAGATCTAGCCCCCCGGGCCTTGAGCTTGAAACTTCTGCACTAGAACAATGAAATTGCCGAACGGGTCACGGTGACCAATGAAATTGTTCACATTATATGAAACACATTCACACGATTATTCAGTCAGCCACTTCGAGCGTTATGGACTCACCATCGTCATGGAAAAGAAATGACAAAATGCACAAGAAAATATGACGTATTTTATTGACACCTATATGTCCAGGTGTTTGTGGGCCAGATAGAATGATGTGGCGGGCCAGATCTGGCCCCACGGGCCTTGAGTTTGACACCTGTGCACTAGAACAATGAAATTGCCAAATAATGTGAAATTGTTCACATTATATGAAACACATTCACACGATTATTCAGTCAGCCATTTCGAGCGTTATGGACTCACCATCGTCATGGAAAAGAAACGACGAAATGCACAAGAAAATATGACGTATTTTACTGACACCTATCATGTCCAGGTGTTTGCGGGCCAGATAAAATGATGTGGCGGACCAGATCTGGCCCCCCGGGCCTTGAGTTCGACACCTCTGCACTAGAACAATGAAATTGCCAAATAATGTGAAATTGTTCACATTATATGAAACACATTCACACGATTATTCAGTCAGCCGCTTCGAGCGTTATGGACTCACCATCATCATGGAAAAGAAACGACAAAATGCACAAGAAAATATGACGTATTTTACTGACACCAATCATGTCCAGGTGTTTGCGGGCCAGATAAAATGATGTGGCGGGCCAGATCTGGCCCCCCGGGCTTTGAGTTAGACACCTCTGCTCTAGAACAATGATATTGCCAAACGGGTCACAATGACCAATGAAATTGTTCACATTATATGAAACACATTCACACGTTTATTCAGTCAGCCACTTTGAGCGTTATGGACTCACCCTCGTCATGGAAAAGAAACGACGAAATGCACAAGAAAATATGACGTATTTTATTGACACCTATCATGTCCAGGTGTTTGTGGGCCAGATAGAATGATGTGGCGGGCCCTATTTGGCCCCCCGGGCCTTGAGTTTGACACCTGTGCACTAGAACAATGAAATTGCCAAATAATGTGAAATTGTTCACATTATATGAAACACATTCACACGATTATTCAGTCAGCCATTTCGAGCGTTATGGATTCACCATCGTCATGGAAAAGAAACGACAAAATGCACAAGAAAATATGACGTATTTTACTGACACCTATCATGTCCAGGTGTTTGCAGGCCGGATAAAATGATGTGGCGGACCAGATCTGCCCCCCCGGGCCTTGAGTTTGACACCTCTGCACTAGAACAATGAAATTGCCGAACGGGTCACGGTGACCAATGAAATTGTTCACATTATATGAAACACATTCACACGATTATTCAGTCAGCCATTTCGAGCGTTATGGACTCACCATCGTCATGGAAAAGAAACGACGAAATGCACAAGAAAATATGACGTATTTTATTGACACCTATCATGTCCAGGTGTTTGTGGGCCAGATAGAATGATGTGGCGGGCCCTATTTGGCCCCCCGGGCCTTGAGTTTGACACCTGTGCACTAGAACAATGAAATTGCCAAATAATGTGAAATTGTTCACATTATATGAAACACATTCACACGATTATTCAGTCAGCCATTTCGAGCGTTATGGACTCACCATCGTCATGGAAAAGAAATGACAAAATTCACAAAAAAATATGACATACTTTATTGACACCTATCATGTCCAGGTGTTTGCGGGCCAGATAAGATTACGTGGCGGGCCAGATCTGGCCCCCGGGCCTTGAGTTTGAAACCCGTGTCATAGATAAATGGCCGCCGTTTAATTGTCAGCCTGCGCTCATCCGTTTCCCTGCCTCCTTCCTCCTTAGGCTTCATCCATCCTCAGAGAGGGGGAGGACGCGCGCATGTTTGCGGTTTAAACACGGCGGAGGATAAATTTGCCTGCTGTCACAGGGGGCAGTGAAATGATCAAGCGTATTGACCGTAAACACGCCGCCATGACGGGACGTCCGCCCCCTTCATCTGCCACTAAATGTCACATTTAATGCCGAGGTTTACTTTACATGCGCTCACTCCGGATGCCAGAGGCAAAGTTCGGCCATTAATCATTGATTTTCTGTTTTTTTGCAGCCTATTTAGTGCGCAGCAAAAAAAATAAAAAATGGAAATTTGGTGCACATGCTTGAAATGCTTAATTTATGAAAAAAAAAGTAAAATACACTTTAAATAAACAATATCAATATTGTGTCATTATATAATTGCAATTCTTATTATTAATATTGTGCTAGTTTGTAGTGGTGGAGAGCTGACTTTTTGTTGTTGGAGTTGCGTCTTTCAAAGCGCTTTATTTTGAAAAAAAATGTTTTATTAATATAGCTGCGTGTGTCAAATATGAGTCATTAAATGACTCCCGCCTCGTGGTGGTAGAGGGCGCTAGTGATCCCAGGGATCATTCTTGCGACTACTCGGCTGCAGAAGAAGTGACAACAACAGTTTTCTAAACTGGACTTTCAATGGAAGCAGGAGGTAATAATTAAAGGAAGATCTCCATTGAGACAGAGAGACTTTTAAAGGGGAACATTATCACCAGACCTATGTAAGCGTCAATATATACCTTGATGTTGCAGAAAAAAGACCATATATTTTTTTAACCGATTTCCGAACTCAAAATGGGTGAATTTTGGCGAATTAAACGCCTTTCTATTATTCGCTCTCGGAGCGATGACGTCACAACGTGGCGTCACATTGGGAAGCAATCCGCCATTTTCTCAAACACCGAGTCAAATCAGCTCTGTTATTTTCCGTTTTTTCGACTGTTTTCCGTACCTTGGAGACATCATGCCTCGTCGGTGTGTTGTCTGAGGGTGTAACAACACCAACAGGGACGGATTCAAGTTGCACAAAGTGGCCCAAAGATGCCAAAATGGCAAGAAATTGGACGTTTGTTCCGCACACTTTACCGACGAAAGCTATGCTACGACAGAGATGGCAAGAATGTGTGGATATCCTGCGACACTCAAAGCAGATGCATTTCCAACCATAAAGTCAAAGAAATCTGCCGCCAGACCCCCATTGAATCTGCCGGAGTGTGTGAGCAATTCAGGGACAAAGGACCTCGGTAGCACGGCAAGCAATGGCGGCAGTTTGTTCCCGCAGACGAGCGAGCTAAACCCCCTGGATGTCTTGGATGATCAAGAGAAGAATATCGACCCTAGCTTCCCTGGCCTGCTGACATCAACTCCAAAACTGGACAGATCAGCTTTCAGGAAAAGAGAGCGGAGGAGGGTATGTCTACAGAATATATTAATTGATGAAAATTGGGCTGTCTGCACTCTCAAAGTGCATGTTGTTGCCAAATGTATTTCATATGCTGTAAACCTAGTTCATAGTTGTTAGTTTCCTTTAATGCCAAACAAACAGTGACGTGCAGTCACTAGAGGCAGGTGAGGCGGGGCCTCACCTGCCATCATGGAAAGAAAAAAAATTTAAAAAGAAAAACATTTTATTATATTATTATATGTATCCAGTGATTATACTATAAAGTTATTTTCCATTTAACTTCACCAGTTTTAGATTATTTTTATTTAGAATCGCTGAATTTTCACATTTGCCGTTCAAATACTTAGAAGAGACGGTGCGGTGAACAGCAGCCAGTTGAGGCACGTCACTCAGTGCCTCAACATGGATTGCGGACTCGGCTAACTGCTGGCCTGCTGTGCAGTGAGACCGTATTGCTATATGAATTATATTATACATTTCCATAGTTTAGTTAGCTGAGGTATATAATGTACAGTGTATTTTGTCAACAACTGTATGTGTGTAAAGTATTTCTTGTGCTGAGCGATCATAAAACGGCTGCAAAAGACGCACTGGCTGAGGCTCGCAGTAATCCCGCCTCCTGCACCCCCGCCGTTGATACAACACGGGAGTGTTATATCAACTAAAGCCCACACTTAAACTTTCCACGTGCAAGATTGAATCTATTTAAATAAGTTATTTCATAAGAAGCCAAAAAGTGCAAAAACAATAATGTTCGTGTTGGAGGAGTTGTGAATGACTGGAGGGCCACATTATTAGGTACACCTGCAGACTGTAGGTGTATCTAATTCACAACTCCTCCAACACGAACATTATTGTTGTTAAGTTCCTGTTATGCGCTGTTATACAGTATATGCCTTGAGCTCTTATTTTGAAGGCGCTAAGAGCGGAAGTGATGAAACGTTGGAGTGGAGCGGAGGTTTTTGAAAGAAGGTAAATAAAGTGGTCCTCGTGCAAACTGGAGCCTCCATGTTTGTTATTTTGTAATTTTATACAGTATAGGCGACATTTATAAACCCTCGGTTACACTTTTTTAAATAGATTCAATCTTGCACGTGGAAAGTTTAAGTGAGGGCTTTAATTGATATAACACTCCCGTCAGGGGGTGCATTAATCCAGCACAACAGCGGCGCATGGACTTCATTTATAAGTAAAGGTCAGACCATAATAACCTTTTTTTTATTAAATGTGCTTTTTTGTGTGCTACAGTTTGTATGTGTAAAGTTAAAGTTAAGTTAAAGTAGCAATGATTGTCACACACACACTAGGTGTGGTGAAATGTGTCCTCTGCATTTGACCCATCCCCTTGATCACCCCCTGGGAGGTGAGGGGAGCAGTGGGCAGCAGCGACGCCGCGCCCGGGAATAATTTTTGGTGATTTAACCCCAATTCCAAGCCTTGATGCTGAGTGCCAAGCAGGGAAGAATGCTGGTATGAGCTTTTAAACATAACCCGTTAACTGCTGCCAATCAAATGGTGAATAAGATACTCTTTAGGGTTCATATGTTTGTAAATCTGACTGTGATGAAGTCAGTGCCTCACCAGCCATCAACCTCACCGCACATCACTGCAAACAAACACATACCAATCGTTGGTTAGAAGGCGATCGCCGAATTCGTCCTCGCTTTCTCCCGTGTCGCTGGCTGTCGTGTCGTTTTCGTCGGTTTCGCTTGCATACGGTTCAAACCGATATTGCAGTTTCTTCTTCAATTTGGTTTTCGCTACCTCCCTCCACACTACAACCATCCGTTTCAATACATGCGTAATCTGTTGAATCGCTTAAGCCGCTGAAATCCGAGTCTGAATCCGAGCTAATGTCGCTATAGCTTGCTGTTCTATGCGCCATGTTTGTTTGTGTTGGCATCACTATGTGACGTCACAGGAAAATGGACGGGTGTATATAACGATGGTTAAAATCAGGCACTTTGAAGCTTTTTTTAGGGATATTGCGTGATGGGTAATATTTTGAAAAAAACTTCGAAAAATAAAATAAGCCACTGGGAACTGAGTTTTAATGGTTTTAACCCTTTTGAAATTGTGATAATGTTCCCCTTTAAAACTGAAGAAAGATAAGGAAGACTTCTATAAACAAGTTATCGATGCTTTTGTTCAGAAGGAGCAGCGCATGGACTTCATTTATAAGTAAAGGTAAGACCATAATAAGGTTGTTTTTTTTTATTAAATGTGCTTTTTATGATGGTATCTTTACATCACACTCAAATTTACATCACACTAAATTTAGGGCTGCAGCTAACGATTATTTTTCTATTGATTAATTTATAGATTATTTTTTCGATTAATCGGTTAATCTATATATTATTTTTCGATTAATCTATAGATTATTTTTCCTTTTACCGATTATTTTTTTTATTTAAAATGAAGAGGAAAAAAAAAAAGTAGGCCAGTTTTTTCAAAAGGCATGGCTTTTATTTACAAAAAAAAAAGTATGGCCACTCAGTCAACATTGACAACAACATGACAAAATATTCTGTAACAATGTAAACATTTAAAACTTTTAACATTTAACAAAATTAAAAGTAGCTTATTTGCTTTTTAATGTGCAAATATAAAAGTAAACATCCAGTGCAAATCTTAATATTCTGGAATAGTATAAGCATTTAAAAAGTAAAAGTATTGCTTATTTTGCTTTAAAATGTGCAAAAATAAAGATAAACATCCAATACAAAAAAGTGCAAAACGGAAATATTCTGTAACAAGTGTAAACATTTCAACAAAAGTAAAAGTATTGCTCATTTGCTAAAATGTGCAAAAATAAAGCTAAACATCCAATACAAAAAAGTGCACAGTGTAAACATTTCAACAAAAGTAAAAGTATTGCTTATTTTGCTTAATAACACAACAATGATAGTATGATTAAAGTGAAAGTTAATTGTTGGTTTGTACATAGTATATGTAACTGTTAATGTTGTAAAAGGTATTTGCACAACTAATTAACGTTAGCGTTTGTGACACGTCTTGTGCCGTGGGGTTCTTTCAGGACCGACAGACTGAACGCCAGACGGCTTTGCCAGGTTTACAATCTTTGAATTTTACACAAAGTCTTTTCTCTTCCAACTCTTTTCTCTTTCTTTCCTCGCTTTTCAGCTCCTCTTCCTCGCTCGCTCGTCGTCCCCTGTCTCTTGCGGCGTCGCTCCCGGCGCGCCCCGCCTCGCCGCTCGCTCGCCGCCGCCGCCTCTCCACAGCAATAAAGAGGAGCGCGTCTTTGTAAACACTGAACAGGCACACCAAACGCGCCTCTCAGAGCAAACGGTGCTTTAGTTTATGAATTTACAACGCAGATACAAATGACACATTCATGTTTTTGTGTAATAATGACAACGTATACGCACGCGGACGATTGACTTGTTGATGGTGATGGCAAGAACGCTGTCGGGGGTTTTCTTTTCAAATGTTCGTTCATAGCCGTTGTGCTGCTATGATAGGCCATTTCCGCTCGACACAGTGTGCATACAATAACATTATTAGGCCGTTTATTGAAATACTCCGACACTTTTGACGACTTTTGCCGTGCTTTTTTCCCCTCGCTCGCATCATCTGCTTTGCGCTCCGCCATGACAGTAGTGTGACGTAAATATGCGACGCGCCGACGCACAAAAACGGCGTCGACGTATTTACGTAACCGATGACGTCGACTACATCGACGCGTCGTTTCAGCCTTAACTAAATTTACCGCATGCCTTTGGTAAGCGCCGGAGTGAGAAGAGGTTTTAAATTAATCACCGCCCCGTCGCTAATTCAAGGAAATACGGTAACTTTAAATTGACGATGAGTCAAAACTAAGCAGAGTTGTACTCGGCAGTCCGCAAATATTCACTCAGAACTTTTGGAAGCTCAATGAGGACTGATTAACATTTCAGAATATTTCAGTCAATCCCTGCTGGTGTGTTGCTACATCAGAAGGTGTGGCTTCCATCAGGAAGGGCACGACCATTCACGTGATTAAAAAGTATGTCATTTTGTAGTCAGCAGCTGTCCTCTGAGCCCATTAGGGTTGTACGGTATACTGGCACTCGTATAGTATCGCGGTACTAAAGAATCAAAAACGGTACTATACTCTATTAGAAAAGTACTGGTTCGCATTATTTACTTTTTTAACGGGCATGACGGCGCGTCGTCGTCACGTCGTGACATTGCCGGTTTTACGAGCAGAGGAGCATGTTCGGCAGCGCGCGCGCACTGAGTACTTCCAAGCAGACACGGTGTGTAGACAGAAAAGGGAGAATGGACGTATTTTGGTGTAAAAAGTAAAGATAAAGGTGAAGTTATAACACTGAAACACCCTCAGGAAGAGGTGCTTTAAGACATGGCTAGCTAGTTAGAGGCTGTGGAAGTTTCCCTCTTCCGGCTTCCTCGGGACACCAAACATCTTTTCACCACTTTGGTTCAGGGTTACAACAATGTTTATTTTACAAAAAACTTGTGTCGGATTGTGCAACGTCTCTCTCTCAGGCTTTTCAGCCATCGTCTTTCTCCGAAGTGAGCACACGAATGGTTTCTCTCTCCTTCCCGACTGCTGCCTTTAACAGAGCGACAGGTGATCAGACAATAACTCCCAGCTGGGTCATCTACGCACCTGTCGCTGATCTCGAAGCCGGTCCTGGCGCACCCCGCTTCGCTGCAGGTCCGCAGGCCACGCCCCCCCTCCACGTCCATCCGCAATCGGCAGTGTTTTAGCTACCTCTAAATCACTAATTCTCGCCTCCATGGCGACAAATAAAGTGAGTTTCTTACAAGTACTATTATCACTGCTGGACGAGGAATAGCTAAACATGCTTCACTACACACCGTAGGAGGATACAATAGCTCACCGCCGTCAACATGTAAACAAACGCCATGGGTGGATCTACACCTGACATCCACTGTAATGATACCAAGTACAAGAGCGTATCTAGTCGATACCACTGTGATTACGTCAATATTTTTATATATATATATATATAAATATTGTCATGATTAGAGATGTCCGGTAATATGGGACTGCCGATATTATCGGGCGATAAATGCTTTAAAATGTAATATCGGAAATTATTGGTATAGGTTTCAAAATTTTTGATAGAGCGCCAATAAACCTTAAAGGCACTGCCTTTGCGTGCCGGCCCAGTCACATAATATCTACGGCTTTTCACACACACAAGTGAATGCAACCCATATTTGGTCAACAGCCATTCAGGTCACACTGAGGGTGGCCGTATAAACAACTTTAACACTGTTGCAAATATGCGCCACACTGAATGACAAACACATTTCGGGAAAACATCCGCACCGTAACACAACATAAACACAACAGAACAAATACCCAGAACCCCTTGCAGCACTAACTCTTCCGGGACGCTAGAATATACACCCCCCGCAATGAATACATGATTTATTTTAACACTACATATCAAAAAGGAACAAACGAAAAGCGCGCACAATGGCGGAGGTACAAAACTAGGCTATTGAAAACAAAACTTGCACATAGGCAGAAACTGTGAACAATTAAACAAAAACACTAACTGTGGCATTAATAGACAAAAAAAAATGACTTGGCATGGACTATGAAGTGAGCAGAGGTAAGAGTGTGACAGGGGTATGAATCCGGTTGTCGCCAGAAAGACAAACTGAAAACAATGAACTTAAATACTACAGACATGATTACTGAAAGCAGGTGCGTGACTCAAAACGTGAAACAGGTGCGTGACTCAAAAACGTGAAACAGGTGCATGACGTGACAGGTGAAAACTAATGGTTGCTATGGTGACAAAACAAACAAAAGTGCACAAAAAGTCCAAAAAAAATAAAATAAATATATATATATATATATATATATATATATATATATATATATATATATATATATATATATATATATATATATATATATATATATATATATATATATATATATATATATTTATATATATATATATATATATATTTATATATATATATATATATATATATATATATGCATATATATATATATATATATATATATATATATATATATATATATATATATATATATATATATATATATATATATATCACACACACATTGATATGATTGTCAAAGTTGTACAGTAGTCTTTCCTAGATTGTCTTACTGGAAGAACCACTTTGGATTCCGTGTAGGCCAAAAGAAAGATGACATCATCAGCAAAGGGCGTCCCCATTAAAACAATGAATATTGCTTTTCTCCCGCTTGTCGACTCGGGGACCAGATAGCATCTTAAATATATGAATAAGAGCATTAAATAACCCTGGGCTGTAGTTCTAGTCATTTCTCGATTACTTTGCCCAGTCGAGTGAGACCGACCTGCTATGTCTTGCCCTGAAAAGCAGCTCATTTCTTTGATGTAAAAAAAAAAAAAAGTGTGATAAGACCTGCAACGGGAGGAAGGAGAGGAGAAGAATTACGTTGATTATTTTAGTGTAAGTATGTCTTTTTTTTTTGTCCAACATTGACACAAGATGACTTCCTCTTTTCACTCCAAAGACGCCACAACCAAACGTGATGGTTGATACTTCTTGCGTTGCTCGCTTACAAAGGGTGTCAAAAAAAAGTAAAGATGTTCAATTTAATCGTAATTCTTATTTGTAACAATTCTTAATTCTTAAAAAAAAAAAAAAAAAAAAAAATTCTGGGTGTTGTTGATAAATGGCTTTCGCTTTGCATAGCTTTGCGACAAACTGTAGTTACTGACAGTGGTTTTCCTAAGTGCCCATGTGATTATATCCTTTACACACTGATGTCGGTTCGTGATGCAGTACCGCTTGAGAGATCGAAGGTCACGAGCATTCAATGATGGTTTTCGGCCTTGCCGCTTGCGTGCAGTAATTTCTCCAGATTCTCTGAACCGTTTGATGATATTACGGACCGTAGATGGTGACATTCATAAATTCCTCGCAATAGCTTGTTAAGAAATGTTGACAAAGTGGTGACCCTGGCCCCGTCCTTGTTTGTGAATGACCGAGCATTTCATGGAAGCTGCTTTCATACCAATTTATAACAATTTGAAATGCGGACTCGTCAGACCACAGAACACTTTTCCACTTTGCATCAGTCCATCTTAGATGAGCTCGGGCCCGGCGAAGCCAACGGCGTCTCTGGGTGTTGTTGATAAATGGCTTTCGCTTTGCATAGCAAAGTTGTAACTTTCACTTACAGATGTAGCGACCAACTGTAGTGACTGACAGTGGTTTTCTGAAGTGTCCCTGAGCCCATGTGGTGATATCCTTTTCACACTGATGTTGCTTATTGAGGGATCGAAGGTCACAGGCTTAGCTGCTTACGTGCAGTGATTTCTCCAGATTCTCTGAACCTTTTGATGATATTACGGAGCGTAGATGGTGAAATCCCTAAATTCCTTGCAATAGCTGGTTGAGAAATGTTGTTTTTAAACAATTGGACAATTTGCTCAGGCATTTGTTGACAAAGTGGTGACCCTCGCCCCGTCCTTGTTTGTGAATGACTGAGCATTTCATGGAAGCTGCTTTTATACCCAATCATGGCACCCACCTGTTCCCAATTAGCCTGTTCACCTGCGGGACGTTCCAAATTGTCATGTCTGTGTGATCATGTTTTGTTTTAGTGATGTTCGGTTTTGTTTTTGGACTTTTTGTGCACTTTTGTTTGTTTTGTCACCATTGCAACCATTAGTTTTCACCTGTCACGTCACGCACCTGTTTCACGTTTTGAGTCCACGCACCTGTTTTCACTAATCATGTCTGTAGTATTTAAGTTCATTGTTTTCAGTTTGTCTTTCTGGCGACATGCCACATTTATGCTCTTCACATTCCTGACACTTGTTTTCATGTCCATTAGTGATGGGTTGATGAGGCGTCATGAAGCGTTTCGACACATTGCAAAACTGTATTGATACTGTGTCGATACTGTGTCACTAAATACTGACATCTGCTGGACATTAAAAATCCCTACAGGCCGACTCAACTGACACTGATTTGATGCCCTAGTACAGGGGTCACCAACCTTTTTGAAACCAAAAACTACTTCTTGGGTACTGATTAATGCGAAGGGCTACCAGTTTGATACACACTTAAATAAATAAATATATTGTCATTTGTAAGTTACACGTAAGTGTGATTTAAACAAGAATAACTAAATAAATTTATATATATAAAAAAAATGGGTATTTCTGTCTGTCATTCCGTCGTACATTTTTTTTCCCTTTTACGGAAGGTTTTTTGTAGAGAATAAATGATGAAAAAAACACTTAATTGAATGGTTTAAAAGAGGAGAAAACACGAAAAAGAAAAAAAAAGAATTTGAAACATAGTTTATCTTCAATTTCGACTCTTTAAAGTTCAAAATTCAACCGACAAAAAGAAGAGAAAAACTAGCTAATTTGAATCTTTTTGAAAAAATTTAAAAAAGAATTTATGGAACATCATTAGTAATTTTTCGTGATTAAGATAAATTTTAGAATTTTGATGACATGTTTTAAATTGGTTAAAATCCAATCTGCACTTTGTTAGAATATTCAACAAATTGGACCAAGCTATATTTCTAACAAAGACAAATCAGTATTTCTTCCAGATTTTCCAAAAGAAAAATTTTAAAATAAATTCAAAATATTTTGAAATAAGATTTAAATTTGATTCTACAGATTTTCTAGATTTGCCAGAATATTTTTTTTGAATTTTAATCATAGTAAGTTTAAAGAAATATTTCACAAATATTCTTCGTCGAAAAAACAGAAGCTAAAATATTTATTATTCTTTACAATAAAAAAAAAAAATTTACTTGGACGTTGATTTAAATTGTCAGGAAAGAAGAGGAAGACATTTAAAAGGTAAAAAGGTATATTTGTTTCAAAATCCTAAAATCATTTTTAAGGTTGTATTTTTTCTCTAAAATTGTATTTCTAAAAGTAATGAGAAGCAAAGTAAAAAAATAAATGAATGTATTTAAACAAGTGAAGACCCATCCATCCATCCATTTTCTACCGCTTATTCCAAGTGAAGACCAAGTCTTTAAGATATTTTCTTGGATTTTCAAATTCTATTTGAGTTTTGTCTCTTTTAGAATTAAAAATGTCGAGCAAAGCGAGACCAGCTTGCTAGTAAATAAATACAATTTAAAAAATAGAGGCAGCTCACTGGTAAGTGCTGCTCTTTGAGCTATTTTTAGAACAGGCCAGCGGGCGACTGATCTGGTCCTTACGGGCTACCTGGTGACCGCGGGCACCGCGTTGGTGACCCCTGCCCTAGTATATACAATAATATAAACCAAGTCATTGTATTTCATTTAGGATTATTTCATATCTTCATTTAAATACAAATATATTTTTATCTTTTTTAGATACAGTCAATAAATAATGTGAACATGTATCATAACATGGAAATCTAAGAGAACGTGTTGTGAATGATTGTGGACTGGGAATTTTTTTTATTTAATTTTTTTACACATTTTTATAAAAATAAAAATAAAAAGTTTTTCCGTCGTATTACATTTTAGACGATTTCTCTTCTTAGTTATTATTTCTCCGGCTGTAGAAAAGAGCCGCTCACAGGGCACAGAGGAGGCGTCAGTGCGACACAGTTGGCGTATCGGTCACGTGACCAAAACAGCTCATGATCGGTCACGTGACTTTCTAAAAGCGGTACGCGCACCGACACAGGGTTTTGCTCTATGAGCTCGACGCATGCGCCGACCCATCACTAATGTCCATCTTTCATGCTGCTACTTAAGTCCAAGCCAGGTAAGTTTTTGTTTATTAATGCTATAGTCTTTTGGTTTCATAGTTTGTTCTCCGCCACTATGCGCGCTTTTCGTTTGTACTCTTTTTTTGTCCTTTGTTAGTGTAAAAAATAAAAAATATGTACTCACATTCCCGTCTCGCCCGAGCCAACTTTCCGTTGCATTCCGGAAAAAATAAACCCAAGGATCAAGTCGTGACACAAATAAGTCTTTGATGAGCATTCCTCAACTTTTTCAGTCATTTTTGCCACTTGTGCCAGCTTTTTTGAAACATGTTGCAGGCATCAAATTCCAATTGAGCTAATATTTGCAAAAAATAACAACGTTTCTCAGTTTGAACATTAAATATCTTGTCTTTGCAGTCCATTCAATTGAATATAAGTTGAAAAGGATTTGCAAATCATTGTATTTTGTTTTTATTTACCATTTATACAACGTGACAACTTCACTGGTTTGGGGTTTTGTAGATCTAGTCTTTCTTTTCCAGCAATTTAAAGCTGATTTTGTAAACATGATTGTTTTATTACATTTAATGAATACATTTTAAATACGCTCAGAATAAACCCAAAATAATGATTCATTCACAGTGAAAAAACTAAAGTACCCATAATATTTTTTAAATATTTTTCACTACTACTTCGAGGGAATAATGAACAACATATCAATGATTGAAGTGACAGGTTTGCAATCCTAAAACAAAAATGCAATTGTGGACAAGGAGATTACAGCCATCAAAGCAGATTCAATGTCTTTGTTAACTAGCAATAATGCAATCCAGTGAAAATATTCAACAGAGCTGCCCGTAAACTGCGAGTCACCTAGCAACAAGCACCGCCTTTTAAAGGCACATACACTCTTATCTCATGAAACATCTCAACTGCATATGCCAGATTTCTTTATTGATTTTTTTTAAGTAATGCAATAAATACTTTCCCTAATTATTATCTACATTTTAATTAGTTTTTTTTTAAAGTTAGACTGCTTTATTGTGTTGACAGTTTACAATATTCAGCGGTTCACTTTGTTTTACTCTTGTGTGACGGGTAGGAATGTTAAAAAACCCTTCTTTTTTTTTCTTTCTTTTTTTTTAAACATTTGTTAATTGACATTCTTGACACACAGTTAACATAAATATAATACAACTCAAATCAAATGGCACCCCCCACTAAAAAATCTGTGATATAATAACAGGCTATAAGTGTCATGACTTGGTCTTGGGTGTTAGCTTTTCCGGGATGCAACGGAAAGTTGGCTCGGGCGGGACGGGAATGTAAGTACATTTTTTATTTAAAGACTATAAATACAAAGAAAAGGATCAAACAAAAGCGCGCACAGTGGCGGAGAATAAACTATGAAACCAAAAGACTATAAACATGGAACAAAAACTTACTTGGCTTGGACAAAAATAGTTGCATGAAGAATGGACATGGAAAGAATGGACAGAGCATAAATGAAAAGCTTAAATAACACAGACATGATTAACGAAAACAGGTGCGTGACTCAAAACGTGAAACAGGTGCGTGACGTGACAGGTGAAGACTAATGGGTTGCTATGGTGACAAAACAAAACAAAAGGTCCAAAAACAAAACCGAACATGAATGAAACAAAACATGATCACACAGACATGACAATAAGACACTACTGAATGCCCCCAACATGGTGCAGCAATACACAAAAGCAAACAAAAGGCTCATCAATCACCCACAATTCAACCACGTTAATGATCTACAGTTTTGGTTTGGGGGTTTGTATATACAGTATATCGAACGTTTTATTAAACACATTTTCTATTGATATCGACGATGTGTCTATGGGACTATACCGTATATATAGCCTAGTTTGTGCTCAACTCAGAGAACTTTTAGAGAACAATTCCAGGACAAAGCACGCTCCTTACTGAATGACAGCCGATCGATGCGCTTAAGGAAGGTCGTTCCTTTGTCGTGGCAGAGCATCAGCAGCTGAGGACTTGGCGGAGTAAACACCGGCTCCCACCTTCAGACTCAACGTTTAATTGGCTCCCTCTCTCCGGCTGCAAAGTGGATCAAATGAAGGGAATGAGGATCCATTAGAAGGAGCGGAAAAGGGCAGAGTAACGCAGCCTGAGTCATGCAACCTCATAAAAAGGAATTTCTCGGGATCGCTCGTGGCCTTTAAGCCCCGAGAGGGCGGAAGAGAAGTTTGACAAAAGGAGCTCTGATCATCCTTGGACTTTTTCAAACGGCTTTAGAGCCCTAATCGTTAATAACTAGCAGGGGGGGGAAATAGCAGTGGGGGGGATGTCACACTCCTGGCAGGTGTCTGTGACAAATCCACAGGACGCAAATATTTATCCCGCCGAGAACAATATTGAACTGTCTTGGGGTGCCGGGTTCACGGCGACACAATCACACGTCTTGTTACAGCGCCGGGGTCAGATTGGATACTCTGAGCGAGTACCACGGTTGCGTCTGGCAGGAAGCCGCAGTCGACAAAGGTCCAGACTGGCAGAGTACTTGATCAGACGTTGTCACAGCTTTCATGGAGACACACTGCAAACATGTTTCTTTCTTTTTATCGTACCGTACTTTTTAAATGTATATATATTTTTTTATTTTTTACTTTCATTTTTTTTTGTCCTGTCCAGCTTCTCAGGCAAATCATATGCCCATATGGCTGTACAAATTTACTTTACAAAAGAGAAGTGTGAGATACTTCTTGTGTTGCCTTATTTGTATTTTACTTTATTAAATGTATTTTTTTATTATTTTTTATTTTTTTATGTTTTGTTTTTTTTAATATAATTTTAATTTTTTTTATTTATTTATTTTATTTTTTTGTCCTGTCCAGCTTCTCAGACAAAACATAGAGTAGACGCTCACATCGTGTAAGTGTGACATACTTCTCTTATTGCCTTATTTGTATTTGAATTTATTTATTTATTTTATTTTTATTTATGTATTATTACTTTTATTTTTTTTGTCCTGTCAAGCTTCTCAAACAAATCATACAGTTGATGTAGATGCCCATATGGCTGTACAAATTGACTTTACAAAAGAGAAGTGTGGGATACTTCGCTTGTTGCCTTAATTGTATTTGACTTTATTAAATGGATTTATGTTTTAACATTTATTTCTTTATTTTTATTTTTTATTTTTTATTATTATTATTATTTTTTATTTATTTTTTTTTTCATTTTTTTTTTTTTTTTTTTTTTATGTTTTATGTTTTATTTTAAATTTTAAATTTTAAATTTTAAATTTTAAATTTTAAATTTTAAATTTTAAATTTTAAATTTTAAATTTTAAATTTTAAATTTTTAATTTTTAATATTGTATTTTTAATTTTAAATTTTTAATTTTTAATATTGTATTTTAAATTTAAAATTTTAAATTTTAATTTTAATTTTAATTTTAATTTTAATTTTAATTTTAATTTTAATTTTAATTTTAATTTCTATTTTTACTTATTTTTAATTTGTTTGTCCTGTCCAGCTTCTCAGGCAAATCATATTGTCGATGTAGATGCCCATATCAACTGTACAAATTTACTTTACAAAAGAGAAGTGTGGGATACTTTGCTTGTTTCCTTATTTGTATTTGACTTTATTAAATTGATGTATTTATTTACATTTATTTAATTTTTAATTTTTAATTTTTAATTTTTAATTTTTAATTTTTAATTAATTTTTAATTTTTAATTTTTAATTTTTAATTAATTTTTAAGTTTTAAGTTGTAATTAATTTTTAATTTTTAATTTATTTATTTATTTATTTATTTATTTATTTATTTATTTATTTTATTTTTTTTATTATAATATTATTTTTTACAATATATATTTTTTAAATAATATTTATTTTTTATTTTTTATTTGTTTGTTTGTTTTTTGTTTTTTTTTGTCCTTTCCAGCTTCTCAGGGAAATCATATAGTACAAATTGACTTTACAAAAGAGAAGTGTAGGATACTTCTCTTGTTGCCTAGATCGAAGGTCACGGGCTTAGCTGCTTACGTGCAGTGATTTCTCCAGATTCTCTGAACCCTTTGATGATATTACGGAGCGTAGATGGTGAAATCCCTAAATTCCTTGCAATAGCTGCTTGAGAAAGGTTTTTCTTAAACTGTTCAACAATTTGCTCACACATTTGTTGACAAAGTGGTGACCCTCGCCCCATCCTTGTTTGTGAATGACTGAGCATTTAATGGAATCTACTTTTATACCCAATCATGGTACCCACCTGTTCCCAATTTACCTGTTCACCTGTGGGATGTTCCAAATAAGTGTTTGATTAGCATTCTTCAACTTTATCAGTTTTTATTGCCACCTTTCCCAACTTCTTTGTCACGTGTTGCTGGCATCAAATTCTAAAGTTAATGATTATTTGCGGATGACACTAGTAAGCACCATGAGTAGAGATCAAGAGGAAAATACAAGTACGACATATGAAGATTAATAGAAAGAAAAAAAAGATACAAATAAAATGAATTTTCAGTAAATAAATAAAATCTTGCCTAACTAATAGGACATCATGTTCCTGACAGATGTGCATATTCATGTTTTTCGCTTTGGGCTTTTAACGCTCAGCTTGTCAGTTTGGACTCCAAACACCCCAACACAGAGCACGTGACCCCCCCAAGAATCCATTAGGAGCCATTTGAGTGTTGTCGTGATAAAAGGCTGCGACGGCGAAGGCGTCAGCATCGCTCAGCGTCACAACCCTCCCCCCCCCATCCTCCTCTCGCTCGTATTTCACCCGGCAGCCGGCGTGACGCGCTGCTTTGTCTGCAATTATTTGCTTATTAATTTCCGACTGCGGCGGGCAAACAAACCGGCTTAATGAAACGCGCGTCAACTCCACGGCAAAATGGCTGCTGATAAATCATGGCGAGCGTGCACGTACACACGCACTCCCCCCTTCCTCACTCATTTCCATTTTAAAACGGCATGACAGAGTTGGTAATAATGCGTGGATCGTTAGCAACAACTAATTCCAGCTATGGAGCTGAGACGTACGGTACCTTTGAGCACACACCCACGCAGATCACCGTTTTTTCCAGACCATAGGGCGCACCGGATTATAAGGCGCACTGCTTATGAATGGTCGTTTTTCATATATAAGACGCACCGGATTATAAGGCGCAGTCATATTATTATGATTTTTTTCTAGATGTAAAAGACTTCCTTGTGGTCTACATAACATGTGATGGTGGTTCTTTAGTCAAAATGTTGCATGGGTAATGTTTTACAGATCATCTTCAAGTCCTTCTACTCACACCATAATCATACCGTATGTTGAAGCACAGTACGTCTGACTAGGGTAGCCGTTATGCTTCGACAATACATCAAGCGATGGGGTTTGTTTGTGAACGACTGAGCATTAAAGGCGTCAGATTTAGATTGTTTCTAAAAGTAAAAGACTTCCTTGTGGTCTACATAACATGTAATGGTGTTTTTTTTAGTCAAAATGTTGCATGGATGATGTTTTACACATCATCTTCAAGTCGCTTTCTGACAGTCTATTCAGGATGCACCGTTTTGTGGGCGGTCTTATTTACGTGGCCCACCTTCGACATCTTTGTTGTAACGGTGTAGCGTGCAAGGACGGGTGTGGAAGAAGTGTCAAAAGATGGCGCTAACTGTTTTAATGACATTCAGACTTTACTTCAATCAATAACGGAGCAACATCTCCTCATCCGTGACTCACTAGTGCAACAACAACAACGGCGGAAATGTGTCCTGTGAAAAAAACGTCCGACCGGAACTTTCTAATAACTAAAGTTCCTCGGTATGTTTTAGCGCTTTCATGGCCAGTTTATTTTTTATAGTGTATAATTTAATGGATTTAAAGAAAAAGCAAGGCCATCAACACTCGTGTCCTTCTTATAATTGTAATATAAACTGCACAGGCGCTACCAAACACAGACCGGTTTCGACAAGGTCTTTGCCAGTGTGCAATTTTTTAAAAGGAAATGATGCACTTAAATAGTCACAGATGTGGTCAATCAATTGATATACTAAATCAAGAACAACTTAAAAAATGAGAGTGCAAAAATAATAGACAATATGTACAATTGTGCAAACTAGTATCATATATATCATAGTAGTATCATATCATCAAAAAAATGTTTACATTTTTGTAATTTTTTTTTTGTTTGTTTGATTTGTTTATTTTAGTAATTTGTATTTGTTTTTGTATTTAATTGTTTTTATTTTTTATTTTTTTAATCTTTAAATGTTAAAAAAACTAAAATTTTGTTATTTTTATTATTAATTTATTTTCTTTTTTTTTTTTTTTTTTTTTTAATATCTGTATTTTTTTATTTTTTCCATGTTTTTTTTTTTAATTTTAGATTTTGTAATTTTAAATTTTTGTAATTTTAAAAGTTAAAATTTTTAAAATATTTTAATATTTACATTTTAATATTTAAAACATTTAAAAAATTAAATTTTAAAATTTTAAAATTTTAAAATTTTAAAATATTTTAATATTTAAATTTTAATATTTAAAACATTTAAAAAAATTAAATTTTTAAATTTTTAAATTTTTAAATTTTTAAATTTTTAAATTTTTAGATTTTTAAATTTTTAAATTTTTAAATTTTTAAATTTTTAAATTTTTAAATTTTTAAATTTTTAAATTTTTAAAATTTTAAAATTAAATTATTGATTAATTAATTCATTCATTTTTTATTTATTAATTATTTTTTTTTAATTTCATTTAATTCTATTTATTTATTCATTTGTATTTATTTAGTTCATTTTTTTATTACTTTATTTTCCTACGATACTGTTCTTTAAATTTTAAAATTGTTGAATTTAAAAAATGTTTAATTTTTAAATGTTTAAATTTTTAAATTTTAAAATGTTTTAAATTAAATTAATTGATTAATTCCTTCATTCGTTTTTTATTTATTTATTTATTTGTTTTAAATTTAATTTAATTCTATTTTTTATTTATTTTTATTTATTTAGTTAATTTTTTTATTACTTTATTTTCCTACGATACTGTGCTGAGTCTTTGATTTATTTTAAACAATTTTCCATGTTTCCATGTTTTATTTGTGCACTTTCATTTTTGAAATAGTTCTTGATTTATTATATCAACTGATTGACCACAGCTGTGACTATTTAAGTGCATCACTTCCTGTTAAAAATAAACAAACTGCACCCTGACGAAGACCTTGTCGAAACCGGTCTGTGTTTGGCAGCGCCTGTGCAGTTTATATTAAAATTATAAGAAGTACACTTTTTGCCGTGCACCTCTTTACTTTTGTTTTGTTACGTTGTTTTGGAGAGTGGGTGTTTTTCCTGTATTTTGTACAATTTGATCATAAGTTAAGCAGATATTTAAGTATTTTTTGGGATTTTTACCAAAAAAGTTAGATAATATAATATTTGTTGCAGTATTGGACACTAAAAAAACAAACCTAATACCTTTAGTAAGAACATAAAGAAAGAAAATATAAGGTATTTTATTGACATATATTATTTCCAGGCTTTTGCAGGCCTTATAAAATGACGTGAGTTGGTCACATGTGTATTACGTCATCGCTTTCATCACACGCCTCTCATTAGCTCTTCACAACATCGTTAAACCACTGACAGTCCGCTCCAAGGACAGCAGTCCCTGGCGCTAAATTCCATTTTTTTTTTGGAGGGGAACTAGCGTTTTAGCAGGTGATGGACATTTGTCATTGGCCTTCATGACCGGACGCAGATGGTTTCTGACGGCGCTCTGTCACTCTGTCACAGCCCCGCGAGGCGCCGGATGATGGAGGTGTCGTCGCTCCACCAACTCCCCCATCGGTGCACGACCCACAAAAGGTAAAAAAAAAAAACCTGTCAGTCGACAGATGTGCGTCACGTTATGAACTGAGGAAAGGCTTGCGAAGACGAATAATGATCTGCTGCCAGATCATTATTAAGAAAAAACGACCGACAGAAAGGCGAGAAACTATTTTTATTTCAACAAAACTCTAAAGACCCACTGCACAGTTCCTATCTTCACAATAAAGGCGCTGCTTCATCCTGCCTGCGCTAACAAAATAAGAGTCTCAGCAAGCTAGCGTGCGCAAGCTAGCTGTAAATCACTTTAAAAATGCATTCAAAAACCGTCGACAATACTTCATTTACGTTCCGTAACCTGTATAATAACTGACAGGTTCAAACACTGATGACGTCTATTAAACAAGACAAGAAGCAAGGAATTAAACAGAGACAGAATTAAATTTGGCTCAATTGAGAACAGACATCTGGACTGTACTCTCTGCACAGTCTCACCACGCTCCTGACGAAAGATTGTACGCCTCCTCTTTTATTTGGACTTTCCCTAAATAGAATAGAATAGAACAGAATAGAATAGAATAGAATAGAATAGAATATATTAGAATAGAATGGACTTTATTGTCATTATATTTGCATATAACCAGATTAAAGACTCCAACTTAAGGTGCGGTATTGGGAACAAATATGGGGTAAAAATAAATTACACAAGAGGTAAAAAAGAAAAAAAAAACAACTAACAGTTGAAATAAACAGACTACTATCCAATAAAAACAATAAGCAATCCTGTACAATATACAAAACACTGTAGAAATACAAAATACTGTACAATATACAGAACAAGACATAAGTAACGATCAGTGTCGGACGTATTGCACTCGAAGGGTAATATTGCACAGTAGGGTATTACATGGCAACAGCTGTTTCTAAGGGACGGGGGTCGTAAACAGCCATTGCCTTTGATTACAAACAGTTCAAAGAAAAGGTCGGTTCAAAGAAAAGGTCGTAAAACAGTTCACAGAAAAGGTCGTAAAACAGCTCAAAGAAAAGGTCGCCTGGAGGGGAGTCTGGTCCTGCTTCCTCTCCGCTTTGTAGTTCTTGGGTCAAGACACAATCTTTCTGTGGATTACAATACATCAAAGAAACAGAACACCTTCATGTTGCTTCCCATCCTACACAGTGGAGTTTTACAAGCCTTCTTCTTGGTAGGTTCAAAGACAGCTTTTGTCTTCTTGCCAGGAACTCATGGCAACACAAAGTTAAAATTACTCTGACATAAACCAAGCTGTAGAGAATTGTTATTGTAACACTGAGGAACTCTTTTCTGCCGTGGTAACACATCTGTATTAGCCGTAAAAGGTAGCTACGGCAAGCGATAAGCTCGTTTCTACGTCGGCACGAAACGCGTTTGAGTTTGTACTGCACAACACTGCGCTTTGACACCAATCTGTACTGAATGAAAAACATGAAAAATGATATTACAGTATATGTAAAGTAGTATTTCATGTTTTGTTTGTACACAGCTAGCAAGACAGTGTATGTACTGTAGTTGTAATAACACGCATGACGTGCCGCATGTATCATGATCAATATTTAAAACTGAAAATCACTCGATGGAAAGTTGTACGTTTGGTCCAGCTGGCTGGGGAAGGTTTTTTTTCGGTTTATTTGGGTAAGCACTCAATTTATGTTGAAATAGTTTGGCTTCAATTTCCACATTTTGTAGCTTCGAGTCACTTTCACCTTATTCTCTCGGCATCCGCCTGCTCCAACATGTCACTCTTCCTTCGTGCTCGATTCTACAAGCAGTCGTTCATCCTCAGTATATTCAGCTTCAGAAAGATAAGGTTGGGAATCCTCATTTGTCCAACAATAGTCGTCTTCGTTATCTGTTACCAAGTCTGCCATGATTAAAAAAACACTCACATTTGTTTCCGGAAGTCGGAAGTTGTCTGGTAATGCATAAGATGACCTAAACACGGTAAATATTAAACATATTACATATTATGTTATGAAGGTGTCTGTTACTACATTTGATATATATATATATATATATATATATATATAAATATATATATATATATATATATATATATATATATATATATATATATATATGTATATATACTTGTGTGTATATTGTACATATTACACAATGTTATGAAGGTGTCTGTTACTACTGCAAGTATAAATATATATATATATATATATATATATATATATATATATATATATATATATATATATATATATATATATATATGTATATATATATATATATATCCATCCATCCATTTTCTACCGCTTATTCCCTTTTGGGGTCGCGGGGGGCGCTGGAGCCTATCTCAGCTACAATCGGGCGGAAGGCGGGGTACACCCTGGACAAGTCGCCACCTCACCGCATATATATATATATATATATATATATATAAATATTTATACTTGCAGGGTGTATATTATACATATTACATAATGTTATGAAAGTGTATGTTAATATGTTTTATACTTGCAGTGTGTATATTGTACATATTACACATTGTTATGAAGGTGTCCGTCACTACATTATATGTATGTATATATATATATATATATATATATATATATATATATATATATATATATATATATATATATATATATATATATATATACTTGCAGTGTGTATATGCAACACATTACATATTGTTATGAAGGTGTCTTTTACTACATTATATATATACCTGCAATGTGTATATTGTACATATTACATATTGTTATGAAGGTGTCTGTTACTACATTATATATATATATATATATATGTATATATATATATATATATATATATATATATATATATATATATATATATATATATATATATATATATATATATATATATATATATATATATATATATATATACATATGTATATATATATATATATATATATATATATATATATATATATATATATATATATATATATATATATATATATATATACTTGCAGTGTTTATATTGTACATATTACACATTGTTATGAAGGTTTATGTTACTACATTATATATATATACTTGCAGTGTTTACATAAAACATTGAAGGCTACAACTATGACTCCTATGAGCCGCCTCTTGCAAGTGTTCTTTCATCTTTAGAATCCTTAAAAAAAGACATGAGGTCTTGTCTCTCATAACGATTGTGAAGTCAATATTCCCGAAAAAGTGCAGTAATTCCTATCTTAATTCAGTTACTTTGATGGTAAAGTAAGTACAATTGCATGTTAGAAGTAGACGGATCATAAGAAAGTGGTTATATTTGGATGTAAAAATCTGAAGAAGAAATAAATCAAGTATGAGTCTTGAGGCTGCAGACACGTCTCAGGTGACATATGTCCACAACAGGCCAGCAGGCGGGGGATGAAAGCGCGTCGCCGCCGGCCGTTAGAAGGCCAGCAGCCGTGTGAAAAGGATGGGATGGCGTCTCCAAGGAAATCTCGGCAGGAGTGATGGAGAGCATGGTGACATCGGCGAGGGAACACGCCGGAGTGACACGGGCGGCGACTCGGCCATCGCTCTTATGTTATAAGCGGGGCGAGGGGCGGGAGCAGAGCCTCACGGGATATTATACCTGGAGGTGGATGCTTTGTCAAGACCCAGTTAAATGCTGCAAATGGACATGGAGGTGGGGGGGGGGCTTTGGGGCTCCATCCTTCTCCTCAAACAGATGGTGGAGAATGTGACGCAGCCTTCAGGGACCAAGGGCGAGGGACACGTGACACCGGCACTTCTGGAACATTTGGTCCAAGATGGGGTCCGCCACTCTTCCCCTCGCTCGCCCACCCTCCCTCTGCTGTAATGAGGCCGGAGTAGACTCCCTGGATGGTTAACTCACACGCCATCAAGAGTTTTAGACCGCCTGTCCACACCTGCTTTGACCTTTGAACTCACATTAATGGTGTGAGCCCGTGCCTTTCCCTTACCTGCAAAGAGAACAGGGTGCTAGTGTGTGTGTGTATATATATATATATATATATATATATATATATATATATATATATATATATATATATATATGTAATAATAATATAATAATTGGATTGTGTAATGATATTATAATATTATAATTGAGTAATAATAATATAATATGATTGTGTAATATGATATAATAATATGATTGTGTAATAATAATATAATATGATTGTGTACTAATATAATAATATGATCGGGTAATAAGGATATAATAATATGATTGTGTAATAATATAATAATATGATTGTGTTATACTATTATAGTAATATGATTGTGTAATTATAAAATCATATGATTGTGTAATAAGAATGTAGTAATATGATTGTGTAATAATAATATAATAATATGATTGTGCATTAATCATATAATAATATGATTGTGTAATAATATAATCATACGATTGTGTAATAACAATATAATAATATGATTTTGTGATAATAATAGAATATGATTGTGTGATAATATAATAATACGATTGTGTTGTAATGATATAATATTATGATTGTGTAGTAATAATATAATAATATGATTGTGTAGTAATAATATGATTGTGTAATAATGATATATTAATATGATTGTGTAATAATAACAAAAAAATATGATTGTGTAATAATATAATAATATGATTGGGTAATAATAATATAATAATATGATTGCATAATAATATAATAATATGATTGTGTAATAATAATAGAATAATAAGATGTTCTGATAATAATATAATATGATTGTGTAATAATAATATAATATGATTGTGTAATAATAATATAATATGATTGTGTAATAAAATTATAATATGATTGTGTAATAATTATATAATAATATGTTTGTGTAATAATAATATAATAATATGATTGTGTAATAATATTATATTATTATCATTGAGTAATAATAATATAATATGATTGTGTAATAATAATATAATAATATGACTGTGTAATAATAATATAATATGATTGTGTAATAATATAATCATATGATTGTGTAATAATGATATAATAATATGATTGTGTAATAATAAAATAATATTATTGTGTCATAATATTATAGTAGTATGATTGTGTATTAATAAAATAATATGATTGTGTAATAATAATGTAGTAATATGATTGTGTAATGATAATATAATAATATGATTGTGCATTAATCATATAATAATATGATTGTGTAATAATATAATCATATGATTGTGTAATAACAATACAATAATTTGATTGTGTGATAATAATAGAATATGATTGTGTAATAATATAATAATACGATTGTGTTGTAATGATATAATTTTATGATTGTGTAATAATAATATAATAATAATATTGTGTAATAATAATATAATAACATGATTGTGTAGTAATAATATGATTGTGTAATAATGATATATTAATATGATTGTGTAATAATAACACAAAAATATGATTGTGTAATAATATAATAATATTATTGGGTAATAATAATATAATAATATGATTGCATAATAATATAATAATATGATTGTGTAATAATAATAGAATAATAAGATTTTCTAATAATAATATAATAGTATGATTGTGTAATAATAATATAATATGATTGTGTAATAATAATATAATATGATTGTGTAATAAAATTATAATATGATTGTGTAATAATTATATAATAATATGATTGTGTAATAATAATATAATAATATGATTGTGTAATAATATTATATTATTATCATTGAGTAATAATAATATAATATGATTGTGTAATATAATATAATAATATGATTGTGTAATAATAATATAATAATATGATTGTGTAATAATAATATAATATGATTGTGTAATAATATAATCATATGATTGTGTAATAATGATATAATAATATGATTGTGTAATAATAAAATAATATGATTGTGTCATAATATTATAGTAGTATGATTGTGTATTAATAAAATAATATGATTGTGTAATAATAATGTAGTAATATGATTGTGTAATAATAATATAATAATATGATTGTGCATTAATCATATAATAATATGATTGTGTAATAATATAATCATATGATTGTGTATTAACAATATAATAATATGATTGTGTGATAATAATAGAATATGATTGTGTAATAATATAATAATATGATTGTGTTATAATGTTATAATATTATGATTGTGTAGTAATAATATAATAAAATGATTGTGTAATAATAATATAATAACATGATTGTGTAGTAATAATATGATTGTGTAATAATAATATATTAATATGATTGTGTAATAATAACACAAAAATGTGATTGTGTAATAATATAATAATATGATTGTGTAATAATAATATAACATGATTGTGTAATAAAATTATAATATGATTGTGTAATAATTATATAATAATATGATTGTGTAATAATATAATAATATGATTGAGTAATAATAATATATTATGATTGTGTAATAATTATATAATAACATGATTGTGTAGTAATAATATGATTGTGTAATAATAATATAGTAATATGATTGTACAATAATAATAATATAACAATATGATTGTGTAATAATTATATAATAATATGATTGTATAATAATAATATAATAATTTGATTGTGTAATAATATAATAATGGTTTTGTATGTATATATATGTATATAGAGAGAGAGAGAGAGAGAGAGAGAGAGAGAGAGAGAGAGAGAGAGAGAGAGAGAGAGATGTAGATATTATTTTTAGCAAATATTAGCTCATTTGGAATTTGATGCCTGCAACATGTTTCAAAAAAAGCTGTCACGAAAGGACAAAAAAGACTTAGAAAGTTGAGGAATGCTCATCAAACACTTATTTGGAACATCCCACAGGTGAACAGGCTAATTGGGAACAGGTGGGTGCCATGATTGGGTATAAAAGCAGCTTCCATGAAATGCTCAGTCATTCACAAACAAGGACGGGGGCGAGGGTCACCACGTTGTCAACAAATGCCTGAGCAAATTGTCAAAAAGTTTGAGAACATCATTTCTCAACCAGCTATTGCAAGGAATTTAGGGATTTCACCATCTACGCTCCGTAATATCATCAAAAGGTTCAGAGAATCTGAAGAAATAACTGCACTTAACATTGAATGCCTGTGACCTTGGATCCCTCAAGCGGTACTGCATCAAAAAGCGACTTCCGTGTGTAAAGGATATCACCACATGGGCTCAGAAACACTTCAGAAAACCACTGTCAGTAACTACAGTCAGTCGCTGCATCTGTAAGTGCAAGTTAAAACTCTACTATGCAAAGCCAAAGTCATTTATCAACAACACCCAGAATCGCCCAAGCTCATCTAAGATGGACTGATGCAAAGTGGAAAAGTGTTCTGTGGTCTGATGAGTCCACATTTCAAATTGTTTTGGAAAACTGAGTACGTCGTGTACTCCGGAAAAAAATAGGAAAAGAACCATCCGGATTTGTTTAGGCGCAAAGTGGAAAAGCCGGCATGTGTGATGGTATGGGGGTGTATTAGTGCCCAAGGCATGGGTAACTTACACATCTGTGAAGGCACCATTAATGCTGAAAGGTGTGTATATATATATATATATATTTATATATATATATATATATATATATATATATATATATATATATATATATATATATAAATATATATATGTGTGTGTATGTATGTATATAATTATCAAAATACTGATTGATAGCTGCACTTTGATGAACTCACGGACTGACTGGCGCCAGATTGGGAGCTTTAACGTTAACACGAAAACAGGAGACATTAACGCCTTTCCCCATGAAGAAACAACATACCCTAATATGAGCTTACATAAACACGTTTCCATTTTACGGTGCGTTCAAGGGCCCGACGACTGAGTAGGACACCGCCACGCCCGCCAGAAATGTAAATAATAATAATAAAAGATTGTATTTGTTATGCACTTTTCATTTAAATACATCTTAAAGTGCTACAGTACTGATATATGATACAGTAAAATGTTTGTTATTAAAAAAAAACCATAGGAAACAAAACATGCAAAATAGTGTCTTTTCAAACAGTGCGTCTATTTGTCATATGTATTAAAAACAATAATATATATAAAAAAATATATATATATGTAAGTACTTATTCACTCATCTAAGTATTAAAAAAGTGAAATATACCCCCGTACAAAAAAGGGAAATTCATGACAACAAACAGATAGTATGAATAAAGAAAGTCATCATCTTTAGTATTCACGACTGCTTTAACGCCAAACACAACCAATAAAAGCAGCAGGACGTTCCCACATGAAAGAGTCCGGAATGAAATCAGAGGAGATAACAGACTGTAATATTCTTCCTCCTGCACGTCATGTGACCCTGCGACATGATCGTTCTTCACCGGCGCAGCGTGAGTACGCAGCGTGAGGCGTCCTGCTTCCAATGGTGCAAATGTGCCATGTGCTCCAGTCTTAATTAGACAGATGGCGCGTCCGACCACCTCATAAAATGATGTTGTTTTTTTTTCATTCCTAACACCCGATAAAAACAATAAAGATGTGAAGACGTGTGTGTCATGTTCAAACACTGATGACTTATTAAACAAGACAAGAAGCAAAGAATCAAACAGAGACAGAATTCAATTTGGCTCAATTGAGGAGAGACGCCGGGACACTGTACTCTTGTACAGTCTCCAGCACGCTCTGGCGAAAGATTGTACGCCTCCTCCTTTATTTGACTTTCCCTGACCACATGACCACAGCTGCTTCCAAAGGGGAAGTGGGTCGTAAACAGCGTTGCTTTTGGTTACAGAACAGTTCAAAAGAAAAGGTCGTAAACACTTCACAGAAAAGTTCGTAAAACAGTTGAAAAAGGAAGTCGCCTGGAGAGGATTCTGGTCTTTTCCATTTGTAGTCCTTGGGTCAGACAATATATTTCTGTTTGATTACAATACATGAAAGAAACAGGAACACCTTCACCTTGCTTCCCCCCTGCCCAGTGGAGTTTTACGAGCCTTACTCCCGGTGGGTTCAAAGGCAGCTTTTGCTTCTCACCGGGCACGCATTGTAACACAAAGTTTTTGTGATAACTTATAAACAATTATTCTAACAGTGTGGAGGCCAGATTTTATTCACCAGTGTTTGTAACCTGAGTGTCTAACTTGTATTTTTTATTTTTAACCAGGTAAAAATCCCATTGAGATCTTTTCCAAGGGAGACCTGGCCAAGAGGGCAGCAGCAAGGTTACATTAAAAACAGTAAACAACACATAAAAAAATCACATTTACAACATTAAAACTTGCTCACATAACACATGTGCATACAGACAAGGTAGACTGCAATCCTTTCACAGAAGCTTTAAAGGGGAACATTATCACAATTTCAGAAGGGTTAAAACCATTAAAAATCAGTTCCCAGTGGCTTTTTTTATTTTTTGAAGTTTTTTTTCAAAATTTTACCCATCACGCAATATCCCTAAAAAAGCTTCAAAGTGCCTGATTTTAACCATCGTTTCTCAACACCCGTCCATTTTCCTGTCACGTCACATAGTGAATACAAACAAACAGGGCGGAAAGAACAGCAAGCTATAGCGACATTAGCTCGGATTCAGACTCGGATTATTTGCCAAAAAAAAAAAAAGTTTCCCAGTTGGACCATTAAATATCTTGTCTTTGCAGTCTATTCAATTGAATATAAGTTGAAAAGGATTTGCAAATCTTTGTATTCACTTTTTATTTACCATTTACACAACGTGACAACTTCACTTCACTTTTTTGCACACTCTCTGCATTCTCTCGACGAGCTTCAAGAGGGAATCACCTGAAATGGTTTTCACTTCACAGGTGTGCTTTAAACACTCTTCGAGAGAATGCCAAGAGTGTGCAAAGCAGTAATCAGAGAAAAGGGTGGCTATTTTGAAGAATCTAGAATATATGTTTCAGTGACAATAAGTTTGGAGGAGAAAAGGTGAGGCCTTTAATCCCAGGAACACCATACCTACCGTCAAGCATGGTGGTGGTAGTATTATGCTCTGGGCCTGTTTTGCTGCCAATGGAACTGGTGCTTTACAGAGAGTAAACGGGACAATGAAAAAGGAGGTTTACCTCAAAAATGTGACGGCAAAAACGACGTCGGTAACAATATTTTAATTAACTATAGTAGATATAACAAAAAATGCAGCAAAAACTTAGCACAAACATTTGGGGAGATTTTTGACAAGGTTGGGGGGGTCTGGCTATGAATAGACGGCGTCAATCGTCAGAATTTTTTGAAATCTTAGAATAACTTCAAAAATGTATGGCAAAAAGGAACATTTAGTAACTATATTAGTAGATCAAACAATAAATGTTGGTGAGAAAAAAAAAATCAGTCTATGCCTGGGCTCCTGGAGAGGGGGTCCAGACTGAGGCGAAGGAAGACAAACAAAAAACTCTTAGCCATAGCACACAAAAACATGTGCGGAAGAGGGAAACATCAAACATCAAAGGACACAAAGGACATTAAAGACATGAAAAGAGCAGAACTGATGCAACCAGCCACTTCTACACACAGCCACAAAAGTAAAACAAACAAAAAAAAAACCTATACACTGTGGTGGCCTCTGCGGTGTTCCACGCAATCGTCTGCTGGGGTGGAAGGAGCATGGCCAGAGACAGGAGCAGACCCAACAAAGCAACCAAGAGAGTCGACTCCACCAACTCTCGGCCAGTGTCCAGTCTGCATGGATGAGCGAGACGCATGGGTGCGTCTAAGGAGACCGAAGTGTCTTGGCTGTTCATTCAGCCAAGACACTGTGAAACCCGTCTGAGCCGGCAGGAGCAGACCCAACAAAGCAGCCAAGAGAGTCAACTCCATCAACTCTCGGCCAGTGTCCAGTCTACATGGAAGAGCAAGACGCATGGATGCGTCTAAGGAGACCGAAGTGTCCGATACATGTTCATTCAGCCAAGACACTGTGAAGCCCGTCCGTCCCGGCAGGAGCAGACCCAACAAAGCAACCAAGAGAGTCGACTCCACCAACTCTCGGCCAGTGTCCAGTCTGAAAGGATGAGCGAGACGCATGGATGCGTCTAAGGAGACCGAAGTGTTCGATACCTGTTCATTCAGCCAAGACACTGTGAAGCCCGTCCGTACCAGCAGGAGCAGACCCAACAAAGCAACCAAGAGAGTCGACTCCATCAACTCTCGGCCAGTGTCCAGTCTGCATGGATGAGCGAGACGCATGGATGCGTCTGAAGAGATCGAAGTGTCTTGGCTGTTCATTCAGCCAAGACACTGTGAAGCCCGTTCGTGCCGGCAGGAGCAGACCCAACAAAGCAACCGAGAGAGTCGACTCCACCAACTCTCGGCCAGTGTCCAGTCTGCATGGATGAGCGAGACGCATGGATGTGTCTAAAGAGATCAAAGTGTGTTGGCTGTTCATTCAGCCAAGACACTGTGAAGCCCGTCCGTGCCGGCAGGAGCAGACCCAACAAAGCAACCAAGAGAGTCGACTCCACCAACTCTCGGCCAGTGTCCAGTCTGCATGGATGAGCGAGACGCATGGATGCGTCTGAAGAGATCGAAGTGTCTTGGCTGTTCATTCAGCCAAGACACTGTGAAGCCCGTTCGTGCCGGCAGGAGCAGACCCAACAAAGCAACCGAGAGAGTCGACTCCACCAACTCTCGGCCAGTGTCCAGTCTGCATGGATGAGCGAGACGCATGGATGTGTCTAAAGAGATCAAAGTGTGTTGGCTGTTCATTCAGCCAAGACACTGTGAAGCCCGTCCGTGCCGGCAGGAGCAGACCCAACAAAGCAACCAAGAGAGTCGACTCCACCAACTCTCGGCCAGTGTCCAGTCTGCATGGATGAACGAGACGCATGGATGCGTCTAAGGAGACCGAAGTGTCCGATGCCTGTTCATTCAGCCAAGACACTGTGAAGCCCGTCCGTCCCGGCGCTCAGCGCCAGCTCAAGGAACATTTAGTAACTATATTATAATTAACTATAGTCGATCAAAAAGTAAATGCAGTAAAACAAGTAATGTATGCCTTTCCCTTACCTCTTACCGACAAAGAGAACAGGGTGCCAGTGTGTATATATATATATATATATATATATCCATCCATCCATTTTCTACCGCTTATTCCCTTTTGGGGTCGCGGGGGGCGCTGGAGCCTATCTCAGCTACAATCGGGCGGAAGGCGGTGTACACCCTGGACAAGTCACCACCTCATCGCAGGGCCAACGCAGATAGACAGACAACATTCACACTCACATCCACACACTAGGGCCAATATATATATATATATATATATATATATATATATGTATATATATATATATATATATATATATATATATATATATATATATATATATATATATATATATATATATATATATGTATATATATATATATATATATATATATATATATATATATATATATATATATATATATGTGTGTGTAATAATAATATAATAATATGATTGTGTAATAATATTATAATATTATTATTGAGTAATAGTAATATAATATGATTGTGTGATATAATATAATAATATGATTGTGTAATAATAATATAATAATATGATTGTGTAGTAATAATATAATATGATTGTGTAAAAATATAATAACATGATTGTGTAATAATGATATAATAATATGATTGTGTAATAATATGATAATATGATTGTGTAATAATAATATAGTAATATGATTGTGTAATGATAATATAATAATATGATTGTGTATTAATAATATAATAATATGATTGTGTAATAATATGATCATATGATTGTGTAATAACAATATAATAATATGATTGTGTAAAAATAATATAATATGATTGTGTAATAATATAATAATACGATTGTGTTATAATGATTTAATATTATGATTGTGTAATAATAATATAATAATATGATTGAGTAATAATAATATATTATGATTGTGTAATAATAATATAATAACATGATTGTGAAGTAATAATATGATTGTGTAATAATAATATATTAATATGATTGTGTAATAATAATAGAATAATATGATTGTGTAATAATATAATAATATGATTGGATAATAATAATATAATAATATGATTGCATAATAATATAATAATATGATTGTGTAATAATAGAATAATATGATTTTGTAATAATAATATAAAAGTATGATTGTGTAATAATAATATAATATGATTGTGTAATAATAATATAATATGATTGTGTAATAATAATATAATAATATGATTGAGTAATAATAATATAATATGATTGTGTAATAATAATATAATGACATGATTGTGAAGTAATAATATGATTGTGTAATAATAATATATTAATATGATTGTGTAATAATAATAGAATAATATGATTGTGTAATAATATAATAATATGATTGGATAATAATAATATAGTAATATGATTGCATAATAATATAATAATATGATTGTGTAATAATAGAATAATATGATTTTGTAATAATAATATAAATGTATGATTGTGTAATAATAATATAATATGATTGTGTAATAATAATATAATATGATTGTGTAATAATAATATAATATGATTGTGTAATAATAATATAATAATATGATTGAGTAATAATAATATAATATGATTGTGTAATAATAATATAATAACATGATTGTGAAGTAATAATATGATTGTGTAATAATAATATATTAATATGATTGTGTAATAATAATAGAATAATATGATTGTGTAATAATATAATACTATGATTGGGTAATAATAATATAATAATATGATTGAGTAATAATAATATAATATGATTGTGTATTAATAATATAATAACATGATTGTGAAGTAATAATATGATTGTGTAATAATAATATATTAATATGATTGTGTAATAATAATAGAATCATATGATTGTGTAATAATATAATAATATGATTGGGTAATAATAATATAATAATATGATTGCATAATAATATAATAATATGATTGTGTAATAATAGAATAATATGATTTTGTAATAATAATATAAAAGTATGATTGTGTAATAATAATATAATATGATTGTGTAATAATAATATAATATGATTGTGTAATAATAATATGATTGAGTAATAATAATATAATATGATTGTGTAATAATAATATAATAACATGATTGTGAAGTAATAATATGATTGTGTAATAATAATATATTAATATGATTGTGTAATAATAATAGAATAATATGATTGTGTAATAATATAATAATATGATTGGGTAATAATAATATAACAATATGATTGAGTAATAATAATATAATATGATTGTGTAATAATAATATAATAACATGATTGTGAAGTAATAATATGATTGTGTAATAATAATATATTAATATGATTGTGTAATAATAATAGAATCATATGATTGTGTAATAATATAATAATATGATTGGGTAGTAATAATATAATAATATGATTGCATAATAATATAATAATATGATTGTGTAATAATAGAATAATATGATTTTGTAATAATAATATAAAAGTATGATTGTGTAATAATAATATAATATGATTGTGTAATAATAATATAATATGATTGTGTAATAATAATATAATAATATGATTGAGTAATAATAATATAATATGATTGTGTGATAATAATATAATAACATGATTGTGAAGTAATAATATGATTGTGTAATAATAATATATTAATATGATTGTGTAATAATAATAGAATAATATGATTGTGTAATAATATAATAATATGATTGGGTAATAATAATACAAAAATATGATTGCATAATAATATAATAATATGATTGTGAGATAATATAATAATATGATTTTGTAATAATAATACAAAAGTATGATTGTGCAATAATAATATAATATGATTGTGTAATAATAATATAATATGATTGTGGAATAATAATATAATATGATTGTGTAATAATATAATAATATGATTGTGTAATAATAATATAATAATATGATTGAGTAATAATAATATAATATGATTGTGTAATAATAATATAGTAATATGATTGTATAATAATAATATAATACCATGATTGTGTAATAATATAATAATGGTTTTGGGTTTTGTATATATTTATATATATATATATATATATATATATATATATATATATATATATATATATATATATATATATATATATATATATATATATACAGTATATATATATATATATATATATATATATATATATATATATATATATATATAGATAGATATTATTTTTTGTAAATATTAGAACATTTGGAATTTGATGCCGGCAATACAATGATTTGCAAATCATTGTATTCCGTTTATATTTACATGTAGCACAATTTCCCAACTCATATGGAAACGGGGTTTGTACAGTCATCACACAATCAGAGTATATATGTTGAAGTATTTACATTATTTACAATCCGGGGTGTGGGATGTGGAGGGCGTTGGGGTTGGTGACGGCTAAAGAAAAAAGAAAAGGCCAGCAGGTAGATGAAGAGGTGTGCACGGCTTTCTGCACACGCAGCACTTTTCATGTGTCATGAGAGGAATTGATTTGAGTGACGTTGACCGTCACCCGTAACTCACTTCAAATTATTACCCCCAGCTCTCACGCAATAAGGCCGCGCTCGCATTTTATTTGATGTCATTTTTTTTTGCCCCCCCGCCCTTTTTTTTTTTTTATCACGTGGCATAAATTAGTTCCTGTTGCAGCGAGAGGCCGGCCCGAGTGTCCTCTGAAGCGCCGGCCCAGCCAGGGCAGGTGTAGCCGAGTCATCAATAACAGCCAGGGAGTCGGCCAGCGTGCGCTACCTGTTTCCAATTACACCTTTTGTTTGGCCGGCGGATTATTTACGAGCGCGCCTGATTTGCATGTGGCACGTTTTGGATGGCGGGCTCAATAAACAGGGCGATAAACCTGGAAACTGTATCACGATATAAGTGTCAGTGTGAACGTACTAACTCATGCTCACTTCATCATCTTTTTTTGCCTCGCTCTAGTCAGGTATTTTCTTCATATTTCCATCCATCCATCCATCCATCTTCTTCCGCTTATCCGAGATCGGGTCGCGGGGGCAGCAGCTTAAGCAGGGAAGCCCAGACTTCCCTCTCCCCAGCCACTTCGTCCAGCTCCTCCCGGGGAACCCGAGGCGTTCCCAGGCCAGCCGGGAGACATAGTCTTCCCAACGTGTCCTGGGTCTTCCCCGTGGCCTCCTACCGGTCGGACGTGCCCGAAACACCTCCCTAGGGAGGCGTTCGGGTGGCATCCTGACCAGATGCCCGAACCACCTCATCTGGCTCCTCTCGATGTGGAGGAGCAGCGGCTTTACTTTGAGCTCCCCCCGGATGACAGAGCTTCTCACCCTATCTTTAAGGGAGAGCCCCGCCACTCGGCGGAGGAAACTCATTTCGGCCGCTTGTACCCGTGATCTTGTCCTTTCGGTCATGACTCAAAGCTCATGACCATAGGTGAGGATGGGAACGTAGATCGACCGGTAAATCGAGAGCTTTGCCTTCCGGCTCAGCTCCTTCTTCACCACAACGGATCGATACAGCATCCGCATTACTGAAGACGCCGCACCGATCCGCCTGTCGATCTCACGATCCACTCTTCCCCCACTCGTGAACAAGACTCCGAGGTACTTGAACTCCTCCACTTGGGGCAAGATCTCCTCCCCAACCCGGAGATGGCACTCCACCCTTTTTCGGGAGAGAACCATGAACTCGGACTTGGAGGTGCTGATTCCCATCCCAGTCGCTTCACACTCGGCTGCGAACCGATCCAGTGAGAGCTGAAGATCTTGGCCGGGGGAAGCCATCAGGACCACATCATCTGCAAATAGCAGTGACCTAATCCTGCAGCCACCAAACCAGATCCCCTCAACGCCCTGACTGCGCCTAGAAATTCTGTCCATAAAGGTTATGAACAGAATGGGTGACAAAGGGCAGCCTTGGCGGAGTCCAACCCTCACTGGAAACGTGTCCGACTTACTGCCGGCAATGCGGACCAAGCTCTGACACTGATTATACAGGGAGCGAACTGCCACAATAAGACAGTCCGTTACCCCATACTCTCTGAGCACTCCCCACAGGACTTCCCGGGGTACACGGTCGAATGCCTTCTCCAAGTCCACAAAGCACATGTAGACTGGTTGGGCAAACTCCCATGCACCCTCAAGGACCCTGCCGAGAGTATAGAGCTGGTCCACAGTTCCACGACCAGGACGAAAACCACACTGTTCCTCCTGAATCCGAGGTTCGACTATCCGGCGTAGCCTCCTCTCCAGTACACCTGAATAGACCTTACCGGGAAGGCTGAGGAGTGTGATCCCACGATAGTTGGAACACACCCTCCGGTTCCCCTTCTTAAAGAGAGGAACCACCACCCCGGTCTGCCAATCCAGAGGTACCGCCCCCGATGTCCACGCGATGTTGCAGAGTCTTGTCAACCAAGACAGCCCCACAACATCCAGAGCCTTAAGGAACTCCGGGAAGATCTCATCCACCCCCGGGGCCTTGCCACCGAGGTGCTTTTTAACTACATCGGCAACCTCAGCCCCAGAAATAGGAGAGCCCACCACAGATTCCCCAGGCCCTGCTTCCTCATAGGAAGACGTGCTGGTAGGATTGAGGAGGTCTTCGAAGTATTCCCTCCACCGATCCACAACATCCGCAGTCGAGGTCAGCAGAGCACCATCCCCACCATACACGGTGTTGACACTGCACTGCTTTCCCTTCCTGAGGCGGCGGATGGTGGTCCAGAATTGCTTCGAAGCCGTCCGGAAGTCTTTTTCCATGGCCTCCCCGAACTCCTCTCATGTCCGAGTTTTTGCCTCCGCGACCGCTGAAGCCACACATCGCTTGGCCTGTCGGTACCTGTCTGCTGCCTCAGGAGTCCCATGAGCCAAAAGAACCCGATAGGACTCCTTCTTCAGCCTGACGGCATCCCTCACCGCCGGCGTCCACCAACGGGTTCTAGGATTACCGCCACGACAGGCACCAACTACCTTGCGGCCACAGCTCCAATCGGCCCCCTCGGCAATAGATTGTTTATCAGATTCAAACTATTCTTCATATTTTGACTTCATATTTAGTTTTTTACATTTAACAAGAGAGCACAGCCCACCAAGTCAAACTCCTGGTGAGTTAAAGATACGTCGCCAATAAAGCTGATTCTGATTTGAGTCGATATCGATAATTGTGTGAATGCTCCAAAGAATTCACACAATTATAGGGTTTTTCTTCTTTTTCTTCTTCTTCTCCAGATTTTGGCACGCTCTACCTTCCACATTTTTCATCCGATTCAAACCGTTCCAACTTAAAACTGTTCGGCCTATTGGAGAATCGCAAACTTTCCCTTGACAAATTCCCCAAATTCCCAGATTTCCCAGAATTCCAGATTTTTCGGGAGATTTTCCCCATTCAAAATGAATTGGCCCTTTTTCAAACTGCCACCATCTCCACATTTTTCAACCCATTCAAACTATTCCACCTTCAACATATTCCACTCATCCTGGACATTCAAACTATTATTTTTACAAATTCTGAGAATTCCCCAAATTCCCGTTTTTTTCCAACCCTTTTTTTACCCTTTTTTGTGGCGACTACAGCTTCCACATTTTTCAACCCACTTTAACCATCAAATGATTCCTCTTAATCAGGACAAAAAAATCAAAGTTATTTTTTTAACTGGAAAAATTCCCGATTTTCCCGAAATTCCCGGAGTTCCGTAATACTATTTTTCAATTAAAAATGTTACTACTTCAACATTTCTTGAACAATTTGAAATTTGACCAACCATTTCAACTCATTCACAAAATTTCCCCCAAATATTGCTGCTTTTCCCGAAATTCCCAAATTTCCATGAAATTCCCATTGAAATGAATGGGACATCTTTCAAAGATCCACAACTCCTACATTTTTTTAATCAGATTCAAACTATTCCAATTTCAAAATATTCCACTCATCCTGCACATTAAAACTATTATTTATACAAGTTAAAAACATTTCCAAAAGTCCCAAAATTCCCATTTTTTTCAAACCCATTTTTTCACCCTTTTTTCTGGCGACTACAGCTTCCACATTTTTCAACCCACTTTAACCATCAAATGATTCCTCTTAATCAGGACAAAACAATCAAAGTTATTTTTTTAACTGGAAAAATTCCCGATTTTCCCGAAATTCCCGGAATTCCGTAATACTATTTCTCAATTAAAAATGTTACTACTTCAACATTTCTTGACCAATTTGAAATTTGACCAACCATTTCAACTCATTCACAAAATTTCCCCCAAATATTGCTGCTTTTCCCGAAATTCCCAAATTTCCATGAAATTCCCATTGAAATGAATTGGACATCTTTCAAAGATCCAAAACTCCTACATTTTTTCATCAAATTCAAACTATTCCAATTTCAAAATATTCCACTCATCCTGGAGATTAAAACTATTATTTCTACAAGTTAAAAACAATTCCAAAAGTTCCAAATTCCACATTTTTCAACCCACTTTAACCGTCAAACCATTCCTCTTAATCAGGAAAAAAAAAACAAAGTTATTTTTTGAACTGGAAAAATTCCCGATTTCCGCAAAATTCCTGGAATTCCGTAATACTTTTTCTCAATTAAAAATGTTACTACTTCAACATTTTTTGACCAATTTGAAACATTCCAACACCAACCATTTCAACTCATTCACAAAATTCAAAATTATTAGCATTTACAAAAAATTCCCGCTTTTCCTGAAATTCCCAAATTTCCATGAAATTCCCATTGAAATGAATGGGACATTTTTCAAAGTTCCCCGACTCACACATTTTTTTTATCAGATTCAAACCGTTCCAACTTCACACTGTTCGACCTATTCGGGAATCGCGGGCTTTCCCTTGAAAAATTCCAAAAATCCCCAGATTTCCCAGAATTCCAGGTTTTCCGGGACATTTTCCCCTTTCAAAATGAATTGGCCATTTTTTAAACTTCCACCATTTCCACATTTTTCAACCCATTCAAACCATTTCACCTTCAACACATTCCACTCATCCTGGAAATTCAAACTCTCATTTTTCCAAGTTCAAAAAATTCCAAGAACTCCCAAAATTCCCGTTTTTTTCCAACCCTTTTTTCACCCTTTTTTCTGGCGACTACAGCTTCCACATTTTTCAACCCCACTTTAACCATTAAATCATTCCTCTTAATCAGGACAGAAAAATCTAAGTAATTTTTTTAACTGGAAAAATTCCCGATTTTCCCGAAATTCCCGGAATTCCGTAATACTATTTTTCAATTAAAAATGTTACTACTTCAATATTTCTTGACCAATTTGAAATTTGACCAACCATTTCAACTTATTCACAAAATTTCCCCCAAATATTCCTGCTTTTCCCGAAATTCCCAAATTTCCATGAAATTCCCATTGAAATGAATGGGACATCTTTCAAAGATCCACAACTCCTACATTTTTTATCAGACTCAAACTATTCCAATTTCAAAATATTCTACTCATCCTGGACATTAAAACTATTATTTATACAAGTTAAAAACATTTCCAAAAGTCCCAAAATTCCCGTTTTTTTCAAACCCATTTTTTCACACTTTTTTCTGGCGACTACAGCTTCCACATTTTTCAACCCACTTTAACCATCAAATGATTCCTCTTAATCAGGACAAAAAAAATCAAAGTTATTTTTTTAACTGGAAAAATTCCCGATTTCCCCGAAATTCCCGGAATTCCGTAATACTATTTCTCAACTAAAAATGTTACTACTTCAACATTTCTTGACCAATTTGAAATTTGACTAACCATTTCAACTCATTCACAAAATTTCCCCCAAATATTGCTGCTTTTCCCGAAATTCCCAAATTTCCATGAAATTCCCGTTGAAATGAATGGGACATCTTTCAAAGATCCACAACTCCTACATTTTTTATCAGATTCAAACTATTCCAATTTCAAAATATTCCACTCATCCTGGAGATTAAAACTATTTATTTTACAAGTTAAAAACATTTCCAAAAGTTCCAAAATTCCTGTTATTTTCAAACCGATTTCTTCACCCTTTTTTCTGGCGACTACAGCTTCCACATTTTTCAACCCACTTTAACCATCAAATGATTCCTCTTAATCAGGACAAAAAAAATCAAAGTTATTTTTTTAACTGGAAAAATTCCCGATTTTCCCGATATTCCCGGAATTCCGTAATACTATTTCTCAACTAAAAATGTTACTACTTCAACATTTCTTGACCAATTTGAAATTTGACTAACCATTTCAACTCATTCACAAAATTTCCCCCAAATATTGCTGCTTTTCCCGAAATTCCCAAATTTCCATGAAATTCCCGTTGAAATGAATGGGACATCTTTCAAAGATCCACAACTCCTACATTTTTTATCAGATTCAAACTATTCCAATTTCAAAATATTCCACTCATCCTGGAGATTAAAACTATTTATTTTACAAGTTAAAAACATTTCCAAAAGTTCCAAAATTCCTGTTATTTTCAAACCGATTTCTTCACCCTTTTTTCTGGCGACTACAGCTTCCACATTTTTCAACCCACTTTAACCATCAAATGATTCCTCTTAATCAGGACAAAAAAAATCAAAGTTATTTTTTTAACTGGAAAAATTCCCGATTTTCCCGATATTCCCGGAATTCCGTAATACTATTTCTCAACTAAAAATGTTACTACTTCAACATTTCTTGACCAATTTGAAATTTGACTAACCATTTCAACTCATTCACAAAATTTCCCCCAAATATTGCTGCTTTTCCCGAAATTCCCAAATTTCCATGAAATTCCCGTTGAAATGAATGGGACATCTTTCAAAGATCCCCAACTCCTACATTTTTTTATCAGATTCAAACTATTCCAATTTCAAAATATTCCACTCATCCTGGAGATTAAAACTATTTATTTTACAAGTTAAAAACATTTCCAAAAGTTCAAAAATTCCTGTTATTTTCAAACCGATTTTTTCACCCTTTTTTCTGGCGACTACAGCTTCCACATTTTTCAACCCACTTTAACCGTCAAATCATTCCTCTTAATCAGGACAAAAAAAACAAAGTTATTTGTTGAACTGGAAAAATTCCCGATTTCCGCGAAATTCCCGGAATTCCGTAATACTATTTCTCAATTAAAAATGTTACTACTTCAACATTTTTTGACCAATTTGAAAAATTCCAACACCAACCATTTCAACTCATTTACAACATTCAAAATGATTAGCATTTACCAAAAATTCCCGCTTTTCCTGAAATTCCCAAATTTCCATGAAATTTCCATTGAAATGAAGGGGCCATTTTTCAAATTTCCACAACTCCCACATTTTTTTTATCAGATTCAAACCGTTCCAACTTCAAACTGTCCGACCTATTCGGGAATCGCGGACTTTCCCTTTACAAATTCTGAAAATTCCCAGATTTCCCAGAATTCCAGGTTTTCCGGGACATTTTCCCCATTCAAAATGAATTGGCCATTTTTTAAACTTCCACCATTTCCAAATTTTTCAACCCATTCAAATCATTTCACCTTCAACACATTCAACTCAACCTGGAAATTCAAACTCTCATTTTTCCAAGATCAAAAAAATTCCAAGAATTCCCAAAAATTTTTCAAAAAACCCTTTTTTCACCCTTTTTTCTGGTGACTACAGATTCCACATTTTCAACCCACTTTAACCGTCAAACCATTCCTCTTCATCAGGACAAAAAAATGAAGTTTTTTTTTAACTGGAAAAATTCCCGATTTTCCCGAAATTCCGTAATACTATTTTTCAATTAAAAATGTTACTACTTCAACATTTGTTGACCAATTTGAAAAATTCCAACACCAACTATTTCAACTCATTTACAACATTCAAAATGATTAGCATTTCCTAAAAAATTCCCGCTTTTCCTGAAATTCCCAAATTTCCATGAAATTCCCATTGAAATGAATGGAACATTTTTCAAAGTTCCAAAAACTCCCACATTTTTTTATCAGATTCAAACCGTTCCAACTTCAAACTGTTTGGCCTATTCGGGAATTGCGGACTTTCCCTTGACAAATTCTGAAAATTACCAGATTTCCCAGAATTCCAGGTTTCCCGGGACATTTTCCCCATTCAAAATGAATTGGACTTTTTTTAAACTTCCACCATTTCCACATTTTCAGCCCATTCAAACCATTTTACCTTCAACACATTCCACTTATCCTGGAAATTCAAACTCTCATTTTTCCAAGTTCAAAAAAATTCTAAGAATTTCCAAAATTCCCGTTTTTTTGAAACCCTTTTTTCACCCTTTTTTCTGGTGACTACAGCTTCCACATTTTTCAACCCAATTTAACCGTCAAACCATTCTTCTTCGTCAGGACAAAAAAAACTAAGTTATTTTTTTAACTGTAAAAATTCCCGATTTTCCCGAAATTCCCGGAATTCCGTAATACTATTTCTCAATTAAAAATGTTACTACTTCAACATTTTTTGACCAATTTGAAAAATACCAACACCAACCATTTCAACTCATTTACAACATTCTAAATTATTAGCATTTACAAAAAATTCTCGCTTTTCCTGAAATTCCCAAATTTCCATGAAATTCCCATTGAAATGAATGGGACATTTTTCAAAGTTCCCCAACTAACACATTTTTTATCAGATTCAAACCGTTCCAACTTCAAACTGTTCGACCTATTCGGGAATCGCAGAATTTCCCTTGACAAATTCCAAAAATTCCCAGATTTCCCAGAATTCCAGGTTTTCCGGGACATTTTCCCCATTCAAAATGAATTGGCCATTTTTTAAACTTCCACCATTTCCACATTTTTCAACCCATTCAAACCATTTTACCTTCAACACATTCCACTCATCCTTGAAATTCTAACTCTCATTTTTCCAAGTTCAAAAAAATTCCAAGAATTCCCAAAATTCCCGTTTTTTTCAAACCCTTTTTTCACCCTTTTTTCTGGTGACTACAGCTTCCACATTTTTCCTCTTCATCAGGACAAAAAAATGAAGTTTTTTTTTAACTGGAAAAATTCCCGATTTTCCCGAAATTCCGTAATACTATTTTTCAATTAAAAATGTTACTACTTCAACATTTGTTGACCAATTTGAAAAATTCCAACACCAACCATTTCAACTCATTTTCAACATTCAAAATGATTAGCATTTCCTAAAAAAATCCCGCTTTTCCTGAAATTCCCAAATTTCCATGAAATTCCCATTGAAATGAATGGAACATTTTTCAAAGTTCCAAAAACTCCCACATTTTTTTTATCAGATTCAAACCGTTCCAACTTCAAACTGTTTGGCCTATTCGGGAATTGCGGACTTTCCCTTGACAAATTCTGAAAATTACCAGATTTCCCAGAATTCCAGGTTTTCCGGGACATTTTCCCCATTCAAAATGAATTGGACTTTTTTTAAACTTCCACCATTTCCACATTTTCAGCCCATTCAAACCATTTTACCTTCAACACATTCCACTTATCCTGGAAATTCAAACTCTCATTTTTCCAAGTTCAAAAAAATTCCAAGAATTCCCAAAATTCCCGTTTTTTTCAAACCCTTTTTTCACCCTTTTTTCTGGTGACTACAGCTTCCACATTTTCAACCCACTTTAACCGTCAAACCATTCCTCTTCATCAGGACAAAAAAATGAAGTTTTTTTTTTAACTGGAAAAATTCCCGATTTTCCCGAAATTCCGTAATACAATTTCTCAATTAAAAATGTTACTACTTCAACATTTGTTGACCAATTTGAAAAATTCCAACACCAACCATTTCAACTCATTCACAACATTCAAAATGATTAGCATTTCCCAAAAAATTTCCTGCTTTTCCTGAAATTCCCAAATTTCCATGAAATTCCCATTGAAATGAATGGAACATTTTTCAAAGTTCCACAACTCCCACATTTTTTTAATCAGATTCAAACTATTCCAACTTCAAACTGTTCGGCCTATTCGGGAATCGCGGGTTTTCCCTTCACAAATTCCGAAAATTCCCAGATTTCCAAGAAATCCCAGGTTTTCCGGGACATTTTTCCCCATTCAAAATGAATAAGGCCATTTTTCAAACTTCCACCATTTCCTGTGGACCCCACCACCCCAACCCAAACCCGCACAAGCACACCACCGCCCAAACAACCAAGACAAAGAATCAAGCATCCCCGCCACCGCATCAAGAGCGCAACAGGAAGCGAGACCCGCGCCACGCCACACACAAATAAATAATACAATTTTTTAAAAATAATTAAAAAAAATAAATTATTATGGTATTGTTGTGTATTGTTTTGTTGTATTGATTAATTACAAAAAAAATAAAAATAATAATAATAATATATAAAAAATAAAGAAAAAAATAAATAATAATAATAATAATAATAATAATATTAAAAAATAATAATAATAATAAAAATAATAAATTAATAAAAGCCCCGCACCCTCAGCGAGGTCTCTGCTCGGGAATTGCAGGCCACATATATATATATATATATATATATATATATATATATATATATATATAGTTTTATGCCCTACTTGCATCCCCCCCATCTCCCTACACTAAATTAAGCCACGTCAAAGCGGCTGTTGTGCGCACGTCCGCCCTAATTGTGTTCTTCTCTGAGTTGATCTTATCCCATGCGAGGCGCCGCAGCCCAGCCGAGCACGCCTGGAAAGGTCAGGTCTAAATTGGGAGCGGAGAGGCGATGCTTCAAGGTTTAAGAATCACAGGTCCCTTTGGGAATGTACAGTACACAATGTTGAGTGTGGAGCGAGACGTTCTCGCTTGCTGTTTACATTCATTTGCCTCTTCTCGCACGTTATCCTCCTGTGGTGGTGGGGATAGGGGGAAAAAAAACAAAAACCTTCCAATTTGAATGTGTTGGAAGCATTGATTAGACGCTCGGTGCTTATTGCACATTTCTCATTAAACAATGCGTTGGTTGCATATGAAGGGGAACATGTTCCGCGAGTCAAAGAGAGAGATGGACCCTGGCGGACCTCCGGCAGTGAGTCCAGAAGCTGTGAGAGGAGTCCTCGTCAGTGTCGCTGGCAACTCGACTTTTGGCTTCCGAAATGTTGGAGCGACATGTTGCTGCCTACCAGCAACACCCACATACAGTCTGTTTACTTTACCGAGGTGTGACTCCATCATTAGAAAAACTACTAAATGCCCTATCAAATAGAGTGTGTGGTTATTGTTCAATACTAGGGTTGCACGGTATACCGGTACTAGTATAGTATCACCGTACTAATGAATAAAAAACGGTACCATACTCGTGAGATTGCTGGTTTTTTTACGAGCAGAGGAGCGTGTTCGGCAGCGCACGCACACAGAGTACTTGCAAGCAGACACAGTGTGTGGACAGAAAAGGGAGAACGGACGCATTTTGAGGGGGGAGGGAGGGATTTTTCAAATTGACTGCGTGTCGCTTTTAAAAGTGCTCCCCCTCTGGTCAACATATGAAATAACAAGTGTGTGTGAAAAAAAAAAAAAAAGAAAAATGAAGCGCTCTCCCTCTGGCCAACATATGTAAAAACAAGTGTGTGTAAAAGAAAATTGAAGTGCTCTCCTCTGGTCAGCATATGAAATAACAAGTGTGTGTAAAAAAAAAAAAAAGAATAATAAGTGCTATCCCTCTGGTCAACATGTGAAATAACAAGTGTGTGTAAAAAAAAAAAGAAAAATGAAGTGCTCTCCCTCTTACCAACATATGTAATAACAAGTGTGTGTAAAAGAAAAATGAAGTGCTCTCCCTCTGGTCAGCATATGAAATAACAAGTGTGTGTAAGAAATTGAAATGCGCCCCCTTTGGCCAAAATATTATTGTTTTAAATAAATACATATGTATGTGGAGACATACTGTAATAACTTGAAGTAAATAATGAAGATTAAAACCCAATTACCAAGAAACAAACAAAAAAAAAAAAAAAATATATATATATATATATATATATATATATATATATATATATTTTTTTATTTTTTTTTTTTTCTCACAATGTGTCGACTTTTTTCCTATAAAATTGGGAACAGTTCCTCATATTCTTTCTGTTTCTGTCAAATCTTTAAGATTTTCTTGTAAAATTATTACATTTTTATGTAAAATTATTACTTTTTAATGCAAAAAATATAAAATTCTTCTGGTCAACATATGAAATAACAAGCGTGTGTAAGAAATGTAAATGCGCCCCCTTTAGTCAAAATTAATTTAATAAAATAAATGCATATGTATATAGAGACATTCTGTAATAACTTGAAGCAAATAATGACGATTAAATACCAATTACCAACAAAAAATTCAAAAAAATATATATATTTTTTTCACAACGTGTCGACTTTTTTTTTTATGAAATACAATTCTGACTTTTATCACATCTTTTGAGTACAATATTTGCCAAGTAAAATTCTGATTATTTTTATAATATTGCCAACATTTTTAAGTTTCTTTATAAAATTGTGACTTTTGTCGAGTAAAATTTGGACTATTTTCATAAAAATAGTCCCGCTCTGGTCAACATATGAAATAACAAGCTTGTGTAAGAAATTTAAATGCGCCCCCTTTGGCCAAAATTAATTTAATAAAAATAAATACATATATATATATATATATATATATATATATATATATATATATATAGAGACATACTGTAATAACTTGAAGTAAATAATTAATATTAAATACCAATTACCAACGAAAAATTCAAAAAATAAATATATATTTTTCTTACAATGTGTCGACTTTTTTCTTATAAAATATACAATTCCGACTTTTATCACATCTTTTGAGTACAATTATGACTTTTGTCATAATTCTGACAAGTACAATTCAATATTATTATTATATAGTATTGCCAACATTTTAAAGTTTTCTTATAAAATTGTGACTTTTGTCGAGTAAAATTACGACTATTTTCATAAAATTGCCAACATTTTGAGCTGTTCTTGTAAAATTGCAACTGTTATTGAGTAAAAATTCTACTTTTATAATATTGTTGCACACATTTTCAGTTTTTATTGTGAAATTGTGACTTGCGTTGAGTAAAATTGCGACTTTTATTATCACATCTCCCAGTCTGCTGTGATGAAGTGAGCGCTTATAGTTCCGCTGGATGTCCACCCGTCTGTCATGAGCGCAACAGATGATGCTCGGGATAGTTCATCCACAACTTTTTTCTTCTCCTGCTCATAAAGATCTGGCACAATCTTATTGCTGAAGTGGGTGCGCGACGGGATGTCGTAACGTGGTTCAAGCACGTTCAGCATGTGTTTAAAACCCTCGTTTTGCACAACCGAGTCTGCACTTATAAACACACCGATTCAATGGCGGGGGCGTTCAAGCTCCTCCGTTACTCCGCTCGCCATGACCACGCTGTGTGTGGACTGAACGTGACAACAACTTTTTTTCCCCACACCCACACACACATAGACCGCGCCTCTTTTCTTCTCTCCGGCTTGTGACAGAGGAAGATTCAGAAGAACGACACCGCAGCGCTTCTGTTTCTAGCCGATACTACATCAAAAGTAACGTAAAATAACGCAGTAACGCATCATGTAGTAACGGTAACTAAATTTTGAATTAAAAAAAATAACGCGTTAGATTACTAGTTACCGCCGAAACTAACGGCGTTACAGTAACGCGTTACTTTGTAACGCGTTAGTCCCAACACTGGTTTTAACCTGCACTTACATATGTTGCGACAAACTGGAGTTACTGACAGAGGTTTTCTGAAGTGTTCCTGAGCCCATGTGGTGATATCCTTTACACACTGATGTCGCTTTTTGATGCAGTACCGCGTGAGGGATCCAAGGTCTGTAATATCATGGCTTACGTGCAGTGATTTCTCCAGATTCTCTGAACCGTTTGATGATATTACGGAGCGTAGATGGTGAAATCCCTAAATTCCTTGCAATAGCTGCTTGAGAAATGTTGTTCTTAAACAATTTGCTCAGGCATTTGTTGACAAAGTGGTGACCCTCGCCCCGTCCTTGTTTGTGAATGACTGAGCATTTCATGGAAGCTGCTTTTATACCCAATCATGGCACCCACCTGTTCCCAATTAGCCTGTTCATCTGTGGGATGTTCCAAATAAGTGTTTGATGAGTGTTCCTAAATTTCCTCAAGCTTTTTTGCCACGAGTGCCAGATTTTTTGAAACATGTTGCAGGCATCAAATTCCAAAGGAGCTAATATTTGCAAAAAATAATAATGTTTTCCAGTTTGAACGTTAAATATCTTGTCTTTGCAGTCTATTCAATTGAATATAAGTTGAAAAGGATTTGCAAATCACTGAATTTTGTTTTTATTTACCATTTACACAACTTTACTGCTTTTGGGGTTTGCGTTGTTTGCTGTGTGATGTTGCCTTTTCTTATTCGATATCAAGTTCATTAGTCACTTTCATTAGTCAAACGGAATTATATAACGAACACTGTAAATACTAAAAATCAACCTACTGCCGTCGTCAGAGCAGAACTGGTAGAGGAGGACCTCCTGTCAGAGGTTTTAATATCAATTCCCACCGTATCAGCTTTAATTTCTGGCTCTGTGTGGTAGTAAACACATCACCATGAATCATTCCGGGGGCCCCGAAATGAATCTTTTTAGCAAATGTATTAAATGTAGTCGTGCAGAGAAAAGAGCTCTGGAAATAAGCAATGCAGAGAAATGAAAGTCTTTGGCCATTTGTCTTGTATTTACGCGCTCTTCTATTTAATTTTGTGCGGCAGCAGCTGCCCGCGAGTATAAATCACGGCCTCTTTATCGGTCAAGATGGCTAAAAGACGGCCGCGGCCACGGGCGTACCAGAAGGTCGGTCAGGCAGAGGAGGGGCCGAGATGAGGCCAAGATTTATACTGAAGGGGAGGAAAAAAACACGACTCTGGGTCTCTGCTGCTTCTTTTCCATTACCTTGAGGATTCATGCGCAGCGTATATCACTCAGTCCTTGAACAAATTCCGGTCTGACAAAAAAAAACCGATTGTGCGCTCCCACAAAGCTTTTCTCGCAGGGCTGCAGTTAAACCTTCTTTTCAGCAAAGTTGTTGACTTGCTCTCGGGTCACAGCATATAAACACGACAAAGGACATGCACGGGAGGACGGGTGAACATTGGCTGAGACCGACACAGGTGGGACTCGGCAGCGTAGGGTTGTTGAAATTTGAAAGCCAAAAGACGGTGGGGGGGATTTGGAGAGAGAGGCACAGGTGGGTGGGAGTTGGTGGGTACAAACTTGGTGAGGGACACGGGTGTGGAAATATTCGGTGGCAGAACATTGGGTGAGTGGACTCCACATGTGGGGGGAGCATTCTGTGACGGACAACAATGTGTGTACACTAGGGTTGTACGTTATACCCGTACTAATATAGTATTGCGGTACTAATGAATCAAAAACAGTACTATACTCTATTACCTACTCAGTGGCCTTGTGGTTAGAGTGTCCGACCTGAGATTGGTAGGTTGTGGAATTTTTCGGTGCCAGAACATTGGGTGAGCGGACTCCACATGTGGGGGGAGCATTCTGTGACGGACAACAATGTGTGTACACTAGGCTTGTACGTTATACCCGTACTAATATAGTATCGCGGTACTAATGAATCAAAAACAGTACTATACTCTATTACCTACTCAGTGGCCTTGTGGTTAGAGTGTCCAACCTGAGATCGGTAGGTTGTGGAAATTTTCGGTGGCAGAACATTGGGTGAGCGGACTCCACATGTGGGGGGAGCATTCTGTGACGGACAACAATGTGTGTACACTAGGGTTGTACGTTATACCCGTACTAATATAGTATCGCGGTACTAATGAATCAAAAACAGTACTATACTCTATTACCTACTTAGTGGCCTTGTGGTTAGAGCAGTGGTTCTTAACCTGGGTTCGATCGAACCTTAAGGGTTCGGTGAGTCGGCCTCAGGGGTTCGGCGGAGGTCAAAACACACCCGACTCATTGTGTAAATAAAAACTTCTCCCTATCGGCGTATTACGGATACGACAACAGCAGAAGTCACACTGATTTGCAGGTGTGTAATTTGTTGTGAGTTCATGCACTGTGTTGGTTTTGTTGTTTGAACAAGGTGATGTTCATGCACGCTTCATTTTGTGCACCAGTAAAAAAACAAGGTAACACTTTAGTATGGGGAACATATTCACCATTAATTAGTTGCTTATTAACATGCAAATTAGTAACATATTGGCTCTTAACTAATCATTATTAAGTACTTATTAATGCCCTATTCAGCATGGCCTTATTATAACCCTAACCCTTTAACCCTGGCCCTAACCAAATAACCCTAACCCTAACCCTAACCAAATAACTCTAAATTAAGTCTTTGTTATTTAGAATATGTTCCCCTAGTGTCCAAAAAACTCTAAATTAAGTCTTTGTTACTTAGAATATGTTCCCCATACTAAAGTGTTACCAAAAACATAAAACTTTGTCTTGAATTTGAAAAAAAACAACATTTTATTTTTCACTAAAGAAGGGTTCGGTGAATGCGCACATGAAACTGGTGGGGTTCGGTACCTCCAACAAGGTTAAGAACCACTGTGTTAGATTGTCCGACCTGAGATTGGTAGGTTGTGGAAATTTTCGGTGCCAGAACATTGGGTGAGTGGACTCCACATGTGGGGGGAGCATTCTGTGACGGACAACAATGTGTGTACACTAGGCTTGGACGTTATAGCCGTACTATTATAGTATCGTGGTACTAATGAATCAAAAACAGTACTAGACTCTATTACCTACTTAGTGGCCTTGTGGTTAGAGTGTCCGACCTGAGATCGGTAGGTTGTGGAAATATTTGGTGGCAGAACATTGGATGAGCGGACTCCACATGTGGGGGGAGCATTCTGTGACGGACAACAATGTGTGTACACTAGGCTTGTACGTTATACCCGTACTAATATAGTATTGTGGTACTAATTAATCAAAAACAGTACTATACTCTATTACCTACTCAGTGGCCTTGTGGTTAGAGTGTCCGACCCGAGATTGGTAGGTTGTGGAAATATTCGGTGGCAGAACATTGGGTGAGCGGACTCCACATGTGGGGGGAGCATTCTGTGACGGACAACAATGTGTGTACACTAGGGTTGTACGTTATACCCATACTAATATAGTATTGCGTTACTAATGAATCAAAAACAGTACTATGCTCTATTACCTACTCAGTGGCCTTGTCGTTAGAGTGTCCGACCCGAGATCAGTAAGTTGTGGAAATTTTCGGTGCCAGAACATTGGGTGAGTGGACTCCACATGTGGGGGGAGCATTCTGTGACGGACAACAATGTGTGTACACTAGGGTTGTACGTTATACCCGTACTAATATAGTATCGCGGTACTAATGAATCAAAAACAGTACTATACTCTATTACCTACTTAGTGGCCTTGTCGTTAGAGTGTCCGACCTGAGATCGGTAAGTTGTGGAAATATTCGGTGGCAGAACATTGGGTGAGCGGACTCCACATGTGGGGGGAGCATTCTGTGACGGACAACAATGTGTGTACACTAGGGTTGTACGTTATATCCGTACTAATATAGTATCGCGGTACTAATGAATCAAAAACAATACTATACTCTATTACCTACTTAGTGGCCTTGTGGTTAGAGCAGTGGTTCTTAACCTGGGTTCGATCGAACCCTTAGGGTTCGGTGAGTTGGCCTCAGGGGTTCGGCGGAGGTCAAAACACACCCGACTCATTGTGTAAATAAAAACTTCTCCCAATCGGCGTATTACGGATACGACAACAGCAGAAGTCACACTGATTTGCAGGTGTCTAATTTGTTGTGAGTTCATGCACTGTGTTGGTTTTGTTGTTTGAACAAGGTGATGTTCATGCACGCTTCATTTTGTGCACCAGTAAAAAAACAAGGTAACACTTTAGTATGGGGAACATATTCACCATTAATTAGTTGCTTATTAACATGCAAATTAGTAACATATTGGCTCTTAACTAATCATTATTACCGTATTTTCCGCACTATAAGGCGCACCTAAAAACCACAAATTTTCTCAAAAGCTGACAGTGCGCCTTATAACCCGGTGCGTTTTATATATGGATAAATATTAAGATTCATTTTCATAAAGTTTCGGTCTCGCAACTACGGTAAACAGCCGCCATCTTTTTTCCCCGTAGAAGAGGAAGTGCTTCTTCTTCTACGCAAGCAACCGCCAAGGTAAGCACCCGCCCCCATAGAACAGGAAGCGCTTCTTCTTCTACTGTAAGCAACCACCCGCCCGCGTAGAAGAAGAAAAAGGGCGCGGATATTACCGTACGTTTCATTTCCTTTGTGTGTTTACATCTGTAAAGACCACAAAATGGCTCCTACTAAGCGACAGGGATCCGGTTCATGAAAAGACGCAATCTCTCCATCCGCACACGGATTACTATTTCACAGCAACTGCCTAAAGACTTTCAAGAAAAGCTGGCTACTTTCCGTGCATATTGTAAAAACAAGATAGCTGAAAAAAAGATCCGGCCAGAGAACATTATCAACATGGACGGACGAGGTTCCACTGACTTTTGATATTCCTGTGAACCGCACTGTGGATACAACGGGAGCACGTACGGTGAATATTCGCACCACAGGGAATGAGAAGTCATCCTTCACTGTGGTTCTAGCTTGCCATGCTAATGGCCAGAAACTTCCACCCATGGTGATATTCAAAAGGAAGACCTTGCCAAAAGAGACCTTTCCAGCCGGCGTCATCATAAAAGCTAACTCGAAGGGATGGATGAAGAAAAGATGAGCGAGTGGTTAAGGTAAGTTTAAGTTTACGCGAAGAGGCCGGGTGGCTTTTTTCACGCAGCTTCGTCCATGTTGATATACGACTCCATGCGCGCCCACATCACGCTGGTTTTTAATATATTATTAAAGTTTGACTGACCTATCTGACTGTTTTTTTGACATTCCTTTAGCGCAGTTAGATGCGGCTTACAACACGGGGCGTCTTATAGGTGGACAAAGTTTTGAAATATGCCGTTCATTGAAGGCGCGGCTTATAACCCAGGGCGCCTTATGGTGCGGAAAATACGGTAAGTACTTATTAATGCCTTATTCGGCATGGCCTTATTATAACCCTAACCCTTTAACCCTGGCCCTAACCAAATAACCCTAACCCTAACCCTAACCAAATAACTCTAAATTAAGTCTTTGTTATTTAGAATACGTTCCCCTAGTGTCCAAAAAACTCTAAATTAAGTCTTTGTTTCTTAGAATATGTTCCCCATACTAAAGTGTTGCCAACAACATATAACTTCGTCTTGAATTTGAAAAAAAAAAAACATTTTATTTTTCACTAAAGAAGGGTTCCGTGAATGCACACATGAAACTGGTGGGGTTCGGTACCTACAACAAGGTTAAGAACCACTGTGTTAGATTGTCCGACCTGAGATTGGTAGGTTGTGGAAATATTCGGTGCCAGAACATTGGGTGAGCGGACTCCACATGTGGGGGGAGCATTCTGTGACGGACAACAATGTGTGTACACTAGGGTTGTACGTTATAGCCGTACTAATATAGTATCGCGGTACTAATGAATCAAAAACAGTACTATACTCTATTACCTACTCAGTGGCCTTGTGGTTAGAGTGTCCGACCCGAGATCGGTAGGTTGTGGAAATATTCGTTGGCAGAACATTGGGTGAGCGGACTCCACATGTGGGGGGAGCATTCTGTGACGGACAACAATGTGTGTACACTAGGCTTGTACGTTATACCCGTACTAATATAGTATCGCGGTACTAATGAATCAAAAACAGTACTATACTCTATTACCTACTTAGTGGCCTTGTGGTTAGAGTGTCCGACCTGAGATCGGTAAGTTGTGGACATTTTCCGTGCCAGAACATTGGGCAAGCGGACTCCACAAGTGGGGGAAGCATTCTGTGACGGACAACAATGTGTGTACACTAGGGTTGTACGTTATACCCGTACTAATATAGTATCGCGGTACTAATGAATCAAAAACAGTACTATACTCTATTACCTACTTAGTGGCCTTGTGTTTAGAGCAGTGGTTCTTAACCTGGGTTCGATCGAACCCTAAGGGTTTGGTGAGTTGGCCTCAGGGGTTCGGCGGAGGTCAAAACACACCCGACTCATCGTGTAAATAAAAACTTCTCCCTATCGGCGTATTACGGATACGACAACAGCAGAAGTCAGACTGATTTGCAGGTGTCTAATTTGTTGTGAGTTCATGCACTGTGTTGGTTTTGTTGTTTGAACAAGGTGATGTTCATGCACACTTCATTTTGTGCACCAGTAAAAAAAACAAGGTAACACTTTAGTATGGGGAACATATTCACCATTAATTAGTTGCTTATTAAATGCAAATTAGTAACATATTGGCTTTTAATTAATCATTATTAAGTACTTATTAATGCCTTATTCGGCATGGCCTTATTATAACCCTAACCCTTTAACCCTAACCCTAACCAAATAACCCTAACCCTAACCCTAACCAAATAACTCTAAATTAAGTCTTTGTTATTTAGAATATGTTCCCCTAGTGTCCAAAAAACTCTAAATTAAGTCTTTGTTACTTAGAATATGTTCCCCATACTAAAGTGTTACCAAAAACATATAACTTTGTCTTGAATTTGAAAGAAAACAACATTTTATTTTTCACTAAAGAAGGGTTCGGTGAATGCACACATGAAACTGGTGGGGTTCGGTCCCTCCAACAAGGTTAAGAACCACTGTGTTAGATTGTCCGACCTGAGATCGGTAGGTTGTGGAAATATTCGGTGGCAGGACATTGGGTGAGCGGACTCCACATGTGGGGGGAGCATTCTGTGACGGACAACAATGTGTGTACACTAGGCTTGTACGTTATACCCGTACTAATATAGTATCGCGGTACTAATGAATCAAAAACAGTACTATACTCTATAACCTACTCAGTGGCCATGTGGTTAGAGTGTCCGACCTGAGATCAGTAAGTTGTGGAAATATTTGGTGGCAGAACATTGGGTGAGCGGACTCCACATGTGGGGGGAGCATTCTGTGACGGACAACAATGTGTGTACACTAGGCTTGTACGTTATACCCGTACTAATATAGTATTGTGGTACTAATGAATCAAAAACAGTACTAGACTCTATTACCTACTCAGTGGCCTTGTGGTTAGAGTGTCCGACCTGAGATCGGTAAGTTGTGGAAATATTCGGTGCCAGAACATTGGGTGAGCGGACTCCACAAGTGGGGGGAGCATTCTGTGACGGACAACAATGTGTGTACACTAGGGTTGTACGTTATATCCGTACTAATATAGTATTGCGGTACTAATGAATCAAAAACAGTACTATACTCTATTACCTACTCAGTGGCCTTGTGGTTAGAGTGTCCAACCTGAGATCGGTAGGTTGTGGAAATATTCGGTGGCAGAACATTGGGTGAGCGGACTCCACATGTGGGGGGAGCATTCTGTGACGGCCAACAATGTGTGTACACTAGGCTTGTACGTTATACCCGTACTAATATAGTATTGTGGTACTAATGAATCAAAAACAGTACTATACTCTATTACCTACTTAGTGGCCTTGTGGTTAGAGTGTCCGACCTGAGATCGGTAGGTTGTGGAAATATTTGGTGGCAGAACATTGGGTGAGCGGACTCCACATGTGGGGGGAGCATTCTGTGACGGACAACAATGTGTGTACACTAGGCTTGTACGTTATACCCGTACTAATATAGTATCGCGGTACTAATGAATCAAAAACAGTACTATACTCTATTACCTACTCAGTGGCCTTGTCGTTAGAGTGTCCGACCTGAGATCGGTAAGTTGTGGAAATATTCGGTGCCAGAACATTGGGTGAGTGGATTCCACATGTGGGGGGAGCATTCTGTGACGGACAACAATGTGTGTACACTAGGCTTGTACGTTATACACGTACTAATATAGTATTGTGGTACTAATGAATTAAAAACAGTACTATACTCTATTACCTACTCAGTGGCCTTGTGGTTAGAGTGTCCGACCCAAGATCGGTAGGTTGTGGAAATATTCGGTGGCAGAACATTGGGTGAGCGGACTCCACATGTGGGGGGAGCATTCTGTGACGGACAACAATGTGTGTACACTAAGGTTGTACGTTATACCCGTACTAATATAGTATTGTGGTACTAATGAATCAAAAACAGTACCATACTCTATTACCTACTCAGTGGCCTTGTGGTTAGAGTGTCCGACCTGAGATCGGTAGGTTGTGGAAATATTCTGTGGCAGAACATTGGGTGAGCGGACTCCACATGTAGGGGGAGCATTCTGTGACGGACAACAATGTGTGTACACTAGGGTTGTACGTTTTACCCATACTAGTATCTCGGTACTAATGAATCAAAAACAATACTATACTCTAATACCTACTCAGTGGCTTTGTGGCTAGAGTGTCCACCCTGAGATCGATAAGTTGTGAGTTCAAACCCCGACCGAGTCATGCCAAAGACTAAAAAAACTGGGACCCATTGCCTCCCCACTCAGCATCGAGGGTTGGAATTGGGGGTTAAATCACCAAAAAGTATTCCCGGGCGCGGCCACCGCTGCTGCTCACTGTTCCCCTCAGATTACTGGAGTTGATCACTTCAGGGGAATTCCAGGCCATTTTAAAGAATTGAAAAACTGTTTCTATTGGGAATTGTACTTGTTTTTAAGTTGCTTTTACTAGACCATTTTATAGATTCATGAGATAACTTACAAAAGGATTTGAGATTACCTGAGTTGATCATTTTGGGGGAGTGTAGCCCATTTTAAAGAATCAAGAAACTGTTTCAATTGGGCATTGTACTTGATTTTAAGTTATTTTTAGTGAAACATTTTAAACATGTTTTTTGTTTGTTTGTTTGTTTATTGGATTTATGACATATACAGTCCAGAAATACTGTTAAACGTGTGAAATGTAGTTGTTTTCCCCTAAACAAGTAACCCACAAAAATGATATATGAAATAAAAAAATTAAAAGCAACTGCACAACAACTGCACTCCTGAATGTCCCCAATATGGTGAGCAATGCACAAAAGCAGACAAAAGGCTCATCAATTTTCCAACTGTCAATCTCGTTTTGCTCGTTAGTCTCTTTTACATAATTTACGAAACCGCTCCCTAAAAAATTTCAAAGAACAACCGTTCAATGTCAGCCTAATTTTCTGAAATTTAAGGAATTAAAGACTATCTCTAATCCAGCCGTTGCAGCCTTCACATTTAGCACAATGTGTCTCCTAGCCAACAAATGCGAACACGTTAGTTATGGATTTGCTAAGAGAAGATGACTTACAGTCGCGATCAAAAGTTTCTAGCCACCAGCGTGAGCACACAATGCAGAGAAGGTAGGTACAATAGACAAAAGTATTGGGACACTTAGGACTAACACTGGACAAAAGTATTGGACACTTAGGACTAACACTGGACAAAAGTATTGGGACACTTAGGACTAACACTAGACAAAAGTATTGGGACACTTAGGACTAACACTGGACAAATGTTTTGGGACACATAGGACTAACACTGGACAAAAGTATTGGGACACTTAGGACTAACACTGGACAAAAGTATTGGGACACTTAGGACTAACACTGGACAAAAGTATTGGGACACTTAGGACTAACACTAGACAAAAGTATTGGGACACTTAGGACTAACACTGGACAAAAGTTTTGGGACACATAGGACTAACACTGGACAAAAGTTTTGGGACACTTCGGACTAACACTGGACAAAAGTTTTGGGACACTTAGGACTAACACTGGACAAAAGTATTGGGACACTTAGGACTAACACTAGGCAAAAGTATTGGGACACTTCGGACTAACACTGGACAAAAGTATTGGGACACTTAGGACTAACACTGGACAAAAGTATTGGGACACTTAGGACTAACACTAGACAAAAGTATTGGGACACTTAGGACTAACACTAGGCAAAAGTATTGGGACACTTCGGACTAACACTGGACAAAAGTATTGGGACACTTAGGACTAACACTGGACAAAAGTATTGGGACACTTAGGACTAACACTAGACAAAAGTATTGGGACACTTAGGACTAACACTGGACAAAAGTTTTGGGACACATAGGACTAACACTGGACAAAAGTATTGGGATACTTAGGACTAACACTAGACAAAAGTATTGGGATACTTAGGACTAACACTAGGCAAAAGTATTGGGACACTTCGGACTAACACTGGACAAAAATATTGGGACACTTAGGACTAACACTAGGCAAAAGTTTTGGGACACTTCGGACTAACACTGGACAAAAGTATTGGGACACTTAGGACTAACACTAGACTAAAGTTTTGGAACACTTAGGACTAACACTGGACAAAAGTATTGGGACACTTAGGACTAACACTAGGCAAAAGTATTGGGACATTTCGGACTAACACTGGACAAAAGTATTGGGACACTTAGGACTAACACTAGACAAAAGTATTGGGACACTTAGGACTAACACTAGACAAAAGTATTGGGACACTTAGGACTAACACTAGACAAAAGTATTGGGACACTTAGGACTAACACTGGACAAAAGTTTTGGGGCACATAGGACTAACACTGGACAAAAGTATTGGGATACTTAGGACTAACACTAGACAAAAGTATTGGGACACTTAGGACTAACACCAGCGTGACGCCACTATGCAGAGAAGGTAGGTAATGTGCGGGTAAAGATATGTTGTATGGGTGAAAGAAAGAAGCACCAGTGTGACCCCAGGATGCAGGGAAGGTAGGTAATGTGCAGGTAAAGATATGTTGAATGGGTAAAGGCGGGAAACACCAGCAAAAGTCGGTCCCGTCCAACGCTGCTTGCAGCTTTAATTTGTTATGTTTCAATAAAAAAGAAGCTCACACGTGTTGAAAAGCATGGACCTTTGAAGTTAGTTTTTCAAAATAAAACAGGAAACCAAACATTCACCAGAGTCAAAAGCTGAGTTTACGACAAAAAAATAAGTGACTATATTTTTTTAGTGTAGCCTAGCAACAAAACCGCTCTGTGAGGTTGCAGTTGGATAAAAGCACACAAACACACGCGCCATCCAATCCCATCTTAGTGTTCTTCAATAAAACCACTCCGGACAAGCATGATGGAGAGCCACTCGGCTCGCTCCGGAGCAGGAATGCTCAGAAAACGACTTGAGGATAAAATATTGCCCTCGTGGCAGCTGGCTTGCCAATCCAAATTAAAAAAAAAAAAAAAAAAAAAAAAAAGTTGGAGTGGCCGGGCAGGTTTATGCTGGTGCTATATTTCATGTTTTTACACAGTGAGGGTTATACAGGCATGCCCTACTGGAAGTCAGGTGGTACAATAAACATCCCCAGCTATCAATCCAGGTATTTTATACAAATATTGATGCAGAGTTCAATATGAAATTAACTTTGAGAACTCCATATTTTGCTTCATTGTGTGTATTTCCTCCCGTATCAGAAAGCCAGTTAATTTCAGCGAGTCGGATTCATTCCCGCAAACTTTTCCGTCTCCCAGATACGCTGTGGAAGTAGATAATGGCGGGGAACACAATGTCGTTTATCAAAACGCATAATTGTTCCCGCAATCGTAGTAAACCCCCGATCGCACCGTGTCCAATCCCGTTTAATTAAACCGGCCCGCTACGATACGGCGCCGCGTCGCAGTGCAACTTCGGCGTGAGCCTTCATGCGTCCCGCCTCGCAAAACCCGAACGTCGCCAATCAAAGTAATTGCAACCTGCAGGGCGCCGCGTTTACAGTAAGGCCAGAGGTTGTTTTTTTTTTTTGCAGCTTTTTCATTACCCTTATTGCACACATTTATTAATCCCATTTTACCTTGAAAAGGAGCCGCGGGAGAGAAGGATGCATTTAGACCAGGGGTGTCCAGAATATGGTCCGCAAGACGTCATGACTCTAATAAGGAATCGTATCCAAGGTAGAATGCATTTATTTAATAATCTCCCACTTTTGATGGTGCTACTATGTCGCCATCCAGTGGACAACGTAAGTAATTCAGGTCAACGACCTTTAATTATGCTCTGAATGGCGGAACATGCAGCATTTACTTATATGACCCAATGCAAACAACCTTCCCTAGTCATGGTGCAAAAAAAACTAAAATCTTCAACTATCACAAAATGTCAACAGACATGGTTACTGAACTTTGTGGACATTATAAAAAGCGTCTATGCACCATAACATATTCTAAATTACACCCATTTAAATCCATATATATATATACATATATATATATATATATATATATATATATATATATATATATATATATGTATGTACACTTATTTTTTATTTTTATTTAAATTAATAATTTTACAAATTTTTAAATGACTGCTATAACTGATAGTTCAATACAAAATCAAAATTACACACACACACACATATATATATATATATATATATATATATATATATATATATATATATATATATATATATTAATATATATATATATATATATATATATATATATATATATATATATATATATATATATATAAATCAATCAATCAATCAATCAATGTTTATTTATATAGCCCTAAATCACACATATTTATATATATATATATATATATATATATATATATATATATATATATATATATATACACTTATTTTTTATTTTAATTTAAATTAATAATTTTACAAATTTTTAAATGACTGCTATAACTTTTTCTTTTTTCTTTCTTTCTTTAGTTTATTTGGAACATGAACACACTTACATCATAATACATCACACAATTTCATATAATTTCATTTTACATCATGCCCGAAAAGGAGTAGGAAGAAGCAAAGCTTATTTAATCCTACCCCTTTCCCACTTCAAGCGTTTACAAATATATAGAATCATTTACTGACCTTTTTATATAATAAAATAACATTTATGAAATAGTATACAACAGTTTTGTAATATGTAATTAATTAATTAATTCAGTCATTATTAACATACTGAGATGAAGAATATCTTATTTTCAATAAGGTTGAAAGTATTTCTCATAATTCTTCTTTTTTGTACTCTGTAAGCACTATTATTTTGAACAACCTCTTAAACTGGATCATATCAGTACAATTTTTAACTTCTTTACTTAATCCATTCCATAATTTAATTCCACATACTGATATGCTAAAAGTTTTAAGTGTTGTACGTGCATATAAATGTTTTAAATTATTTTTTCCTCTAAGGTTATATTTCTCCTCTTTAGTTGAGAAGAATTGTTGTACATTCTTTGGTAGCAGGTTATAGTTTGCTTTGTACATCATTTTAGCTGTTTGCAATTTTACCAAATCACCTAACTTTCATATTTCTGACTTAATAAATAAATGTTCTCTATATCCAACATTATGTATTATTCTAACTGATCTTTTTTGTAACACGGTTAGCGAATGTAGCGCACATTTGTAGTTATTTCCCCATATTTCTGCACAATAACTCAGATATGGTAACTGATAGTTGAATACAAAATCAAAATTACACACACACATATATATATATATATATATATATATATATATATATATATATATATATATATATATATATATATATATATATATATATATATATATATATAGTTTTTATATTGTTCAGTGAAAATGTATTTATTTAGTTATTTAATTTTAAAATAAATATACATTTTATAGTTTTTAAAAAAATACATGGTAGGACTAATATATTGTTCAGTGGAACGTTTTATTAAATTAAATTATTTAATTTCAAAATTAAAAACAAATGTTATATTTTCTAATAACATTTTATTCGGTGGCATATTTTTTATTAACTAAATTAAAAAAGTGTTTTTATCGAAAAAAAAAACATTATATACTGTATATTAAGACATACATTATATTTCATTCAGTGACACATTTAATCTTTTATTTTATCTTATTTAAACATTTCAAAAAAACATTATAAAGTATATTTTTAAAATCAATGGTAGGACTAATATTTTAATAAGTGGCACATTTATTATTATTATTTAAAAAAAAGTATATATATATATATATATATATATATGTATATATATATATTTTTTTTTATATTTTTTTAATATTTATTTTTTTTAGGTTTTGAAATAAATAAATAAACATATTTTATAACTGTATCTACTATAATTTCAGTGGTAAATTCTCTTCTATTTTTATCTCATGTTTAGCTTATTTAAAAAATAAAAATAAAACATTTCATACATGTTTTAAATAACTGGTTGGACTAAAATTTCACTCAATGGCACATTTTGTGGTGACAACTGAAGCCGTGAGCACACTTGGGGGCGTGCGGATGACTTCTCTGATGGTTAATATCCAATTATTGTCACGCTGAGCGGCAGAAGTGATGGCAGACCAAACGATGCGTTTCATGTGTGCTTAGACCCACTCAAGACCTTGGGCTGGCGAGGACGAGGGAAGACGCCTCCTTCAATCCGAGCCAACATTTGCGGCCCAATTTTTTTTTTAATGTGAAAGAACAAAGTGACTACAGAATGATGCTTTCATTTATGGACACCTTCGCCTCGACTTCTGCATGCTCGACAGGCCTCCTGCAGTGTGTGTGTGTGTGTGTGTGTGTGTGTGTGTGTGTGTGTGTGTTCTTGTATTTCTATCCTTCTTGAGACATCAGGAAGAAAAAGTATCTTCCAAATGAGGAGGTGTGAACAAGTGATGACATAAATCATGGTCCCAATAACATTGCAACTTATAGAGTGTTCCCCCTCTGGTCAACATATGAAATAACAAGTGTGTGTAAAAAATTTTTTGAAGGGCTCCCCCTCTGGTCAACATATGAAATAACAAGTGTGTGTAAGAAATTGAAATGCGTCCCCTTTGAGCACAATTAATAATAAAAAATAAAAAAAAGATGTATGTGGAGACATACTGTAATAACTGGAAGTAAATAATGAAGATTAAATACCAATTACCAACAAAAAAATTCAAAAAAATAAAATAAAATACAAATATTTTTCTCACAATGTGTCGACTTTTTTCTTATAAAATTGGGAACAATTTCTCATATTCTTTATGTTTCTGTAATATTGCAAGGTTTTCTTGTAAATGTATTACTTTTGTACGTAACATTATTTTTTAATGCAAAATAGTGACATTTGTCTTATACAATTCCAACTTGTATCACATTTTTCGAGTAAAATTATGACTTCTCTCATATTTTTGCCAAGTAAAATTCCGATTATTATTATAATATTGCCAACATTTTTAAGTTTTTTTTTATAAAATTGTGACTTTTGTCGAGTAAAATTACGACTATTTTCATAAAATTGCAAACATTTTGAGCTGTTCTTGTAAAATTGCAACTGTTACTGAGTAAAAATTCTACTTTTATCATAATATTGCACAAATGTTCAGTTTTTCTTGTAAAATCTTGACTTGCGTTGAGTAAAATTATGACTTTTATTATAATAAAATACAAGTTTTTCTTGTGAAATTCCAACTCATTTTTCACAAAATACGTTTTCATAATTGCATATTATGTATATATTATTAATGTCGTAAATACACTTCTTTATATATCTAGAATAGCTGGTCCTAAAGAGGTATCAAGAAAGTAAAAAATACAAGAAGGTGTGTGCGTGTGTGTGTGTGTGTGTGTGTGTTCTTGTATTTATACAATTTTGAGACATCAACAAGGAAACATAGCTTCCATATGAGGAGGTGTGAACAAGTTAGGACATAAACCATTGCATCTAATAGAGAATGTCTCATTTGTACCCCAGCTGGTGAAATCTATCAAAATGAGGGTGGTCCCAAAAATAGGTATTTTTCACATTGACTGTGTGTCGCTTTTAAAAGGGCTCCCCCTCTGGTCAACATATGAAATAACAAGTGTGTGTAAGAAATTAAAATGCGCCCCCTTAGACCACAATTAATTTAAAAAATTATACAAAAAATATGTATGTGGAGACATACTGTAATAATTTGAAGTAAATAATGAAGATTAAATACCAATTACCAACAAAAAATTCAAAAAAATATATATATATTTTTCTCACAATGTGTCGACTTTTTTCTTATAAAATTGGGAACAATATCTCATATTCTTTCTGTTTCTGTAATATTGCAAGGTTTTCTTGTGAATGTATTACTTTTGTATGTAAAATTATTTTTTAATGCAAAATAGTGACATTTGCCTTATACAATTCCAACTTTTATCACATTTTTCGAGTAAAATTATGACTTCTCTCATATTTTTGCCAAGTAAAATTCCGATTATTATTATAATATTGCCAACATTTTAAAGTTTTTTTTATAAAATTGCGTCTTTTGTCGAGTAAAATTACGACTATTTTCATAAAATTGCAAACATTTTGAGCTGTTCTTGTAAAATTGTTACTGAGTAAAAATTCTACTTTTATCATAATATTGCACAAATGTTCAGTTTTTCTTGTAAAGTTTTGACTTGCGTTGAGTAAAATTATGACTTTTATTATAATACTGCCGACATTAAAAGTTTTTCTTGTGAAATTCCAACTCATTTTTCACAAAATACGTTTTCATAATTGCATATTATGTATATATTATTAATGTCGTAAATACACTTCTTTATATATCTAGAATAGGTGGTCCTAAAGAGGTAGGCATTTTTCTCATGTATCAAGAAAGTAATAAATACAAGAAGGTGTGTGTGTGTGTGTGTGTGTGTGTGTGTGTGTGTTCTTGTATTTATACAATTTTGAGACATCAACAAGGAAACATAGCTTCCATATGAGGAGGTGTGAACAAGTTAGGACATAAACCATTGCATCTAATAGAGAATGTCTCATTTGTACCCCAGCTGGTGAAATCTATCAAAATGAGGGTGGTCCCAAAAATAGGTATTTTTCACATTGACTGTGTGTCGCTTTTAAAAGGGCTCCCCCTCTGGTCAACATATGAAATAACAAGTGTGTGTAAGAAATTAAAATGCGCCCCCTTAGACCACAATTAATTTAAAAAATTATACAAAAAATATGTATGTGGAGACATACTGTAATAATTTGAAGTAAATAATGAAGATTAAATACCAATTACCAACAAAAAATTCAAAAAAATATATATATATTTTTCTCACAATGTGTCGACTTTTTTCTTATAAAATTGGGAACAATATCTCATATTCTTTCTGTTTCTGTAATATTGCAAGGTTTTCTTGTGAATGTATTACTTTTGTATGTAAAATTATTTTTTAATGCAAAATAGTGACATTTGCCTTATACAATTCCAACTTTTATCACATTTTTCGAGTAAAATTATGACTTCTCTCATATTTTTGCCAAGTAAAATTCCGATTATTATTATAATATTGCCAACATTTTAAAGTTTTTTTTATAAAATTGCGTCTTTTGTCGAGTAAAATTACGACTATTTTCATAAAATTGCAAACATTTTGAGCTGTTCTTGTAAAATTGTTACTGAGTAAAAATTCTACTTTTATCATAATATTGCACAAATGTTCAGTTTTTCTTGTAAAGTTTTGACTTGCGTTGAGTAAAATTATGACTTTTATTATAATACTGCCGACATTAAAAGTTTTTCTTGTGAAATTCCAACTCATTTTTCACAAAATACGTTTTCATAATTGCATATTATGTATATATTATTAATGTCGTAAATACACTTCTTTATATATCTAGAATAGGTGGTCCTAAAGAGGTAGGCATTTTTCTCATGTATCAAGAAAGTAATAAATACAAGAAGGTGTGTGTGTGTGTGTGTGTGTGTGTGTGTGTGTGTGTGTGTTCTTGTATTTATACAATTTTGAGACATCAACAAGGAAACATAGCTTCCATATGAGGAGGTGTGAACAAGTTAGGACATAAACTATTGCATCTAATAGAGAATGTCTCATTTGTACCCCAGCTGGTGAAATCTATCAAAATAAAGGTGGTCCCAAAAAGGAGAGATTTTTCAAATTGACTATGTGTCGGTTTTAAAAGTGCTCCCCCTCTGGTCAACATATGAAATAACAAGTGTGTGTAAGAAATTAAAATGCGCCCCCTTAGGCCACAATTAAATTTAAAAAAAATACAAAAAAGAAGTATGTGGAGACATACTGTAATATCTTGAAGTAATTAATGAAGATTAAATACCAATTACCAACAAAAAATTCAAAAAAATATATATATATTTTTCTCACAATGTGTCTACTTTTTTCTTATAAAATTGGGAACAATTTCTCATATTCTTTCTGTTTCTATAATATTGCAAGGTTTTCTTGTAAATGTATTACTTTTGTATGTAAAATTATTTTTTAATGCAAAATAGTGACATTTGCCATTTACAATTCCAACTTTTATCACATTTTTCAAATAAAATTATGACTTCTCTCATATTTTTGCCAAGTAAAATTCCGATTATTATTATAATATTGCCAACATTTTTAAGTTTTTTTTTAAATAAAATTGTGACTTTTGTCGAGTAAAATTACGACTATTTTCATATAATTGCAAACATTTTGAGCTGTTCTTGTAAAATTGCAACTGTTACTGAGTAAAAATTCTACTTTTATCATAATATTGCACAAATGTTCAGTTTTTCTTGTAAAATCTTGACTTGCGTTGAGTAAAATTATGACTTTTATTATAATAAAATACAAGTTTTCCTTGTGAAATTCCAACTCATTTTTCACAAAATACGTTTTCATAATTGCATATAATGTATATATTATTAATGTCGTGAATACACTTCTTTATATATCTAGAATAGCTGGTCCTAAAGAGGTATCAAGAAAGTAATAAATACAAGAAGGTGTGTGTGTGTGTGTGTGTGTGTGTGTGTGTGTTCTTGTATTTATACAATTTTGAGACATCAACAAGGAAACATAGCTTCCATATGAGGAGGTGTGAACAAGTTAGGACATAAACTATTGCATCTAATAGAGAATGTCTCATTTGTACCCCAGCTGGTGAAATCTATCAAAATGAGGGTGGTCCCAAAAATAGGTATTTTTCACATTGACTGTGTGTCGCTTTTAAAAGGGCTCCCCCTCTGGTCAACATATGAAATAACAAGTGTGTGTAAGAAATTAAAATGCGCCCCCTTAGACCACAATTAATTTAAAAACTTATACAAAAAATATGTATGTGGAGACATACTCTAATAATTTGAAGTAAATAATGAAGATTAAATACCAATTACCAACAAAAAATTCAAAAAAAAATAAATATATTTTTCTCACAATGTGTCGACTTTTTTCTTATAAAATTGGGAACAATTTCTCATATTCTTTCTGTTTCTGTAATATTGCAAGGTTTTCTTGTAAATGTATTACTTTTGTATGTAACATTATTTTTTAATGCAAAATAGTGACATTTGTCTTATACAATTCCAACTTTTATCACATTTTTCGAGTAAAATTATGACTTCTCTCATATTTTTGCCAAGTAAAATTCCGATTATTATTATAATATTGCCAACATTTTTATGTTTTTTTTATAAAATTGTGACTTTTGTCAAGTAAAATTACGACTATTTTCATAAAATTGCAAACATTTTGAGCTGTTCTTGTAAAATTGTGACTGTTATTGAGTAAAAATTCAACTTATATCATAATATTGCACAAATGTTCAGTTTTTCTTGTAAAATTTTGACTTGCTTGAGTAAAATTACGACTTTTATTATAACACTGCCAACATTCTAAGTTTTTCTTGTGAAATTGTGACCTTTTTCTTTCACACGCAATTTTTTCCCCGAAACTGCATTTTCTGGTGAAACTTTAGCATGCTAACAGTTAGCATGCATCAAATGCCAAAATGTGTGACTCTGAGGTGTGCACCTGCAACATAAGCCAAAACATTTGTAAAAAAAAAAAAGGTGAAATAGCCAGAAAAGTTATCATGCTGATTATAGCATGCTAACATGTAAATGCTAAGCTTAACTTAGCATTTAAGTTAAGCTTCAGCTTTTCAGCGTTGACATGCAATTTTTTTTTACCAAAGTCACATTTTCTAGTGAAACTTTAGGATGCCAACAGTTAGCATGTTTCAAATACCAAAATATATGACTCTGAGGTCTAAATTATTAGTAACAAAATACGTGACTCTAATAATTAGCCCAAAAAGTTAGCATGCTAACATTCACATGCTAAGATGTTGACATTAGCATGTTAAAATGTTTGGCTTGTTTTATAGCTATGGACCTCAGAGCTATACATTTTTGTACTTGACACATGCTAACTGTTAGCAGGCTAATATTTGCATATTTACTTTTTTCAAAATTTCATTTAATAGTTAAGCATGTGTTAGTTGACACTGTCTGGCCAGCGTGCTAGCACTTAGCATTTCACAAAAGCTTCAGTTTTGCAGCATTCACACGAAATTTTTACCGGAAACTGCATTTCCTGGTGAAACTTTAGCATGCTAACAGTTAGCATGCGTCAAATGTCAAAATGTGTGACTCTGAGGTGTGCACCTGCAACATAAGCCAAAACATTAGTAAAAAAATAAATAAAAAATGGTGAATTAGCCAAAAAAGTTATCATACTGATTATAGCATGCTAACATGTAAATGCTAAGCTTTACTTAGCATTTAAGTTAAGCTTCAGCTTTTCAGCGTTCACATGCAATTTTTTTTTTACAAAAGTCACATTTTCTAGTGAAACTTTAGGATACCAACAGTTAGCATGTGTCAAATACCAAAAAATATGACTCTGAAGTCTAAATTATTAGTAACAAAACACGTTACTCTAAGAATTAGCCCAAAAAGTTAGCATGCTAATGTTAATATGCTAAGATGTTGACATTAGCATGTTAACATGTTTGGCTTGTTTTACAGCTATGGACCTCAGAGCTATACATTTTTGTACTTGACACATGCTAACCGTTAGCAGGCTAATATTAGCATTTTTTTTTTTTTTTATTATTATATTTTACAATTAAGCATGTGTTAGTTGACACTGTCTGGCCAGCGTGCTAGCACTTAGCATTTGAGAAAAGCTTTTGCAGCATTCACAAGCAATTTTTTCCCCGAAACTGCATTTTCTGGTGAAACTTTAGCATGCTAACAGTTAGCATGCGTCAAATGCCAAAATGTGTGACTCTGAGGTGTGCACCTGCAACAAAAGCCAAAATATTAGTCGGGAAAAAAAAATGGTGGATTAGCCAAAAAAGTTATCATACTGATTATAGCATGCTATAATAATTAGCCCAAAAAGTTAGCATGCTAACGTTAACATGCTAAGATGTTGACATTAGCATGTTAAAATGTTTGGCTTGTTTTACAGCTATGGACCTCAGAGCTATACATTTTTGTACTTGACACATGCTAACTTTTAGCAGGCTAATATTAGCATTTTTTTTTTTAGTATATTTTACAGTTAAGCATGTGTTAGTTGACACTGTCTGGCCAGCGTGCTAGCACTTAGCATTTCAGAAAAGCTTCAGTTTTGCAGCATTCACACGCAATTTTTTCCCGAAACTGCATTTTCTGGTGAAACTTTAGCATGCTAACAGTTAGCATGTGTCAAATGCCAAAATGTGTGACTCTGAGGTGTGCACCTGCAACATAAGCCAAAACATTAGTAAAAAAAAAAAAATGGTGAATTAGCCAAAAAAGTTTTAATGCTAATTATAGCATGCTAACATTGTAAAAAAAAAAATTGAGTCATATATACACCTACAAATAAGCTAACAATATAAACATGCTATCATTAGCGTTCATCGAGTAACTAAATGTGTGACTCTGAGGTGTACTTACTGTACAAATGCAAAATTTGTGGAAAAAAGTTAGCATGCTAACATGCTAGCATTAGCATTCTGACACGTTTAGTTTATTTTGCTGGTGTACACCTCAGTTTTATGTGTGTATAACTACAATAATTTCTGGTATAATGTGTTCTGTGTACACGCTGGGATTGCAGTTGGGGGGGTGGGCGGGGGGTGGGGGGTTGGGGGGCATGTCGGAGATGGACCGCTTTGTGCGAGATAATGTCAGATATCGTCTGCTTGGCTAACAGAGCAACACGAGCGATACAAAACAAAACGGAGATAACGTCCAATCTCACGCCGCGTCCCGCTGACAGGCCTGCCGCCGCCAAGGCGTTTGATTTTTTTGATTTTTTTTTTTACATTCCCCCCTGTCACGCATCGGCATCAAACATGTCATCATGTCATACGTATCACCACGGAATCCACAGAAACGTTCCTGCTGTGACTTCCAATTCAAGATCCATAATGACTTTTTTTCTACATTTTAAACGGGTGAAGTCAGGAATAAATTAGCAAAACAATATAAATAACCCAGCAGGGGGGCAGCCAGGATAAACATACTTTTCACAAGTTCAAATGTGTCATTTTCACCGTTCCAAGTCTTCTTCTGTGGTGCACACGAGTGGACTGAATGTGGAGGTCCTGGCCTGGTGTTGTTACACGTGGTCTGCGGTTGTGAGGCCGGTGGGATGGACTGCCAAATCCTTTGAAATGCCTTTAGAAACGGCTTACGGTAGAGAAATGAACATGAGTGGCAAACAAGTTGACTATATAGGCCCCTCTTGGTGCCCCTTGTGATGGCATACAAATCAAAACAAATTTAAATTGCATTCCTTACTGAATTGTAAAGAAAAAAGTGTAGTTCTATATAATATAAAAAAAAATACTCAAAATTGTACACTATTTTTATTTTTTATTTATTTTTTATTTTATTTTTTTATTTGTTTTATTTTATTTTGCAATTGAGGGATTTTATCTAGCATAAATTTGTTTCTCAGTTCGTGTAGAAATGATTTAGTTATGCAAACCGATTGTTGCAGCAGCTGTCCGGGTGGCTGGTGTCAGGCGATAATTGCTGAATGTGGAGGTCCTGGACTGGTGTGGTTACACGCGGCCTGCAGTGGTGAGGCCGGTTGGGTTTACTGCCACATCCTCTGAAACGCGTTTGGAAACGGCTTTTGGTAGAGAAATGAACATGAGTGGCACACGAGTGGACTATCACGCCCCCTCTCGGTGCCCCTTGTGATGATATACAAATGAATAAAAATGGACATTTTATTCCTTACTGAATTGTAAAAAAAAATGTAGTTGTGTATAATATTTAAAAAAATACTCAAAAGTGTAATTAAGGGATTTGATCAAGCATAGATTAACGTCCCCAAGACGGTTTCTCAGTTTGTGTAGAAATTATTTGGTTATGCAAACCGATTGTTGCAGCAGCTGTCCGGGTGGCTGGTCTCAGACGATCATGGAGGTGCACTTGCTGAATGTGGAGGTCCTGGGCTGGTGTTGTTACACGTGGTCTGCGGTTGTGAGGCCGGTGGGATGGACTGCCAAATCCTTTGAAACGTCTTTAGAAACGGCTTATGGTAGATAAATGAACATGAGTGTCACACGAGTGGACTATCACGCCCCCTCTCGGTGCCCCTTGTGATGGCATACAAATCAATAAAAATTTACATTTTATTCTTTACTGAATTGTAAAAAAAAATGTAGTTGTGTATAATATTAAAAAAAAAACTCAAAAGTGTACACTAATTTTATTTGCAATTAAGGGATTTGATCAAGCGTAGATTAGCTTCACCGAGACAGTTTCTCAGTTTGTGTAGAATTGATCTGGTCATGCAAACCGATTGTTGCAGCAGCTGTCCGGGTGGCTGGTCTCAGACGATCATGGAGGTGCACTTACTGAATGTGGAGGTCTTGGGCTGGTGTTGTTACACGTGGTCTGCGGTTGTGAGGCCGGTGGGATGGACTGCCAAATCCTTTGAAACGCCTTTAGAAACGGCTTATGGTAGATAAATTAACATGAGTGGCACACAAGTGGACTATCACGCCCCCTCTCGGTGTCCCTTGTGATGGCATACAAATCAATAAAAATTTACATTTTATTCTTTACTGAATTGTAAAAAAAAAAAAAAAGTGTAGTTGTGTATAACATAAAAACATACTCAAAAGTGTACACAGTTTTTCTTTGCAATTGAGGGATTTAATCAAGCGTAGATTAGCTTCACCAAGACGGTTTCTCAGTTTGTGTAGAAATGATTTGGTTATGCAAACCGATTGTTGCAGCAGCTGTCCAGGTGGCTGGTCTCAGACAATCATGGAGGTGCACTTACTGAATGTGGAGGTCCTGGGCTGGTGTTGTTACACGTGGTCTGCGGTTGTGAGGCCGGTGGGATGGACTGCCAAATCTTTTGAAACGCCTTTAGAAACGGCTTATGGTAGATAAATGAACATGAGTGTCACACGAGTGGACTATCACGCCCCCTCTCGGTGTCCCTTGTGATGGCATACAAATCAATAAAAATGGAAATTGTATTCCTTACTGAATTGTAGTTTTTTATAATATTAAAAAATATTAAAAATTGTACACTATTTTTATTTGCAATTGAGGGATTTGATCAAGCGTAGATTAGCTTCACCGAGACAGTTTCTCAGTTTGTGTAGAAATAATGTGGTCATGCAAACCGATTGTTGTAGCAGCTGTCCGGGTGGCTGGTGTCAGGCGATCATTGCTGAATGTGGAGGTCCTGGACTGGTGTTGTTACACGTGGTCTGCGGTTGTGAGGCCGGTGGGATGGACTGCCAAATCCTTTGAAATGTCTTTAGAAACGGCTTATGGTAGATAAATTAACATGAGTGGCACACGAGTGGACAATCACGCCCCCTCTCGGTGTCCATTGTGATGGCATACAAATCAATACAAATTTACATTTTATTCTTTACTGAATTGTAAAAAAAAAAAAAGTGTAGTTGTGTATAACATAAAAACATACTCAAAAGTGTACACTATTTTTCTTTGCAATTGAGGGATTTGATCAAGCATAGATTAGCGTCCCCGAGACGGTTTCTCAGTTTGTGTAGAAATTATTTGGTTATGCTTACCGATTGTTGCAGGAGCTGTCCGGGTGGCTGGTCTCAGACGATCATGGAGGTGCACTTGCTGAATGTGGAGGTCCTGGGCTGGTGTTGTTACACACGGTCTGCGGTTGTAAGGCCGGTGGGATGTACTGCCAAATCCTTTGAAACGCCTCTAGAAATGACTTTTGGTAGAGAAATGAACATGAGTGGCACACAAGTGGACTATTTTGCCCCCTCCCGGTGCCCCTTGTGATGGCATACAAATCAATAAAAATGGAAATTGTATTCCTTACTGAAATGTAGTTTTTTATAATATAAAAAAATATTCAAAATTGTACACTATTTTTTTTTGCAATTGAGGGATTTAAGCAGGCATAGATTAGCTTCCCCGAGACGGTTTCTCAGTTTGTGTAGAAATCATTTGGTTATGCAAACCGATTGTTGCAGCAGCTGTCCGGGTGGCTGGTCTCAGATGATCATGGAGGTGCACTTGCTGAATGTGGAGGACCCGGGCTGGTGTTGTTACACGTGGTCTGCGGTTGTGAGGCCGGTGGGATGTACTGCCAAATCCTTTGAAACGCCTTTAGAAATGACTTATGGTAGAGAAATGAACATGAGTGGTACACAAGTGGACTATATAGGGCACTCTTGGTGCCCCTTGTGATAGCATACAAATCAATAAAAATGGAAATTGTATTCCTTACTGAATTGTAGTTTTTTATAATATAAAAAAATATTCAAAATTGTACACTATTTTTCTTTGCAATTGAGGGATTTAAGCAGGCATAGAATAGCGTCCCGAGACGGTTTCTCAGTTTGTGTAGAAATTATTTGGTTATGCAAACCGATTGTTGCAGATTCTGTCCGGGTGGCTGGTCTCGGACGATCATGGAGGTGCACTTGCTGAATGTGGAGGTCCTGGGTTGCTGTGGTTACACGCACTCTGCGGTGGTGAGGCTGGTTGGATTTACTGCCAAATCCTCTGAAACACCTTTGGAAACGGCTTTTGGTAGAGAAATGAACATGAGTGGCACACAAGTGGACTATCACACCCCCTCTCGGTGCCCCTTGTGATGGCATAAAAATCAATAAAAATGTACATTTTATTCCTTACTCAATTGTAAAAATTAAAATTTAGTTGTGTATAACATGAAAAAATACTCAAAAGTGTACACTATTTTTCTTTGCAATTGAGGGATGTGATCAAGCATAGATTAGCGTCCCCGAGACGGTTTCTCAGTTTGTGTAGAAATTATTTGGTTATGCAAACCGATTGTTGCAGCAGCTGTCCGGGTGGCTGGTCTCAGACGATCATGGAGGTGCACTTGCTGAATGTGGAGGTCCCGGGCTGGTGTTGTTACACGTGGTCTGCGGTTGTGAGGCTGGTCGGATGTACTGCCAAATCCTTTGAAACGCCTTTAGAAACGGCTTATGGTAGAGAAATGAACATGAGTGGCAAATGAGTGGACTATCACGCCCCCTCTTGGTGCCCCTTGTGATAGCATACAAATCAATAAAAATGGAAATTGTATTCCTTACTGAATTGTAGTTTTTTATAATATTAAAAAAAATATTCAAAAGTGTACACTATTTTTCTTTGCAATTGAGGGATTTGATCAAGCGTAGATTAGCGTCCCCGAGACGGCTTCTCAGTTTGTGTAGAAATGATTTGGTTATGCAAACCGATTGTTGCAGCAGCTGTCCGGGTGGCTGGTCTCAGACGGTCATGGAGGTGCACTTGCTGAATGTGGAGGTCCTGGGCTGGTGTTGTTACACGTGGTCTGCGGTTGTGAGGCCGGTGGGATGTACTGCCAAATCCTGTGAAACGCCTATAGAAACGGCTTATGGTAGAGAAATGAACATGAGTGACAAATGAGTAGACTATCACGCCCCCTCTTGGTGCCCCTTGTGATGGCATACAAATCAATAAAAATGGAAATTGTATTCCTCACTGAATTGTAAAAAAAAGTGCAGTTGTGTATAATATAAAAAAGTATCAAAAATGGTACACTATTTTTCTTTGAAAGTGAGGGATTTGATCAAGCATATATTAGCGTCCCCGAGACGGTTTCTCAGTTTGTGTAGAAATCATTTGGTTATGCAAACCGATTGTTGCAGCAGCTGTCCGGGTGGCTGGTCTCAGATGATCATGGAGGTGCACTTGCTGAATGTGGAGGTCCTGGGCTGTTGTGGTTACACATGGTCTGGGGTTGTGAGGCCGGTTGGATGTACTGCCAAATCCTCTGAAACACCTTTGGAAACGGCTTATAGTAGATAAATTAACATTCAATTCACGGGCAACAGCTCTGGTGAACATTCCTGCAGTCAGCATGCCAAATGCAGGTGTCCAAACTTTTCTCGGCAGGGGCCACGGAAAATAAAAATTGAAGGATGCGGAGGCAGGCCATGTCAATACATGTTGTACATTAAAGATACTAAAACAAATATGTACTAATTCTACGTGACTTTGTTTCCAAACTAAGCATTCTCAAGCATAAAACTGGCTAAATGAAGTAAAAATACCAATACTACCATAGTATTAGCTGCTAGACGAGACCAAAAATAATTGGACCGTGCTGTTCAGTATTGTGGCCACTGATTGGCTCAGGGTCAGGCAGCATTACTACACTGAACAAAAATGTGAAGACATTTCTCACGAGTTGAACTCTAAGATCAACAACTTTGACTATATACACAAAAGACCCAATAGCAGATTAGCTTTCTCGGTTTGTGTAGAAATTATTTGGTTATTTTTTTTTTATTAATTTTTTTTTTTATTATTATTCTTCGGTCAATAGTCAACAAAATAAACAAACAGTTGCACATTCATAGATTGAAAATGAAAATGAAAATGTTGCAGACCGAAAGGGTTTAGGCTGAAGTTGAACACTTATAGCGCCTAACCCTATAAACAATGTCAAGTACAAGATGAACTTCCGAAACCAATTGTTGCAGCAGCTGTCCGGGTGGCTGGTCTCAGACGATCATGGTGGTGCATTTGCTGAATGTGGAGGTCCTGGGCTGGTGTGGTTACAGGCCGGTTGTGAGGCCGGTTGGATGTACTGCCAAATCCATTAAAACGCCTATAGAAACGGCTTATGGTAGAGAAATGAACATTCAATTCACGAGCAACAGCTCTGGTGGACATTCATGCTGTCAGCATGCCAAATGCACGTGTCAAAACTTTTCTCAGCAGGGGCCGTGCTGTTCAGTATCGTGGCCACTGATTGGCTGAAATGACATAAACAATATGCACAGAGTCCATGTATTCTCTTCAATGAAACACTGTGATTAAAAACTCAGGGTCCTGTCCAACATAATTAATCGTATTGCCCATGTGTTTATAAACGAAAGCTTGATTGAATTTTCCACAGGACTCGCAGCCACATGCTGACGATTTAACGATGCAAACGCATGACTCATCAAAGTACACAACACGCTACCTGTCGAAAGGTTTTGTGAAAAGTTGATGACTAAGATTTCTTCTGTGTCATGTCTTATTGGCCAATGGAGCAAAGTATATAATTAAACCCTTTGAATTCTGCCTAGCAACAAGTTGCCAGTGATAAAAGTGTACCGCAAACATTGAGAGTTAGCAAATTGTGGTGAGGCGTCATAAGTTTGATGAGTATTTTTGGTCTTGTCACCTTCTCCCGGGTAGAAGGGTGATACGTCAGTGTGGCTGGATCAAAAGAGACGTCGGAGATGCTTTGCTGAACAAAAAGTTGCTTTTTTACAAGCAATCATCATTATACAGGACTGCAGTACCTGGAAGAGATCAAGTCAAAAATGAGGCACTCCTAACTTGGAGGAGCCGAACCACCTTTTTATATTCCTTCTTTCTCCCTCTGGGTGTGTGTTAATTCGGGAGATTAAGGACAGGTTCACGTGTAAGTGACCAGAAAACAACATCTAAAAGTTGTAACTTAAATGTTGACGTGAAGCTAGACAAGGAGTCTCTCTTCCAGGATAGAGCTATCACTTTTGCATTACAAAGTCTGAATTTACTGTTTCTTCTCGTGAGAGAGTTAACCTAGTCCACATACGAATGTCCAACTAAGGCTCCTTAATTTATTATGGACTCAACCATTATTTACTTAAACCTGGTGGTTCACTTTCTCCAAGTTAAATATAAACATTCACCATATGTAGAACATAATATGAGTCAATTAATCCACTTCACGTTCTAGAAACTTTGGACTTTGGAAGTTATAATATTACGAGAAATAATAGTAAAAAAAAAAAAAAAACAATTTAATGAATAAGACTATTTTTATTACATGTAAAATTTTACAGAATGTTGTGGAAAAGTTTACACTTTTTTTCCGTGGACAACAAACACACAATGGATTTGCGCTGCAAAAAAGATGATAATAAAACGTGTCTCTTCTGTAGTCCTGGATGTATAATGCACATATGAACTCAAAAACACAACATTAGATATCATTTTAACATACATCGTAACATGCTAATACTGCGTGTGGGAGGAGTTTAATAACAAAAGCAAGATATTGAGTGTATTAATGTACGTATGTATACATTTTTATGTTTTTAGCTACATATGTTTATATCAGGGGTGTCCAAAAACTAACCCGCGGAGCTAATGCGACATGTCGGAACCTACAGTTTTGTACCCAAGACGACAATAGGAGTTTAATTCAATAAGCAACTCGTATTAAAAATAAGTACATAAGTGTCAAGTTGTGAACATCTTGTGGACTATGTGAGATATTCAGGTCAGTGATGCATACCTAACTATATTTATGCGCACAGCATTTACTTGTAAGACCCAATCCAAACAACCTTTCATAGTCATGGTGCATAAAAAAAATAAAAAAATTCAACCAGCACAAAAAGTCAACACACAAAACACAACCTGCTCACTGAACATTTGTGGATATTATTTAAAAAATGTCCCATTACCATAAAAAAGTTGAGATTACACTCATTTAAATCCATTGCAAGGCATGATGGGAAAAATGCAAAACACTCTCTCCACACTTATCCATGTTTGACTTTTAGCTGCTTGATATTTCTGATTGAGTACAAAGCTTTAAAGAAAAGTAAACAAGGAAAGATACTTTTAATAGTGCATCAAAAAGCGACATCAGTGTGTAAAGGATATCACCACATGAACTCAGGAACATTTCAGAAAACCACTGTCAGTAACTATAGTTGGTCGCATCATCTGTAAGTGCAAGTTAAAACTCTACTATACAAAGCAAAAGCCATTTATCAACAACACCCAGAAACGCCACCGGCTTTGCTGGGCCTGAGCTCATCTAAGATGGACTGATGCACAGTGGAAAAGTGTTCTTTGGTCTCATGAGTCCACAATTTTTAATTGTTTTTTGGAAACTGTGGACGTCATAGAGGAAAAGAACCATCCGGATTGTTCTAGGCGCAAAGTGTAAAAACCAGCATGTGTGATGGTATGGGGGTGTGTTAGTGCCCAAGGCATGGGTAACTTACACATCTGTGAAGGCACCATTAGTGCTGAAAAGTACATACAGGTTTCGAAGCAACATATGTTGCCATACAAGCAACGTTATCATGGACGCCCCTGCTTATTTCAGCAAGACAATGTAAAGCCAATGGCCATATCACACCAATTCTCAAATCCTTTCACTGGCTTCCTGTTCCACTCAGGATTTAATACAAAGTCTCCCTACTAACCCACCAGCGCCTCCATGGAAATGCCCCCCTCTACCTCAAAGAACTACTCACCCTCAAATCCTCCACACCAGTGGTCCCCAACCTTTTTGTAGCTGCAGACTGGTCAACGCTTGAAACATTTTTTTGTTTTTGTTTTATTTGTCATAAAGAAATACAATCATGGACTGTATCCCTGCAGACTGTATTGATCTATATTGATATATAATGTATATATTGTGTTTTGTATGTTGATTTAATAAAAAAAAAATAAAAAATTGTTTTTTAAAATAAATAAAAAAAAAAAAAAAAAAAAATAAAAAAAAAATAAAAATAAATATATATATATATATATATATATATATATATATATATATATATATATATATATATATATATATATATATATATATATATACATATATATAAATATTTTTTATCTTTTATTTTTTTATTTCTTGTGCGGCCCGGTACCAATCGGTCCGCGGACCAGTACCAGGCCGCAGCCCGGTGGTTGGGGACCACTGCTCAACACGACACCTTCGCTCCGAACAGGCTAACCTCCTCCAACCTCCGAGGACAAAGCTACGAACAATGGGAGACCGGGCTTTTTGCTTCGCCGCTCCCAGACTATGGAACGCTCTCCCTGACCACCTGAGGGCACCACAGACTGTGGATGCTTTTAAAAAAGGCTTAAAAACCCTTTTTTTAAAAAAAGCCTTGTTTTAGGTGTATGCATACTAGTTCTAGCTATTTGGCTGTTCTAGGTTTATTTGTATTTATTTTTATTATCTTTTTATTTAAACATTTTTTAATAAACTGTAGCACTTTGAGGTTGTTTACTAAATGTAAAGTGTTTTTTACAAATACAATCTATTATTATTATTATTATTATTATAAGCCACATTATGCACGTGTTACAACAGTGTGGCTACATAGTTCTAATTGAATAATTATTTGCAACAACAAAAAAATGAATTTTCTCAGTTGGAACATAAATATCTTGTCTTTGCAGTCTATTCAATTAAATATAAGTTGAAAAGGATTTGCAAATCATTGTATTCTCTATATTCCTGCTGCGACTGCGCCTTTAAGGTGGCACCGAGTCCTACCTGACAGGTGTTTCTGTCAAACCTGTAGGACTTAACACGTTTGACGGACAAGCAAGCCCCATTCCAGTCTCAGCCGGAGACTGGCAAACTTTGACTCCACGCCGCGAGAAGAATCGGCCAGCCTGAGAAAGCGAAAAAAGGTACGACCCGTTATTTCTTGCAGGCGTCCTCTCCGTTCCTCGCTTTCGTCTCTCGCCAATGGCATTTCATCGCTTATGAATGAAACGACGCAGGGTTCGGAAAGCGCGGAAAAGTGCACTCCAAATGCCCCCGTGGAGGCCGGTGATCTAATTTCGGCCAAACATCCTGCAAGATTGCACGTATACCATGTTATTTTTCTGTCCGGTTTATTGTTTGATATCCAATCAGGGCAAGCGGGAGCTGTTGGCAAATGTTCATCAGCTTGGAAGGAATGTCATGATCCCACATGACAGACTTTGTTAGCTATTTTCCTGTGTTTTGTATCTTTTTCTTGTAATGGCACATTTATTTTTTTTGTACTTTTTGTTGGACTTTTTCTGCACTTTCACTTCCTGTTGAGTTCCCTGCCAGCGCACCGTTTATTTTTAATTAAGTCTAATTAGCTGTACCTGTTGCTCCTTGCCAGAACAGTTCCTTTGAAGTCCGTGTGCACGAGTTACCTGCACTAGTCTTTTGTTTCTACTGCTTTTCTGTTCTCTACGTAAATAATCACATTCTTTGACCTGATTATTTGTGTGTCTCTGCATCCCGGGGTCACGCCATCAACCGACATTAGCACCTGTAGTGTCATGATCGTTACCCGGATCATGGCATGATTTACCGGTATGTTGGTTATGTTTCTGGTTTTAGTCTGTTTCCTGGTTGCACACTCTTTCCCTGTTTATTCTTGGTTTCCATGGGCACTGATTCTCCTCACCTGTCTTAGTTTTGCAATTAGTGTTTCCACCAGGTGTTTTGGCTAATCACTCCCCTTTATAGTTTCCTGTCACCCAGCAGTAAGTGCTGGGTCAATGTTTGCAATAGGCAACATTTACGTCCTCCTGTTTTTGCTCCACGCTCTTTATATTATTCTGCCGACCAGAATCCCGGTTTTTTCACCCTTGGTGACATTTTGATTTTTATTTAGCTCCACGCTTGCTAGCGTCCTCAGTTTTTGTATTTTTGTCATGTCTTTTATTTATTAAATATACTTAAATCTTACCTGCACTCCACTCCTGCTTGTCTTCTGTACTGGAAGGAACACACCAGCACAGCTATGCGTCCCCGAAGACGTAACTGATTCGTCTGGCTGGGTCAATCAGTTACGTCTTCGGGGACGCATAGCTGTGCTGGTGGTAAGATTTAAGTATATTTAATAAATAAAAGACATGACAAAAATACAAAAACTGAGGACGCTAGCAAGCGTGGAGCTAAATAAAAATCAAAATGTCACCAAGGGTGAAAAAACCGGGATTCTGGTCGGCAGAATAATATAAAGAGCGTGGAGCAAAAACAGGAGGACGTAAATGTTGCCTATTGCAAACATTGACCCAGCACTTATTGCTGGGTGACAGGAAACTATAAAGGGGAGTGATTAGCCAAAACACCTGGTGGAAACACTAATTGCAAAACTAAGACAGGTGAGGAGAATCAGTGCCCATGGAAACCAAGAATAAACAGGGAAAGAGTGTGCAACCAGGAAACAGACTAAAACCAGAAACATAACCAACATACCGGTAAATCATGCCATGATCCGGGTAACGATCATGACATGTAGGAAGAAATGCCTTCAAATCCATGTGACCTGACTCAATTAGGTCTTCACGTCATACCGTGATATGTTAATGAGTCTTAATTAACATTTCGAGATGGAAAGTTCCGCATTCTCCTTTTGACAAAATGGTTTTATTTTGAAAGTAATTATCTCTGGCGGACCCATCCCTTGGGTGTGCTTTTTTAATAACCCTTACACAACAAAGGGATGTTGTTTTTTTTGTGTTCAGGCCTAAAGTCGTTTAAGTTCTGGATTGCGGATATCGCTGGTTTTGAAAGATGTTGTCAGGAGTTGTGTGGCAGGAACCCAAGAAGCAAAGCAGAGAGGTTTTTCGTCAAAAATAGAAGGTTTTCCGCAGAAAAAATGGCCAAAAAAAAAACCTCAACCAAAAGAGAAGCATAAGGCTTCGTAAAAGACAACGTAGAACAGAAGCAAAAACTGTTAATAGTCCAACAAAAAGTGAAGAAATATTTTGTCAAGGTCCGTGTCCAGGCGGGAGGTCGAGATCCAAGAGGCAGCCAGGGAACCAGAGGGAATAAGGGGAGACGAGACACACATCTCGTAACGCGGGAACGGAGGAAATGCTGCTGGAACGACAAGGGACACGAGACAAAAATGAACACGGAGGGGGAGAAAACACAGAGAGAGAGAGAGCTTAGAGCTGGGGGTTGTCGGCGTAATGTACAGGAACAGGTCACTACGTTCTGGCACAGGATAGCAAATTGCGCTGATTTAAGAAGGCACGGAAGCTCATTAGTGACAGGTGTGCAGATTGCTGATTGGCGATTGATTGCAGCCACTTGCTGCAGCCGGAGTGGCGCGCTCCTGGAGGTGCACACAGATGAATGCGCACTGGGCCGTGACAGCTTCGAGGTCGGTAAGCACGACCAGAATTATGCCGTACATTAGGCGCGCCGGGTTGTAAGGCGCACTGTCGATTTTGGAGAGTTCGCCTTACAGTGCGAAAAATACGGTAACTTAAAAAGTATGGCGCAAAGCCAGAAAAAGTAACAAAAAACAAAACATAACAAAAGCCAAGCATATGTGTTCTTGCCTTACACAGGATTGTCAATGATAAATAGCACATCTCTTTTAAATGTTAGCGTATTTCCAGTATGACTGTTATAGTTGGAGGAGGGAGTTGACGGCACAGACACAAGGGGGTGGTAGAGCTCTATGATTTATTATTATATATATAAACAATATATATATATTGTTAATGTATATTGAGAGCTGAGCCAGAAAGGCAAAGCTCTCAGTCTACCGAGCTATCTACATTCCTACTCTCACCTATGGTCATGAAGTGTGGGTCATGACCGAAAGAATAAGATCGCGGATACAAGCGGCCGAAATTAGTTTCTTCAGAAGGGTGGCTGGCATATCCCTTAGAGATAGGGTGAGAAGTTCAGTCACCCGAGAGAGACTCAGAGTAGAGCCACTGCTCTTTCGCTTGGAAAGGAACCAGCTTAGGTGATTCGGGCATCTCGTGCGGATGCCTCACGAGCGTCCCCGTAGGGAGGTCCTCGTTGCACGTCCCACTGGCAGGAGACCCCACGGCAGGCCAAGGACCAGATGGGGGGGATTACATCTCTTCTCTGGCCGAGGAACGCTTCGGGATCCCCCAGGAGGAAGTTGCTAATGTTGCTCTGGAGAGGGAAGTCTGGGGGTCTCTGCTGGAGCTGTTGTCCCTGCGACCCGATTCCGGATAAGTGTTTGAAGATGGATGGATGGATAATAATATTAAACAAGGGGAATGGCGTGTGTGAACCAGATCCAAAAGGGGTGTATGGTGGAAGACTGTGTATGAATAATTAGCAGTTGAGTATTACCATAATTGTTGGATGAGGAAGCAGACAAATCCAAAGGGGCTAGGCAAAAGGGGTCTGTGATCCAAGCGAGGTCCGTGGGGCAGAGCGAGGCGTCAAGAGGTCCGTGTCCAGAGCCGGGGTCGGGGATCAAGGGAGGCAGTCCAAGGAAGCGAGACGCACAGCTCGAATCCAAGGCAACGGAAGGGAGAAGACGGGACAAATCCAGCACAGGGAAGAACACGGAGAGCAAAGAGCTAACGATCGCTTACGGAACATCAACAGAAGGTTGTATTCCGGCGGCGGATGGCAGGTTGTGCAGGCTTTTGAAGTCAGGTCTGATCATCAGCTCCAGGTGTGCAGATTGCCCGCGATTGATTGCAGCTGTTGTGGGGCGACGGAAATTATTGAAGGAGCAGAATATTCAAAATGGCTGACTGAATTTGTGACATTTTAGACGGCATTTTTGCATACTTTATGGATTGTAGATACAATTGGGTATTAGGGTTGTGCAGAATACCAGTACTAGTATAGTATTGCGGTGCTAATGAATCAAAAATGGTACTATACTCTGTTTGAAAAGTATCAATCGATCAATCAATCAATGTTTATTTATATAGCCCTAAATCACAAGTGTCTCAAAGGGCTGCACAAGCCACAACGACATCCTCGGTACAAAGCCCAAGTAGCGGTTGACATTGCTGGTTTTACTATACTACTATGATTACATCAATATTTTTTTATTGTCACTAAATCTTTTATCTTATTCATTTCATATTATATTCATAAACTCAGGAAATACGTCCCTGGACACATGAGAACTTAAACTATGACCAATGTATGATCCTGTAACTACGTGATATCAGAGCGATACCTAATTGTGTGGTATCATCCAAAACTAATGTAAAGTATCAAAGAAGAGAACAATAAGTGTGTGGAGGTTGCCCCGCAGTAGCTTCTCCAGACCACCAATCACCGACATGAGAGCAGGATTCAGGTCCACAACAAAGTTTTATTTTTTTTCAAATAAAGTCTTCGTGTTGCTTTTCAGCAACACTTTCTTTTTCTCTCGCTCTCGCCCCGTCTCTCCTCCTGGCTGCTGCTTTATAACAGAGCGACAGGTGATTAGATAACCAGGCCCAGTTGGGCCATCTACGCACCTGTCGCTGATTTCGAGGCCGGTCCTGGCACACCCGGCTTCGCTGCAGGCCCGCAGGCCACGCCCCCCTCCACAAAGTGATTATTACATTTTAACAGAAGCGTAGATAGAACATGTTGAAAGAGAAAATAAGCACATATTAACAGTACATGAACAAGTAGATTAATAATCAATTAGTACAGCTTGTCCTTTATAATGTAGACAACATAATAGGTGTATAAATGACACAATATGTCATACTTGCCAACCCTCCCGGATTTTCCGGGAGACTCCCGAAATTCAGCGCCTCTCCCGAAAACCTCCCGGGACAAATTTTCTCCGGAAAATATCCCGAAATTCAGGCGGAGCTGGAAGCCACGCCCCCTCCAGCTCCATGCGGACCTGAGTGACGTCAGGTGCGCAACACCACGTAACTCGTTGGCCAACCAAAAAGTAACCCCAGTACGCTATAGCCAACATTCACCAGCAGATGGCAACAGACAAACATAGATCACTATTACATTCCTCCCCTTTTAGAAATGTATAGGTACTATATATAAGTTACTCAAAATAAATAAACAACCCAACCAAAAAATGCAGCAGCTCAATTAAAAAACTGTACTTAAGCCACATTATTTTTCTTTTTTTTTTAGTACTGAACTCTTAACCCTCATTTGTAAAAAAATAACATGCTTATTAAACAGACAGCATTTGTACACCTTTAACACAGATTTTTATACTGTCTTCAGAGATTCAGTTTTTTTGGTGGTACTCGAAACCTTTCTGGGTACCTGCGAAAGGGTGTTCAGCATGGTTGGAAAAATAGTGACAGAGAATAGAACAAGGATGGACAATTCAACCCTTAACTCAACAATGAGTAGATGAGTGTTATGTGTGTGTATATGTGTAAATAAATGAACACTGAAATTCAAGTATTTATTTTATTTATATGTGTAAATAAATGAACACTGAAATTCAAGTATTTATTTTATTTATATATATATATATATATATATATATATATGAAATACTTGACTTGGTGAATTCTAGCTGTAAATATATTCCTCTCCTCTTAGCCCCGCCCCCAATCACGCCCCCGCCCCACCCCCCACCCCCACCCTCCCACTTCCCGAAATCGGAGGTCTCAAGGTTGGCAAGTATGCAATATGTTACTGCATACATCAGCAGACTAATTAGGAGCATTTGTTTGTTTACTTACTACTAAAAGACAAGTTGTCTAGTATGTTCACTATTTTATTTTAAGGACTAAATTGCAATAATAAACATATGTTTCATGTATGCTAAATTTTTTTTGTTAAAATAAAGCCAATAATGCCATTTTTTGTGGTCCCCTTTATATAGAAAAGTATCAAATGTACGGTACCGGTACCGGTATCAAAACATCCCTATCGCACATGGTTGTATAAAACACATAAGCACATTTTGTCAACTTGTTTTTCCACTCTACTGCTACTTGAAGTTGTCACAGAGTGAGGTTTTACCAATGTGCCTCACCAGATGGCCTTTGTTGCATTTGCCACTTTAAAAAAATTACTCGAATTTGAGACAGGTTATCAGGAGCAGTTATTGTTATTTCCAATTCGACAAACAAAACAAACGTCAGACAAAACCACGCACTGCGAATGTGTTTTGTTTTTTCTTCTTTATTACCGAGCAGACTTTGATTTGTAGCGCACCGCCAGGTTTGAAGCGAAAACATAAGGCAATCAACCTAAATCTGATTATGTTTGTGCACATTCGGAACATAACAGTGCAGTTAGGTGCCGCAGATGCTCAAAAAAAAAAAAAACGACAAGGGGAAGTACTTTAAACTGCAATTTAAAATTGATATACAGCACATCAAGACCAGCATGCAAGTGACACACTTAGAAGCATCACATTTAAAAGGGACATTAATACAAATAAAACAATTTATTGCTATTCAGACATTTTCTCTTTTTCGTAATAAATGTAATCAAACCATCAGGTTTAAAAAAAACAGCTGGAAAATGATAGAAATCTTCTACAAAACCCAAAACCAGTGAAGTTGTCACGTTGTGTAAATGGTAAATAAAAACAAAATGCAATGCTTTGCAAATGATTTTCAACTTATATTCAATTGAATAAACTGCAAAGACAAGATACTTAATGTTCGAACTGGAAAACTTTTTGCAAATATTAGCTCATTTGGAATTTGATGCCTGCAACATGTTTCTGCATCAAAAAGCGACATCAGTGTGTAAAGGATATCACCACACAGCCTCAGGAACACTTCAGAAAACCACTGTCAGTAACTACAGTTGCTCGCTACATCTCTAAGTGCAAGTTAAACCTCTACCATGCAAAGCGAAAGCCATTCATCAACAACACCCAGAAACGCACACCGGCTTCGCTGGGCCTGAGCTCATCTAAGATGGACCGGTGCAAAATGGAAAAATGCTCTGTGGTCGGACAAGTCAGTCAATCAATCAATCAATCAATGTTTATTTATATAGCCCTAAATCACAAGTGTCTCAAAGGGCTGCACAAGCCACAACGACATCCTCGGTACAAAGCCCACATAAGGGCAAGGAAAAACTCACCCCAGTGGGACGTCGATGTGAATGACTATGAGAAACATATGTGGGTAATCCCCCCAGGGGAGACCGAATGCAATGGATGTCGAGTGGGTCTGACATAATATTTTGAGAGTCCAGTCCATAGTGGATCCAACATAATAGTAAGAGTCCAGTCCATAGTGGATCTAACATAATAGTGTGAGAGTCCAGTCCATAGTGGATCCAACATAATAGTAAGAGTCCAGTCCATAGTGGATCTAACATAATAGTGTGAGAGTCCAGTCCATAGTGGATCCAACATAATAGTAAGAGTCCAGTCCATAGTGGATCTAACATAATAGTGAGAGTCCAGTCCATAGTGGATCCAACATAATAGTAAGAGTCCAGTCCATAGTGGATCTAGCATAATAGTGTGAGAGTCCAGTCCATAGTGGATCCAACATAATAGTAAGAGTCCAGTCCATAGTGGATCTAACATTATAGTGAGAGTCCAGTCCATAGTGGATCCAACATAATAGTAAGAGTCCAGTCCATAGTGGATCTAGCATAATAGTGAGAGTCCAGTCCATAGTGGATCTAACATAATAGTAAGAGTCCAGTCCATAGTGGATCTAACATAATAGTGAGAGTCCAGTCCATAGTGGATCTAACATAATAGTAAGAGTCCAGTCCATAGTGGATCTAACATAATAGTAAGAGTCCAGTCCATAGTGGGGCCAGCAGAACACCATCCCGAGCGGAGACGGGTCAGCAGCGCAGAGATGTTCCCAGCCGATGCACAGGCGAGCGGTCCACCCCGGGTCCCGACTCTGGACAGCCAGCACTTCATCCATGGCCACCAGACCTGTGCCCCCCCCCCCCCCCCCCCCCCCCTCCACAAGGAAGAGGGGAGCAGAGGAGAAAAGAAAAGAAACGGCAGATCAACTGGTCTAAAAGGGGGGTCTATTTAAAGGCTAGAGTATACAAATGAGTTTTAAGATGGGACTTAAATGCTTCTACTGAGGTAGCATCTCTAATTGTTACCGGGAGGGCATTCCATAGTACTGGAGCCCCAATAGAAAACGCTCTATAGCCCGCAGACTTTTTTTGGGCTCTGGGAATCACTAATAAGCCGGAGTTCTTTGTCCACAGTTCAAATTGTTTTTGGAAACTGTGGACGTCGTGTCCTCCGGACCAAGGAGGAAAAGAATCATCCGGATTGTTCTAGGCGCAAAGGTTGAAAAGCCCGCATCTGTGATGGTATGGGGGTGTATTAGTGTCCAAAACATGGGTAACTTACACATCTGTGAAGGCACCATAAATGCTGAAAGGTACATACAGGTTTCGGAGCAACATATGTTGCCATCCAAGCAACGTTATCATGGACGCCCCTGCTTATTTCAGCAAGACAATGCCAGGTTGCGTGTTACAACAGCGTGGCTTCGTAGTAAAAGAGTGCGGGTACTAGACTGGCCTGCTTGTAGTCTAGACCTGTCACCCATTGAAAATGTGTGGCGCATTATGAAGCCTAAAATAGCACAACGGAGAACTGTTGAACAACTTAAGCTGTACATCAAGCAAGAATGGGAAAGAATTCCACCTGAAAAGCTTCAAAAATGTGTCTCCTCAGTTCCCAAACCTTTACTGAGTGCTGTTAAAAGGAAAGGCCATGTAACACATTGCAACAAAGTTGTTGCAATGTGTTGCTGCCATTAAATTCTAAGTAAATGATTATTTGCAAAAAAAAAATCTCTGTTGGAACATGAAATATCTTGTCTTTGCAGTCTATTCAATTGAATATAAGTTGAAAAGGATTTGCAAATCATTGTATTCTCTTTTTATTTACTATTTACACAACGTGCCAACATCACTGCTTTTGTCCAAGTATTAGTATTACAAACCCAACTGTTCCTAGTGAAAAATGCAAAACTGACACATTGACCTGCTCTGTTCTCTTTCTCAAAAGGCATTCTTCACCATGGAAGTTCAAACCAACTACTGTGTGCACCAGGATCCCCACGATACCCAAGTGCAACAGAACCAGCCCCAGAGGGATGCAGTCAAAACGAAGACATCATGCAAGGAATGCTGCCAGAATTGCTGCGACACGACCATCAATTTCTGCTCTATGCTGGCCGAATGCGGCTCCTGCTGCTGTGACTGTTTTGGTAAGTCTCGGCACACCGTGGCCGAGTTAACACTTTGACTATCCCAAGCCACCCTGGTCATATTGAACAAAATCAACAATAGTCTTGCTCTGATAGCTCAGAAGTTCCGCAATAGTGTATTATAAGTTTGTTAGCCTTGATGCTAGAAATTAGACAGTTAAAACATCCATCCATCCATCCATCTTCTTCCGCTTATCCGAGGTCGGGTCGCGGGGGCAGCAGCCTAAGCAGGGAAGCCCAGACTTCCCTCTCCCCAGCCATTTCGTCCAGCTCCTCCCGGGGGATCCCGAGGCGTTCCCAGGCCAGCCGGGAGACATAGTCTTCCCAACGTGTCCTGGGTCTTCCCCGTGGCCTCCTACCGGTCGGACGTGCCCTAAACACCTCTCGAGAGAGGCGATCGGGTGGCATCCTGACCAGATGCATGAAACCACCTCATCTGGCTCCTCTCTATGTGGAGGAGCAGCGGCTTTACTTTGAGCACCCCCCGGATGGCAGAGCTTCTCACCCTATCTCTAAGGGAGAGCCCCGCCACCCGGCGGAGGAAACTCATTTCGGCCGCTTGTACCCGTGATCTTGTCCTTTCGGTCATAACCCAAAGCTCATGACCATAGGTGAGGATGGGAACGTAGATCGACCGGTAAATTGAGAGCTTTGCCTTCCGGCTCAGCTCCTTCTTCTCCACAACGGATCGATACAGTGTCCGCATTACTGAAGACGCCGCACCGATCCACCTGTCGATCTCACGATCCACTCTTCCCTCACTCGTGAACAAGACTCCGAGGTACTTGAACTCCTCCACTTGGGGCAGGGTCTCCTCCCCAACCCGGAGATGGCACTCCACCCTTTTCCGGGCGAGAACCATGGACTCGGACTTGGAGGTGCCGATTCTCATCCCAGTCGCTTCACACTCGGCTGCGAACCGATCCAGCGAGAGCTGAAGATCCTGGCCAGATGAAGCCATCAAGACCACATCATCTGCAAAAAGCAGGGACTTAATCCTGCAGCCACCAAACCAGATCCCCTCAACGCCCTGACTGCGCCGAGAATTCTGTCCATAAAGGTTATGAACAGAATCGGTGACAAAGGGCAGCCTTGGCGGAGTCCAACCCTCACTGGAAACGTGTCCGACTTACTGCCGGCAATGCGGACCAAGCTCTGACACTGATCATACAGGGAGCGGACTGCCAGAATCAGACAGTCCGATACCCCATACTCTCTGAGCACTCCCCACAGGACTTCCCAAGGGACACGGTCGAATGCCTTCTCCAAGTCCACAAAGCACATGTAGACTGGTTGGGCAAACTCCCATGCACCCTCAAGGACCCTGCCGAGAGTATAGAGCTGGTCCACAGTTCCACGACCAGGACGAAAACCACACTGTTCCTCCTGAATCCGAGGTTCGACTATCCGGCGTAGCCTCCTCTCCAGTACACCTGAATAGACCTTACCGGGAAGGCTGAGGAGTGTGATCCCACGATAGTTAGAACACACCCTCCGGTTCCCCTTCTTAAAGAGAGGAACCACCACCCCGGTCTGCCAATCCAGAGGTACCGCCCCAGATGTCCACGCGATGCTGCAGAGTCTTGTCAACCAAGACAGCCCCACAGCATCCAGAGCCTTAAGGAACTCCGGGCGGATCTCATCCACCCCCGAGCCTTGCCACCGAGGAGCTTTTTAACTACCTCGTCAACCTCAGCCCCAGAAATAATCAATTATATATTTTTTAAAATCTGTCCTTTCTAATCAATTTTCTACCGCTTCTTACACTCGGTGTATTCTAGCCGCTCAGGCAAATCATATTGTCTAAAAATGCATTTATCCATTGATAACATGACATCATCGCGCTCGGAATATATATTTATATATATATACGGCCAATATTTTTTAACCCAATGCGGCCCCCGAGTCAAAAATTTGGGGACCCCTGGTTTAGTATGTAAGAATTGTTTTAGTTGTATTGTAAAACTCACAAATGTTGCCTGGACTGATGAATGAAGAATCGCTGAGAACGATTAAACTTCCGGCACGAAACAGCAAAAACATTGTCAACCCGTAGCACCTGCAGTGAGCAAACTTGTCCAAAAGATGGCGCCATAGCATAAACCTTTTCAGTATCTCTGTCGGGGTAATATGAAAACTATTTATTGAAAACAAAACATTATGGCTGTTAGTGAAGAGAAATCCACAAATTAGCCACACTGTTTTTGTAGGTATGTAGGTAGGTCTTTATTGTCATTGCACAAGTACAACAAAACTTTGTTTTTAGCACAAACCCGTTCAAGATTAGACAAACAAACAGTGTACAGGGTTACAGAACAAGAACGCTGATGGGTCGCCACAAGGCGCCCCGTAAAAGATGGGAAAAAGGTAAACACTGGGGTAGGATGAGTAAAAAAATACAATCTAAACTGGGCCCTCTGGAGTGGGAAAAACCTCCATAGCAAAGCACATATACATATTACAACATACATCTCGAGACTTGCAACAGAGGGGAGGGAGTGGGGGCTACGGTGGCGGGCTGCAGCTCCTCAGGCGCTGCCCAGCTGTCCGTCACCCCCTAAGGGATTTGCGTCAAGGGCGTCGGATGGATTTTTTGTGGATGCATGTGTGTGTGTAAGCCTGCCGCGTGTCTCTGTTCCGCGGCCTTGATGTTCTTTCCAGTCAGTCCAAAGTCAACAGCAACAGGTGTGTGTCCAAGAGGGACAAGAAGGAAGTTAATTGTGTCTTCGCTGCACTGTCCTTCGGGAGAGTCTCGAAGCCAGGGAACAAGTTAGAATGTTTTGTATTTGAGTGAAAATAAAATTTGCTTTTCACTCTAAATTGTCTACGACTGGTCCTCAAATTCATCCTGCGGGGGCAGACAGTCCGATGTTATCCAAAACACAAGAGTGTCCACATTAAGTATTTCGTAGTGTGCAACGTTAGGAAAGACTTGATCAAGTGAAATGTGTCAAACTGTCAGGTGCAAACACTGTTGACATCTACTAATCAGACAAGAAGCAAGGAATGAATCAGAGACGGAGTTCAATTTAGCTCATGAGGAGACACGTGTTTTGGGCTGTACTCTAGTTACAGATCCAAACTACGTTCTAAAGAAAAGCCCGTGCGCCTCCTCCATTTATTAGGAAATGGCCCTATTACATCACGGTGACTGAGGGAAGGGGGTAATCTCGACAACTCCAGTAAGACACAATATATGATAATACAAAAATGCAAATATGTTGACACTTGGTGATATCGCCCAGTCTCTTCTCTGCTTTGTCTGGTCTTGGAACCAAATATTCGGCCTTGGCTGCCAGCAGGCCGAGTCTGCACACAACACTGATAACGAGGCTAGCAATCTTTTGGATTGCTAGCTCTGCACAAATTGACAATACTTTATAGTATGGCCCTAAAGTTATGATGATAATATATACATAATTATTCTAACATTTCCCTCCTGTTTATCACATAACTTCCCCAGAATCTTCTTATCCCCAATAACTTCTTCTTGCGATTTTCAGTTAATAGTTCATTTCTTTAGGGCCAAGTTATGTTTACACTCAGAGTTCAACATCATCATATTTTTATATATATATAGTCACCAGGGTCTGGAAACAGATCAGGAACACCGTCCAGGTAGGTATCCTCGTCATCAGATTCATCTTTCTTGTCGTCCGCCAGAAGGTGCATCTGAACAGTTCTATCATCTGCTGGGCTAATCGCTGTGGTAATCAGACGGTTAAGCAGAGAACCCAGACAGGGAATACAACTACATCCACACAACGTCAGTTTTGCTGCAAACACAGCCATAGATACTAGAATTGATGATACCAAGGACTTGTATTTGCCGAACACATTCAACCATCCATCCCACATAGGTGAGTGCTCTTCCATTTTACCGTTGAGGGTGCGAAGGCCTTCCAGTGCTCTGGTCAGGCTATCTTCTGCATCAGTGTATTTTGGTATGAAGTACAACACTGTTCACCCAATATTGCGCACACATCTCCTTTTTCCGCTAACAACATGTCTGGCGCCATACGGTTTTGAAAGGCCTTAAGGGAGGTTGCGGCGAGTTGATCAGTGACGACTTCAAGTCCGGCCAATTTCCTAATCTCTGTATGTTGTAGTGGACATAGTTTATTCTGTCAACATTCTTGTTAATCGTACACCACCAGCAGACGGATGATTCGAATCCAGCTGCAACTTGATTTACCAATTTGTACTCGTCAGGTACACCTCTGGGGACACCTATTGTATCGATATAAGTTGGATCTCCAACACTTTGCCAGTTTACATCACGTGTAGTTATTTTCCAATGTTCGGATATCAAACTGTTCAGACGTGTTAACAATTTTTGTACAAATATTGATACATTTACTATGTGTAAGCAGTTGTCTGACGATAAGTTTCCTAACTGTTGTCCAGAGCCTAGTATGTAAATGCAGGTGTAATTAGCTTTTGTCACATGTTTATCAAATATTGGTTTCTGCTTTGTTTCTTTGGTTACAGGCTAGATTTTGTCCCATGTAGTGCAATTCCATTCAGGAGTTGTTTCGCAGATTACTTCAATTAAACCTTTTTGCCATGAGTAACCAATTAACAGCCAAAGGAGGAACCAATTATTACACACCAGTTGTTACTTTGAACATTTATCCACATCATCAAATGGTACGCTTACAACTGTGACTTCCAGCGCGTTTAGAACACTCTGGGTTATTCGGTGTTGCGCATGGTTTGATTTATGCAAACAATCACCAGGAAATATGGGTCTAGTCCACTTGACCATGCCCATAATTGGAAACCCCATCTGGACGTGTTGAACAGTGTGGAATTGGGTGGTCTATTTTGTCCATCAGGGAGTGATATGGTTAACACTAGATTTGGGCCTTAATGTTTCATAGTTATTCGACTTTTAAAAAATTTAGCTTCTTCACTATCTCCCGGGGCCAGTAATTCATTCATTCATTATCAATAGACAATTCAAAACTTTGGCAACTGAACACATATTTACACACCTATGCTTGAGAAGGAACAGGATAAAGAGAATCTTATATTTCCTGCCCCCTTCAACATAATAAGTAGTCTTACTTAATGGATAGCCCAGATTCACAAGCTTACAAACCAAACAAATGCATCCAAATATAACAAAAAATAATATACACCTCACGGGATGATACAAAACAAATACAAAACCAGACACAAAATAAGTAGAATAATACATATAATCTATACTACAGTATAATATATGTAGTGACCAGAGTGTCCACTTCCCCCGTATTGGATGTCCTGTGAGGTACCACCAGTAATTTGGCCAGTCTGTTCCCGTGGTGGGAATCCTTTTAAGTTTAACACGAGCGAGCAGTAGAGAATATGAAGTGAGTTTTGGCCCAGGACGTATTTTGCTTTATTCATTATTGAAATGTTTTTTTTCCACCTTATGTTGTATGTTTTGTATATAAGATTTCCAGTTCATTTGATCATCTATTTATACTCTCCAAAATCTTGTTTCTTTTACCCTTTCAATATCTACTCTGTCTATTTGTATTCGTGTTTGATGCTCTTTTCTACTGTTACCAAATAGCATTATTTTAGTTTTACTGAGATTCAAAGAGTCAAACCATTTTTTTAAATTTGTTCATTTATTCTGTTATTTGTATTATCTTCTGTGTGTTCTCTCCTGAACAGAAAGCAGTTGTGTCGTCTGCAAATAAAACTAACTTTAAGTCCTTTGTAGCTTTACAAATGTCGTTTGTATAAATATTAAACAATCTTGGTCCCAGTATTGATCCCTGGGGTACACCACAAGATATATCTAGCCGTGTTGACATATTTTCACCCATCTTCACATATTGCTTCCTGTTGGTTAAATAGCTTCTTATTCTTGATTAATTGATTTACAAATTGAGGTCCATTGTCATGTATAGATTTAGTTATACCCTATCTTGGTATTATATCTTTGCATAATGCTTTTACTACTGTTAGCACATCTGCTTTTCCTTTAAAAAATATTTCTACCCACTTTGAAAATGCATCTACTATGACCAGACAACACTGTTTTTCTTCACTCCTATTTTGTTCAATAAAATCCATGCATAGATGCTGGAACGGGTGTTTTGGTTTTGGGGAATTGGCCTCGCACAGGTCATGCATGACCTACAAATTTTTATTTTTATTTATTTTTTGAATAAGAATAAAAGCTGTAGGTAGTATAGTACTTCTGTATAAGGGTCACCATCCCTCCTGTTGAGACATGAGTACAACCATGGCTCAATACTGCTGCCCACTTATACAGATTTTTTTGGTAAAATTTGTTTATTGTCTGGACATACATACCGTATTTTCCGCACTATAAGGCGCACCTAAAAACCACAAATTTTCTCAAAAGCTGACAGTGCGCCTTATAACCCGGTGCGCTTTATATATGGATAAATATTAAGATTCATTTTCATAAAGTTTAGGTCTCGCAACTACGGTAAACAGCCGCCATCTTTTTTCCCCGTAGAAGAAGCGCGCGGTGCATGCTGGGATATGTGATGTTTCATTTCCATTTGTGTGTTTATGTAAAGACCCCAAAATGGCTCCTATTAAGTGTGTTGTCTGTCTAATTATAAATAATGCAGACGAGGCATGTTAACTGAGTTCTCAACGTTTACTCACAGCGTGCTCATAACCACATTCTAACTGCCAGCATACAACGCTTCTCAGGGCTACCGCGCATGCTCGTAACTATCGTTGCATGCTGGGTAGTGTAGTTGTTATATTTGCTAGCTCATAACAGCACATTGAGAGACACGCTTACGCGCTTAATTCAATACTCGCCGTCATTCCGGGTGGATTGACAAAAGACCTCCAGCCGCTAGATATTGGTGTCAACAGGGCATTCGAAGCTAGACTGCTAACTGCGTGGGAACAATGGATGACAGAAGGCGAACACACCTTCACTAAGACGAGGAGGCAGCGCCAGACGACACCAACATCTGCCAGTGGATCGTAAATTTGCCCAACTTTTCACTTCGGACACCGAAGACGAAGGATTTACGAATGAAGAATAACTTCAGAAAGTGAGCGCTATGTTTATTTTGTGTGTTGTGACATTAACGTTCGAGCAACATTATGTTGCTATTGCTCTGCACTATTTTGAATTTTACTATGTTTGTGATTGCACATTTGCGTACATTTTGGGAGTGAACAGAGTTGTTAGAACGCTGGTTTTTAATATATTATTAAAGTTTGACTGACCTATCTGACTGTTTTTTTGACATTCCCTTTAGCGCAGCGTAGGCGCGGCTTATAGTCCGGGGCGGCTTATTGGTGGACAAAGTTATGAAATATGCCATTCATTGAAGGTGCGGCTAATAATCCGGTGCGCCTTATAGTGCGGAAAATACGGTAGATGTCGTCTTTGTTCAACGTGGCTCCGTTTTTTGTTTTTGTTCTTTTTTTTTTGGTTTATTTTTCCATTTATCTTTTTCTTTTGGAGTACTTTGTTGTTGCATGTCTTTTAGTATATCATTATTCATTTCACTAGTTTGTAGTTTAAAACCTTGTATTTCTTCTTCTGCTGTTTGTTTTGCTGTTTTGTCCGCAAACGTGATATTGTCATGATCCGTGGTCCGGATCATGTTTTGTTTAGTTATGCTCTGTTAATTTTGGACTTCTTTAGTTCCGGTTTAGGCTTCCTTGTTTGTTTTTGTCACCATGGCGACTTATTTTGTTCACCTGTCTCTGATTAGTGCTCGCCCGCTCACCTGCTTCCCGAGCACCAATCAGAGGCATTATTTAAGTTACCTCTGCCAGTCAGTGGGCCTGGCTTCATTATTTATGTCACACTGTTTGTGTCACGCCTGTACCAATTAAGTTTCTTGTTCCATGCCATAGCTTCTGTTTTAGTCTTAGCTTGACGTGTTTTAGGCACGCCTTTCTTTTTATGTTGTTTGTCTTTTTGGTAGTTGGATGATTTATGTTAATAAATCCCATCCTACCTTTACACCTTCGTCCAGAGCCGTCTTTTTGCATTGAAAGAACGAACTGCAGCAAGCTGCATAACCCACGTGTGACAGATATTGCGTCCGTTCCGTTGGTGTGTGCCACACATTTGCACATTGCTACTTTAGCTGCTAACTGTACCGCTTTTAATATTACTTTTAATAGTTCTCCATGTGTTACAAGGTTTCCCGTTGACGTTATCATTCCTCTATTTTGCCAGTGTTGTGCAAATGTGTGCACTGTTGAGAATGCATATTGACTATCTGTGTGTATTGTAACATTTTGATCTTATTAATTTACTTGCTTTAGTGTTACTAGTTGTGCCGCTTGCATTGAGTCATTTGATGCTCATTTGATAGCTTTCAAAACTTCAGTTGCTGTAACAACCGCACATATCCTATTCTATTTTTATTTCACAGAATGCTGCTTTAGCTTCTAAATTCCACTCTATTGGTGTTGACATTTTTAGATCTTTTTCATACATTAATTTACTTAAAGGAGCTACTATTTCTGTGTAATTTGGTATCCAACTTCTACAGTAATTAGTTAATCCTAGAAATGACAATTTGCTTCTTTGTTTGTAGTTTTGGTGCTTGCAGCACTGCTGTTTTTCTGCTTCCCACAATAGTGCGTCCATCTTTGTTTAGAGAATGTCCTAGATATTTTACTTCTGTTTTGCATAATTGGACTTTTGTTTTACTTACTTCGTGTCCTTCACTGTGTAGATGATTTAATAACGCTAATGTATCTTTTCTACTGGTTTCTCTATCCAGTGATGCTAATATGTCATCTACGTACATCAGGACTTTTGTTTTCCTCCTGAAGGTTCGAATTTGGACATGCTTGCATGCATTGCTTGTGAAAAGATTGTCTGACTTTCCGCATACCCTTGAGGTAGTCTTGTATAGGTGTATCTTTTCCCTTTATAAGTAAATGCAAACCAAAATTTACTTTCTTTATGTATTGGTATCGAGAAGAATGCATTACTGATATCAATCACTGTGAAATGTGTCCAATCCTGCATATGATGTTTAAAATTACAGCATTTATTGTCCTAATAAACACTAAATCAATATTCCTAATTCAAATGTTATACGTATTACTTCATGTAATTTTAAGTAACATTTTAAACCCACTAAAAACTGTCTAAGTGTATTAACTATAATTTTACAACTCAGAAGAGACATTCTTCCAATTCTTAATGTTTTATTTGTAATTATTATTCAACAATATTCAAAGCAAACAGTTGTAATGGTTATAGTTACTCACATTATATCATCAAAAGTCTATAGCTAACTGAAAACTGTTGAGATTGCCATGCCTCTTTATTTATTTAATGTTATGCCATTATCTTATCATAGCTCACCACCCAGATGTATGGTGTACTGCAAATGTCTAAAAAATATTCTAACCTAAGAATGTTAGACTACACTTTAAAGTTAAACAACTTAAAACTTACACTTAATACATTTATTTTCTAACTTGCACTCCTGGTGCGCCATACGCACACACACACACACACACACACACACACACACACACACACACAAGGTTATGTGTGTGCGTGAGTGCACATTCTAAGAGATAAGGCGAACACACTCGAAGAGCGTTTTTCTTTTTTTTTTCTTTTTCTTCCTCAGCCTCTAAACATGTAACTTATTTTATATCATTTTATCATGCTATACATATCGACTCTTATTATAGTTATTAATCTAGGTTTTTATTTGTTCCATTATTTTAATTATAGATATATATACATACATTTGTATATATAAAAGCGCTATTTATATATCCAAACATACATGTATATCTTCAATCTACATTTTCTTCATATCTTATTTCAATATCCCCCATTATCTCTCGTTCGCATTAGTTTATTCCATTTTGCATTAATTCTTCCTATTGATTTCTTCCCATTTCACTTAAACTACCAAACAAACAAATACACAAACTTGCAGCGAACCACAACCAACTCCATACCATTTGCGAATACCTTCATTTGTCACTTTCTCATCTTTATTTATCTCTTAACAATCATTCCTCCTTCATAACCTGAATTTTAGAATTTTAAACTTTAGATATGATTTAGACTAAAAAAATCCTTTGTCTCACACGCCATTAGACTGTACAACTCCTCTCTGGGGGAGCTAGGATGACAGGGGACGCAAAGCAATAACATGGTCATTAATGCCTAGTTTCTCTTGTGATATTCTTATTTTACTGTTATATTTTCATTCTTATTGTTGCTTTTTATTTTTATTCTATTATAATATTTTTCTATTTTGTTTCCATTTATACCCCCATTATTTACTTTTTACTTTTTAAACTCAATCTCAATTTTTGTACACTGCTGCTGGGATTTTAATTTTCCTGAGGGAACTCTCCTGAAGGAATCAATAGAGTGCTATCTATCTATTACTAATCCGAGCACAGTTCATGACGTCTCGTCCTTGTAAACACTGGACAGACTTCTTATCTTGCAGACATTTATTTCCATTTAGTTTTATTCTCTACATGTAATTCTACATGCTTCAGTGTCACATAGAAATTTGCTTTCTTTGTTATTTATTTCAATTATTATTTCTGGTTTACTTGCTGTCTGTTTACTTAAGTTCTCATAACTTAGTATGTCCTCTGATTAGAATTTGTTTAACGCTGATCTACGTTTTGTTTTTTCTCAGGACAGTCTCGTGCTAAATGTCCTTCTCTGCCACAACGCCAACATGCAGTAGGGTGTAACCGCTGCCGTTGTTGTTTTCTTCTATTTTGGTTATAATAGATTGTAATAGACCATATCAGATCTGCGTTTCTTTGGGTCCCTCTTTCCATTTTGAGAATTTGGAGTAATCCGTCGTACTTTACAGAGCCGAACTTATAAGGATTACTTTTGTCTTTGTTGTAAGATAGTGGTTCAATTTATTATTGTGGTACATGTCACTTCTACTGGAGGTTTTTCCCCCAGTGGAGATGTCTTGCCTGATGCCTCCACAATAACCCACTATTACTTCTCACAACTTTAGTATGGAGTGATCGCCTAGTGGCGATAACTCCCACACACTCTCACGTTCATACCTTTCACACTTGTTTTACGGAGGTTTCAGTACTTGTGGACTCCGACGTCCTTATATGGCCTCTTCTGTTTTAGAATTGTCGGTTTTTACGTGGACTCCGATGTCCTTAATTTGGTTTATTTTCAATGTTGAATCTTACGGAAGTTTCATTCTTTGCGGACTCCGACGTCCTTCTGATTTGTAGGCCTTTTTACCTGTTAGAGCCTAGGATTTACAGGGTTTGTTTTTGCGTCGTAACCCTTAGTCACACGCTTTTTGTATGCGTCGTAACCCTTAGTTACACGCTTTTTTTTTCTTCTTCTATGCGTCGTAACCCTCAGTCACACGCTATTTTTCCTTTGTAATTCAAAACGTACTCACTGAAATCTGCGTTCCTTCCTCTTGTCCTCGGTTCCCCGTCAGTCGTCAGATCCAGCCAGGGTGCAGAAAAAGCAGCTCCTCAATGGGAGATGTGGGTGCCATGGTCTTCTGGTTTTACTCACCAGGCTGGAATCGTCAGACGTGTTGGGATCCGGCTCGAAGGACCAAGGAGATGTCAGGTGCAAACACTGTTGACATCTACTAATCAGACAAGAAGCAAGGAATGAATCAGAGACGGAGTTCAATTTAGCTCATGAGGAGACACGTGTTTTGGGCTGTACTCTAGTTACAGATCCAAACTACGTTCTAAAGAAAAGCCCGTGCGCCTCCTCCATTTATTAGGAAATGGCCCTATTACATCACGGTGACTGAGGGAAGGGGGTAATCTCGACAACTCCAGTAAGACACAATATATGATAATACAAAAATGCAAATATGTTGACACTTGGTGATATCGCCCAGTCTCTTCTCTGCTTTGTCTGGTCTTGGAACCAAATATTCGGCCTTGGCTGCCAGCAGGCCGAGTCTGCACACAACACTGATAACGAGGCTAGCAATCTTTTGGATTGCTAGCTCTGCACAAATTGACAATACTTTATAGTATGGCCCTAAAGTTATGATGATAATATATACATAATCATTCTAACACAAACATCGTCTCTACTTCCACAGAGACTATCATTTCGCTCTTTTAGGAGCATCGACAGATGCGTGGTTGGGAGCACCCTCAGCGCCAGGCAAATGGTGTGGCACAGCAACGGAACGACTGAAGAGAGGAAGGCACTGCAGAGGGTGGGGAAAGCTGCTCAGAAAATCGTAGGGCGCTTTCTTCCCACCACCACCACAGACATCTTCATCAGCCGATGCAATTGGAGGACTCCGTGGCAAAAGAGACCGATCCCACTCTCCCCCTGCACGAGTAAAACCTAAAGAAGCCATATGTAATAATCTGTCCAGAAATGATACTGCAATCACGGTCAAAATTCCCTCTCCCTGACTGAGGTTGCCAGATACGCAGCCGAATCCAGCTCGATGGACTGGGCTACTCCAAGGAACTTCAAACTTCCACTGCCTCTTACTAGGGGTTGAGGTGCTGGGACCATAATAGCTGAATAGACAAGCACTTTGTCAATAACAAATCTCTAACCAACACATTTTACACAGAATTTAGGCTATTTTCAGGAAGAAGTACATCATACTTGCGTATAATATCACAACAAACGACAATCATATGGTTACTGTCAGTACTATCAGAAAACAAAGACTAAAACCAATGGTACCAATGGTTATACTGGTGGAAATAAGTAGAGCATGCTTCGCAGCCTAATGTACAGCCAAAACTAAAGAGGAGACATTTTACCAAGGAATGCCTATATAGGCTACTGTTTCAAACATTGCAGATTGCCATATAACTTGGTAGATGTAGTCCACAATATGCAATCATCAATAAGGAATGTTTGTATCATGTGATTTGGCTGATCCATACGTTTCATATTGTCATTAGCCCAAATGTCGATGTGTCATTGATAAGCATTACACTAGGAGCGAAGCATCATCACACTAAGCATTTGTTGCGCGGACATATTAGCTTTGTGAGACAAGATCATAGACTGTATTCGACAATATAGTTTACATACCAAACGTCCATTTCCATTTATTACAATTAATAAGAAATAATAATAATAATAATAAATTGGATTTGTAAAAAACACTTTACATTGAGTAAACAACCTCAAAGTGCTACAAGGTATTAAAAATAAAAAAATAAATAAATAAAAATAAAAACGAGAACAGCCAAATAGCTAGAACTAGTATGCATATATCTAAAGCCTTTTTTAAAATCATCCACAGTCTGTGGTGCCCTCAGGTGGTCAGGGAGAGCGTTCCACAGACTGGGAGCGGCCGAGCTGAAAGCCCGGTTTCCCATTGTTCGTAGCTTTCAAGAAAACGTAAATGCCTGACTTACCAATGAAATTAGCAAGTTCTTCATCTTCGTCAGTGTGCAATTTCCAACAAGAAGTGATGCACTTAAATAGTCGCAGCTGTGGTCAATCAACTGATACAACACATCGAGAACAACTTCAAAAATGAAAGTGTAAAAATAATAAACTAAAAGGAAAATTGTACGAAACACATCAAAGCACAGTATCATAGGAAAATAAATGAAGCAATAAAACAAAACAAAAATAAAGCAATAAAAGAATTAATAAAGCAATTAAAAAAATAAATTAAATAATAAAAAAAAAAAAAAGAAAAAAAAAAAAGAAAATATATATATATATATATATATATATATATAAAATGTCATAAAAAATAAATCAATAAAAAGCATAGTAATTAAAAAAAACAAAAAAACAGTGCCTTTTAGATGTACTAAGGTCTGACATGTTTAGTAACTTTACCAGTGGCAGTAGCCAGACGAAGATGGCGGTGCGTAACTGGCAACCTGGATGTGACACACTCACAGACTTTTCTAATTGCTCAAACGGTAAAGGGCGGGACATCAAAATGAAAACAATAACAAGATTTCGGGGTTGAAAATCTAAATTTGAAATGAGCAAATCACGGCTGAATTACTGTGATCAGTTATAGAGGTAGTGGAAAAGAACATGATTTATTAATGCCTTTTGACATATCAGGGCCATTTACTGATGACTAGACATGAAATTATTACATATGGCTCCTTTAACTTGCACACGTGTTCCAGCTGTGCTGTACCAGGCTTTCATGTGGTTTGGTTTGCTGTCCATTGTTTTTACATTCTATATGCACGACATGATCACAATGTATTCTATTTTTATTTATATTCGGTATATAATTGATCCATATTATTTGAAACCTACTCTGCATCCTATTCTATTTGAATTATTACGTACCTACTATTGTTTTTGTGGTGCTCATTGGGCTACATATGGGATCCCGATAACTAAATGTTACCTAATGCCATCCAATTTGTCTCATGTGTGCTGCTATTACAGATGGAAAATGAAGACACAAATAATGATCAAAATTATTTTAAAATAATAATTAAAGATTCAAGATTCAAGATTCAAGATGCTTTATTATTGTCCATTCTTTAACATGTAAAGACACACAAGAACTGAAATTTCATTTTCAGCACAGTCCCACTAAGAGCAGACATACGTTACAGGGAGACAAGACGGGACCGCCAACGGATCCTTAAAAAAGGTGGGAAAAAGATGATATTTGGAAAGGGGGAAAGGGTAAAAAATATCAGTCTAAGGCTGGACCCTCGAGAGGGGGACCAGACTGAGTCCAAGAGAAAAAAAACTCATTTAGCCTAGCACACATAAACATGTTACATATAATCACAACAACTCGCAACAGAGAGGGGGGGGGGGATTTGGGGCCCTGGAGGCCGGCCTGCTGCCATAAAGCGCTACTAGCCGTCCATTACCCCGAAGAGGAATTAAGCGGTGGTGGTGAGGGGCGTTGGATGGGGGTGGGGAGTGTGTTTGTATATATCCCCATTGCAGTGACGTGCGGTGAGGTTGATGGCTGGTGAGGCACTGACTTCATCACAGTCAGATTTACAAACATATGAACCCTAAAGAGTATCTTATTCACCATTTGATTGGCAGCAGTTAACGGGTTATGTTTAAAAGCTCATACCAGCATTCTTCCCTGCTTGGCACTCAGCATCAAGGCTTGGAATTGGGGGTTAAATCACCAAAAATGATTCCCAGGCGCGGCGCCGCTGCTGCCCACTGCTCCCCTCACCTCCCAGGGGGTGATCAAGGGATGGGTCAAATGCAGAGGACAAATTTCACCACACCTAGTGTGTGTGTGACAATCATTGGTACTTTAACTTAACTTAAACTTTACACATACAAACTGTAGCACACAAAAAAGCACATTTAATAAAAAAAAAACGTTATTATGGTCTTACCTTTACTTAGAAATTAAGTCCATGCGCCGCAACTAAAGCCCTCACTTCAACTTTCCACGTGCAAGATTGAATCTATTTAAAAAAGTGTAACCGAGGGTTTATAAATGTCGCCTATACTGTATGAAACTACAAAATAACAAACACGGAGGCTCCAGTTTACACGAGGACCACTTTATTTACATTCTTTCAAAAACCTCCGCAACGTGACATCACTTCCGCTCTTAGCGCCTTCAAAATAAGAGCTCAAGGCATATACTGTATAACAGTGCATAACAGGAACTTAACATCACAAAGAGGAAAGCCCATAAAAATAGTTTACAAAAGTTATTTAATAAGAAGCCAAAAAGTGCAAAAACAATAATGTTCGTGTTGGAGGAGTTGTGAATTAGGTACACCTGCAGTCTGCAGGTGTACCTAATGTTGTGGCCCTGCAGTCATTCACAACTCCTCCAACACGAACATTATTGTTTTTGCACTTTTTGGCTTCTTATGAATTAACTTTTTTAAATAGATTCAATCTTGCACGTGGAAAGTTTAAGTGTGGGCTTTAGTTGATATAACACTCCCATCAGGGTTTGCCGTGCATTCTACGGCGGGGGTGCAGGAGGCGAGCCTCAGCCAGTGCGTCTTTTGCAGCACTTTTATGATCGCTCAGCACAAGAAATACTTTACACACATACAGTTGTTGACAAAATACACTGTACATTATATACCTCAGCTAACTAAACTATGGAACTGTATAATATAATTCATATAGCAATACGGTCTCACTGCACAGCAGGCCAGCAGTTAACCGAGTCCGGAATCCATGTTGAGGCACTGAGTGACGTGCCTCAACTGGCTGCTGTTCTCAGTATTTGAACAGCAAATGTGAAAATTCAATGATTTTAAACAAAAATAATCTAAAACGGGTGAAGTTAAATGGAAAATAACTTTATAGTATAATCACTGGATACATATAACAATTTAATAAAAAAAAAATATTTTTACATTTTTTGACTGCACGTCAGTGGCCCATTGTCTTTGGGTAATTCCATGTCTGATGATTAGATTTGGAGGACAGCGCAAAGAAAGAGGCTTCCAAAAAAGTTTAGACAAGACAAGACAAAAGAGAGCAAGCCAGGAAAAGACGGGAGGAGAAAAGTGAAGTGAATTGAATTTATATAGCGCTTTTCTCTAGTGACTCAAAGCGCTTTACATAGTGAAACCCAATATCGAAGTTACATTTAAAGCAGTGTGGGTGGCACTGGGAGCAGGTGGGTAAAGTGTCTTGCCCAAGGACACAACAGCAGTGACTAGGATGGCGGAAGCCGGGATGGAACCTGCAACCCTCAAGTTGCTGGCACGGCCGCTCTACCAACCCAGCTGCTCACCAGAGGCAAAACAGAAGGAATGAATTCCCGATTAAAAACGTTTCTTTGTTGTTCTTTCTGTGTCTCAACTTAAGTGACGCTGAATGGCGATGAGTGATTTTGGGATGCTGGCGCTGTGTCAAATAAATGGGCGGGGCAACCGTGGGGAGATCCAGATCGTAAACTAAGATTACACTAAAGACTAAAGTGATCCAAATCGGAGTTTTACGAAATCGTTTTTTTTCCAGTTGACTGTTTACACTGCAAGTAAATGTGATCTTTATCAGACTCCAGTATAAACGTGCCCTGGCCCCAATGTGGCTCCAATGTGGCCCCAATGTGGCCCCAATGTGGAAAGTCGCATTCAAGTCGTATTGCCGTTTAGGGTCACATTTGAAAAGATCAGATTCCAGTCGGAGTGGCCTTGTGGTTAGAGTGTCCGCCCTGAGACGGGAAGGTCGTGAGTTCAAACCCCGGCCGAGTCATACCAAAGACTATAAAGATAGGACCCATTGCCTCCCTGCTTGGCACTCAGCAACAAGGTTTGGATTTGGGGGTTAAATCACCAAATGGTTCCCGAGCACGGCGCACGCTGCTACTCACTGCTCCCAGATTTGGTGTGCAGTGCAAATGGATTCCCTTGAGGGAGTACTGGAAAGTGCTCCCCCGGGTGATTCCCTTGTTCTGTTGGGGGACTTCAACGCTCATATTGGCAACGTCAGTGAAACCTGGAGAGGCGTCATTGGGACGAATGGTCACCCGGATCTGAACCCGAGTGGTGTTTTGTTATTGGACTTTTGTGCTCGTCACAGACTGTCCATAACAAACACCATGTTAAAACATAAGGGTGTCCATATGTGCACTTGGCACCAGGACACCCGCGACCGCAGTTCCGTGATCGACTTCGGAGTTATAATTTCAAGGCTGTTAAATCAAGGCAACACGGACATCAGCGTAGCTTTATTTTTCAACTCACTTGCATAAACAACTTACGCAATGTTGAAGGACCGGAACGTATATACTCATCTAAAAACGTGGCCGTCTAAAAAAATACTTTGTCCAACGAAACATCAAACAAACAAATGATGTTTGGGCTACTGGGTAACAAAACAATCAATCAATCAATCAATGTTTATTTATATAGCCCTAAATCACAAGTGTCTCAAAGGGCTGCACAAGCCACAATGACATCCTCGGTTCAGATCCCACGTAAGGGCAAGGAAAAACTCAACCCAGTGGGATGTCAATGAGAATGATAAGGAGAAAACTTGGAGAGTACCACAGATGTGGGTGCCCCCCCCCCCCCCCCCCTCCCCTCTAGGGGAGACCGGATGCAATGGACGTCGAGTGGGTCTAGCATGACATTGTGAAAGTCCAGTCCATAGTGGATCTAACATAATAGTGAGAGTCCAGTTCACAGTGGGGCCAGCAGAAGACCATCCCGAGCAGAGACGGGTCAGCAGCGCAGAGATGTCCCCAACCGATGCACAGGCAAGCGGGCCACCCCGGGTCCCGACTCTGGACAGCCAGCACTTCATCAATGGCCACCGGACCTGTACCCCCCTTCCACAAGGAAGAGGGGGGCAGAGCAGAAAATAAAATAAACGGCAGATCAACTGGTCTAAAAAGGGGGTCTATTTAAAGGCTAAAGTATACAAATGAGTTTTAAGATGAGAGGGCATTCCAGAGTACTGGAGCCCAAACGCTCTATAGCCCGCAGACTTTTTATGGGCTCTGGGAATCATTAATAAGCCGGAGTTCTTTGAACACAGATTTCTTGCCGGGACATATGGTACAATACAATCGGCAAGATAGGATGCAGCTAGACCAGGAAACATAATTTTACCTTTTAAATGCTTGCATTCGAGGACAACAAGTGATTTAAAAAGAATATCAGTGGCAGGGGTGACCGGTTCCTGCCTGGCATTGCCTAAAACGAGCGAGCTCAGAAGGGAGCGCAATGAACAAGCATTTAACGTTGAACATGAAGTATTTCACCACATTTGGAACTCGGAATTGTACTGTGTTACGCGTCACAAAAGACGTACTTCTGCAAGGACTTTGCCTTTAAGGAAACAGTAGTGCTGAGTCATACCTTAAAGGTGTTTGAACGTCAAACCTGTCTGAGTCAACAGGTTTGAGGCCGCATTGATTAGACGCAGGAAGAAGATATTTAAAACCACATCAACGCAAATAGCGAAACATCAATCCATTCATTTACTAACCGAGCTACACTGAGGCGAAAGGCAGCGTACACCCCGGACAAGTCGCCACCTCATCACAGTGAAAGCAAAACAGGTACAACTATTAGTTCTTTCTGGCATTCCACTTTAATAGGCTTACTCTCTCTCCTGAGGACGGCCATGGAATTTTCCTCACGTTTCATCAGATTTCTGTAGGAATATCATCCCTAATAATGACGCCGGATAGTGACGCTGTTGTCTTACATTAGAAGGCTAAGTTAGCTACACAACGGCGACACCGCCGAGCTGTCTCATACGAAAGAAGAAGAGCTACATAAAAAAATGTATCACTCACACATTTCTAACCTACTGTTGTTACGTACCGTTCTCCTTCATTGCCATACATAATAGGCACTGAGCCTGCCATAAAGTTGTTTTTCGGAAAATCCATACTAATACTGGTACAGGTTTATGGGGCAGGACTCTTCAAAATGGTTTACCTGAAGACGGGGATGAAATTTTACCACGTATGATTGAAACGATAGAGTTTTTAAAGCGTGGCGGGTGCACTTAAAATGCCAGCGATCTAGTTTAGCGCCAAATAGCCTGAAAAATGGCAAATATACGATGTTATTTTCCTGTTACATGTATCTTTTTCCGTTGCGACTGTTTTCTGCTCTCAACGTAAAGAATTACAAACTTGCACTTACAGACGCAGCGACCAACTGTAGTTACTGACAGTGGTTTTCTGAAGTGTTCCTGAGCCCATGTGGTGATATCCTTTACACACTGATGTCCGTTTTTGATGCAGTACCGCCTGAGGGATCGAAAAGCACGGGCATTGCCGATAACGTGCAGTGATTTCTCCAGATTCTCTGAACCTTTTGATGATATTACGGACCGTCGATGGTGAAATCCCTAAATTCTTTGCAATAGCTGGTTGAGAAATGTTGTTCTTAAACTGTTGGACAATTTGCTCACAAATTTGTTGACAAAGTGGTGACCCTCGCCCCGTCCTTGTTTGTGAATGACTGAGCATTTCATGGAAGCTGCTTTTATACCCAATCATGGCACCCACCTGTTCCCAATGAGCCTGTTCACCTAATAAGTGTTTGATGAGCATTCCTCAACGGTTCAGTCTTTTTTGCCACATTAAAAATGGTGTCTTTGCAGTGTATTCAATTGAATATAGGTTGATAAGGATTTGCAAATCATTGTATTCTGTTTTTTGGCCGGATGAAGCCATCAGGACCACATCATCTGCAAAAAGCAGAGACCTAATCCTGCAGCCACCAAACCAGATACCCTAAACGCCTTGACTGCGCCTAGAAATTCTGTCCATAAAGGTTATGAACAGAATTGGTGACAAAGGGCAGCCCTGGCGGAGTCCAACCCTCGCTGGAAATGGGTCCGACTTACTGCCGGCAATGCGGACCAAGCTCTGACACTGATTATACAGGGAGCGAACCGCCACAATAAGACAGTCCGTTACCCCATACTCTCTGAGCACTCCCCACAGGACTTCCCGGGGTACACGGTCGAATGCCTTCTCCAAGTCCACAAAGCACATGTAGACTGGTTAAGCAAACTCCCATGCACCCTCAAGGACCCTGCCGAGAGTATGCGAACTGGTCCACAGTTCCACGACCAGGACGAAAACCACACTGTTCCTCCTGAATCCGAGGTTCGACTATCCGGCGTAGCCTCCTCTCCAGTACACCTGAATAGACCTTACCGGGAAGGCTGAGGAGTGTGATCCCACGATAGTTGGAACACACCCTCCGGTTCCCCTTCTTAAAGAGAGGAACCACCACCCCGGTCTGCCAATCCAGAGGTACCGCCCCCGATGCCCACGCGATGTTGCAGAGTCTTGTCAACCAAGACAGCCCCACAACATCCAGAGCCTTAAGGAACTCCGGGCGGATCTCATCCACCCCCGAGCCTTGCCACCAAGGAGCTTTTTAACTATCCCGGCAACCTCATCCCCAGAAATAGGAGAGCCCACCACAGATTCCCTAGGCCCTGCTTCCTCATAGGAAGACGTGCTGGTAGGATTGAGGAGGTCTTCGAAGTATTCCCTCCACCGATCCACAACATCCGCAGTCGAGGTCAGCAGAACACCATCCTCACCATACACGGTGTTTTTATTTTCCATTTACACAACGTGCCAACTTCATTGGTTTTGGGTTTTGTAGAAACAAGGCAGCTCACATCCGTTTTGGGTCCTCATGGCGGATTAAAGCCCTTTTTAATTTCATGTGTCATTTCCGTTCGGCTCCGCGGAACTCCCTTTTCTGTGGAAAGACCTAGTCTTTTGCTTACCTTTAACCATTGGAATGTAAGGTACAATGGTATCCAAAACATTTTAAACGCCTCATGTAAACAAGGCATGATCCAATAAAACGACATTCATGTTTGAAATAGCAAGGATCAAATCCAGGGTGTGCCCTCTGCTGTGGATGGGCTGGTTTAAATGCTAAGTTAGACCAAACATTTCATCTCATTGTCTACAGCCACATGCACATGCATGTCCCCTGTTTTGTTGACCAAACAGTCAAAATCAGTGCACAGATCTGAAAGTAATTCAGTAAAATCATAAATAAAACAAATCTGTGGTGGTGTGTAAATTTGAAAGGGCATATTGTCCCTAAATTGTCCCCAAACACACCTACCCCTTGGGTTTTGTCGGGTCTCTGACGGCGTTTTAGTTGAGCCATGTCTCATTTAAAAACATACAAAATAAGATTGTAAAAGGAAATAAAGCTTATAATTAAAAATTACATGTTACTTAAAGGGGAACATTATCACAATTTCAGAAGGGTTAAAACCATTAAAAATCAGTTCCCAGTGGCTTATTTTATTTTTCGAAGTTTTTTTCAAAATTTTACCCATCACGCAATATCCCTAAAAAAAAGCTTCAAAGTGCCTGATTTTAACCATTGTTTCTCAACACCCGTCCATTTTCCTGTGACGTCACATAGTGAAGCCAACACAAACAAACATGGCGGAAAGAACAGCAAGCTATAGCGACATTAGCTCGGATTCAGACTCGGATTTCAGCGGCTTAAGCGATTCAACAGATTATGCATGTATTGAAACGGATGGTTGTAGTGTGGAGGCAGGTAGCGAAAACAAAATTGAAGAAGAAACTGAAGCTATTGAGCCATATCGGTTTGAACCGTATGCAAGCGAAACCGACGAAAACGACACGACAGCCAGCGACACGGGAGAAAGCGAGGACAAATTCGCCGATCGCCTTCTAACCAACGATTGGTATGTGTTTGTTTGGCATTAAAGGAAACTAACAACTATGAACTAGGTTTACAGCATATGAAATACATTTGGCAACAACATGCATTTTGAGAGTGCAGACAGCCCATTTCCGGCGCGCTAAGAACATATATTTTTCCACGATTTCAGCACTCAGGTTAACCATACCGCGAGTAATGAATATAATTTTTATCAATTGATATATTCTGTAGACATACCCTCATCCGCTCTCTTTTCCTGAAAGCTGATCTGTCCAGTTTTGGAGTTGATGTCAGCATCTGCTTTGAGTGTCGCAGGATATCCACACATTCTTGCCATCTCTGTCGTAGCATAGCTTTCGTCGGTAAAGTGTGCGGAACAAACGACTGACCATTTCGTCGGCTTTCCCCACAGCCTCGTACTTTGAACAAATTTCGTCCAATTTCTTGCCACTTTCGCATCTTTGGGCCACTGGTGCAACTTGAATCCGTCCCTGTCCGTGTTGTTACACCCTCCGACAACACACCGACGAAAATGAGAAAATGGCGGATTGCTTCCCGATGTGACGTCACGTTAGAGTTCGGAAATCGGTTAAAAAAATATATGGTCTTTTTTCTGCAACATCAAGGTATATATTGACGCTTACATAGGTCTGGTGATAATGTTCCCCTTTAAAGATCTGTCATTGGGAACTGTGTAGTTGAGATTACATAGAGTTGAACTGGACATGGTGTTCGTACAAGGGATATGGATTAGAGTTCTCTGATCTAATGATCTAATCTCTTAACTAATCCATGTGTTTTGATAAGAGTTATTGTTTTCGAAGAGAGCACTTCCTTATTGGGCTTCTGGTTGATATGATGTTTTTTTAGTGCAGAGGCCGTTAGCATCCTAGACATCATTGCCGAATCTCGGGGAGCTTTGGTTGATAAAATAGGTTGAGGAAGAAGAGGGGCGCAATACTTTTTTGATGGTCGAATCCTTTATGTCTTGTTTGAAATGTGAGGGGAATCACTTAAATCCCTGATTTCACCAGGCTTTCAAGGTGTGCCAGGAAGTCCATGGGTGACCATAGCAAAGCATCTCAGGAGGGTGTAGATGCAGCAGGTGGGACCCAGATGAGGATGTTGGTGAAGGTGGTGATGATGGAGGAGCTGCTGCATCTGAATCCCGTGTTTGGGATTCTGGAGGTGCCGCTGTTGTTGTTTTTGTGCAACGGGGTTCTGGGACTCGGTGAAACGTAGGGTGCCAATTTCCAGGCTTTGAAGACTTTTGGCAGGTCTGTTGCTTTTTGCTGTCCTTCCCAAATGAGAAGGGAGTTTTTCAAGGAGGAAACTGTTAAATTGGGCCAAGGATGCTTGGACAGTCAAAGAGCACGTGTTCTGTGGTTTCCTCACCTAAGCCACAGTTTCGGCAGCTGGTGTCCACCTCTCTGTCGATGTTCTCGAGTCAGTATATCAGGTCGGGTTGATCAGAATCAGAATCAGAATCAGAATCAAAATAGTTTTATTGCCATTGTTTGAGAACGGGTTCACAAACTAGGATTTTTTCTTGGTACAATCGTGCAACATAAAACACATATAACACAGAATAGGTAATAGGTAATAAAAATGAGCTGTAACTGAGCTAACAGACTTTGTTATTGTTCATGTGTCTGATGGCCAAGGGGAAAAAACTGTTCAGGTGGCGGGAGGTGTGGGTCTGAATGGGCCGCAGTCTCCTGCCTGAGGGGAAAAAAGAGAATAGTTTGTATCCAGGGTGAGAAGAGTCAGCTGTGATCCAACCCACATGCCTCCTGGTCGTGGAGGAGAACAGGTCCTGGAGGGATGGGAGCCTTCAGCCAATAACCTTCTCAGCAGCACGTACGATGCGCTGCAGTCGATGCGTGTCCCGGACTGTGGCGCCAGGGAACCACACGGTGATGGAGGAGGTGAGGATGGACTCGATGATGGCCGAGTAGAACTGCACCAGCATCTCTGTCTGCACCAAAAGTTTCCTCAGCTGCCGCAGGAAGTACATCCTCTACTGGGCCTTCTTGATGAGGCAGCTGATGGTCGGCTCCCACTTGAGGTCCTGGGTGATGGTGGTGCCCAGGTAACGGAAGGAGTCCACGATGGAGAAGGGAGTGGGACAGTCCATCAGGGTGAGGGAGGATGGTAGGGCTGTGGCTTTCCTGAAGTCCATGATCATCTCCACTGTCTGAGTGGCCACTACGCAAGCCACTCAGTGGAAATTGCTCACTTCTTGTCAGGTCATTCTATTCAGGTCTGTTGATAAGCCCCCCCTGTTCTCAATGAATCACCCTCAGTCTTGCCTTTCTACGAGATCCACTGTGATACGCCCTCCGAAGCGTTGATTTTGCTGCGTCGTATTGCCATGGGGATGTTGTTTTTGTCGCAGACTGCCCCCATCAATGTGGCCTAATCCGCAGCATCATTGCCGACCAACCTGTCGTGGCCGGGGAACCGCATGAAGGTGAGTTGGTGGTGCTGCTGGTACGATTCATGAAGGACTTCCCGCGCCTCTTTTTCATCAGTGTTGAGGGGACTGGACGAGTGGAGTGACTTCAGCCTGTGAAGGACTGATTGGCTATGCAGTTAGGCGTCGACAAACTCTAGAAATGCGAGCGGTGAAGTACTTCAAAGGCCTACTGAAATGAAATGTTCTTATTTAAACGGGGATAGCAGCTCCATTCTATGTGTCATACTTGATCATTTCGCGATATTGCCATATTTTTGCTGAAAGGATTTAGTAGAGAACAGTTTGCAACTTTTGGTCGCTGATAAAAAAGCCTTGCCTGTACCGGAAGTAGCGTCACGTCACAGATTGTGGAGCGCCTCAAATCTGCTTATTGTTTACAATCATGGCCACCAGCAGCGAGAGCGATTCGGACCGAGAAAGTGACGATTACCCCATTAATTTGAGCGAGGATGAAAGATTTGTGGATGAGGAAAGTGAGAGTGAAGGACTAGAGGGCAGTGGAAGCGATTCAGATAGGGAAAATGCTGTGAGAGGCGGGTGGGAATGACTAAAACAGTAAATAAATACAAGACATATATATATACTCTATTAGCAACAACACAACCAGGCTTATATGTAATATGCCACAAATTAATCCCGCAAAACAAACACCTCCCCCCTCCCGTCCATATAACCCGCCAATACAACTCAAACACCTGCACAACACACTCAATCCCACAGCCCAAAGTACTGTTCACCTCCCCAAAGTTCATACAGCACATATATTTCCTCAAAGTACCCAAAGTTACGTACGTGACATGCACATAGTGGCACACGCGTACGGGCAAGCGATCAAATGTGTGGAAGCCAAAGCTGCGTACTCACGGTAGCGCGTCTGCTATCCAACTCAAAGTCCTCCTGGTTGTGTTGCTGCAGCCGGCCGCTAATACACCGCTTCCAACCAAATCTTTCTTCTTGGCTGTCTTCATTGTTCATTGAACAAATTGCAAAAGATTCACCAACACAGATGTCCAGAATACTGTGGAATTTTGCGACGAAAACAGACGACTTAATAGCTGGCCACAATAGTGTCCCACTATGTCTGCTACAATCCGTGACGTCACGCGCAAACGTCATCATACCGAGACGTTTTCAGCAGAATATTTTGCGGGAAATTTAAAATTGCACTTTACTAATCTAACCCGGCCGTATTGGCATGTGTTGCAATGTTAAGATTTCATCATTGATATATAAACTATCAGACTGCGTGGTCGGTAGTAGTGGGTTTCAGTAGGCCTTTAAAGTGATTGAAACTGAAATGTAATCTTAATTTATATCAACAGTTAGGATTGTGATATATTTAGAAGTAACAAAACTAAAAGGGCCACAATCTAAAAAAAACAAATGCATATACTTACCTCAGCCTTCCCGGTAAGGTCTATTCAGGTGTACTGGAGAGGAGGCTACGCCGGATAGTCGAACCTCGGATTCAGGAGGAACAGTGTGGTTTTCGTCCTGGTCGTGGAACTGTGGACCAGCTCTATACTCTCGGCAGGGTCCTTGAGGGTGCATGGGAGTTTGCCCAAGCAGTCTACATGTGCTTTGTGGACTTGGAGAAGGCATTCGACCGTGTCCCTCGGGAAGTCCTGTGGGGAGTGCTCGGAGAGTATGGGGTGTCGGACTGTCTTATTGTGGCGGTTCGCTCCCTGTATAATCAGTGTCAGAGCTTGGTCCGCATTGCTGGCAGTAAGTCGGACCCGTTTCCAGTGAGGGTTGGACTCCGCCAGGGCTGCCCTTTGTCACCGATTCTGTTCATAACCTTTATGGACAGAATTTCTAGGCGCAGTCAGGGCTTGAGGGTATCTGGTTTGGTGGCTGCAGGATTAGGTCTCTGCTTTTTGCAGATGATGTGGTCCTGATGGCTTCATCTGGCCAAGTTCTTCAGCTCTCACTGGATCGGTTCGTAGCCGAGTGTGAAGCGACTGGGATGGGAATCGGCACCTCCAAGTCCGAGTCCATGGTTCTCGCCCGGAAAAGGGTGGAGTGCCATCTACGGGTTGGGGAGGAGATCTTGCCCCAAGTGGAGGAGTTCAAGTACCTCGGAGTCTTGTTCACGAGTGAGGGAAGAGTGGATCGTGAGATCGGCAGGCAGATCGGTGCGGCGTCTTCAGTAATGCGGACGCTGTATCGATCCGTTGTGGTGAAGAAGGAGCTGAGCCGGAAGGCAAAGCTCTCGATTTACCGGTCGATCTACGTTCCCATCCTCACCTATGGTCATGAGCTTTGGGTCATGACCGAAAGGACAAGATCACGGGTACAAGCGGCCGAAATGAGTTTCCTCCGCCGGGTGGCGGCGCTCTCCCTTAGAGATAGGGTGAGAAGCTTTGTCATCCGGGGGGAGCTCAAAGTAAAGCCGCTGCTCCTCCAAATCGAGAGGAGCCAGAAGAGGTGGTTCGGGCAACTAATCAGGATGCCACCCGAACGCCTCCCGAGGGAGGTGTTTAGGGCACATCCGACCGGTAGGAGGCCACGGGGAAGACCCAGGACACGTTGGGAAGACTATATATCCCGGCTGGCCTGGGAACGCCTCGGGATCCCCCGGGAGGAGCTGGACGAAGTGGCTGGGGAGAGGGATAGTGTGAGAGTCCAGTCCATAGTGGATCTAACATAATATTGTGAGAGTCAAGTCCATAGTGGATCTAACATAATAGTGAGAGTCCAGTTCATAGTGGGGCCAGCAGGAGACCATCCTGAGCAGAGACGGGTCAACAGCGCAGAGATGTCCCCAACCGATGCACAGGCGAGCGGTCTACCCCGGGTCCTGACTCTGGACTCCCAGCACTTCATCCATGGCCACCGGACCTGTGCCCCCCCCCTTCCACAAGGAAGAAGGGGGCAGAAAAGAAAAGAAACGGCAGATCAACTGGTCTATAAACTGTCATGATCCGTGGTCCAGATCATGTTTTTGTGTTTTCTGTTAGTTTTGGACTCCTTGAGTTCCTGTTTGTGAACCTCCCTGAGTTTGTTTTGGTTGCTAATTACGTTCACCTGTCTCTGATTAGTGTTCGGCCGCTCACCTGCTACCCGAGAACTAATCAGAGGCATTATTTAAGTCTGCCATTGCCGGTCAGTCGGCTGGCGTCATTGTTTCATGCGATGCCATAGTTTATGCTGCTTGTTCGCCCACGTCAGTTTTATTTGCTTCATGCAACCCTGCTACGAAAGTGGTTTGTTTCATGCCAAAGTTACGTGTTTATTTCTTGTCCATAGTCCATGCTAATAGTAGCATTAGCTTCGAGTGCGACTTGTTTTCTGTTTTTTCGTACTACTTTGATATTTTGTGGAATAAATAATGTTCCAACCTGCACGCCATGTCCGGAGTGGTCCGTCTGCATTTCGGGAGAACGAACCCCACAGCAAGCTGCGACCCAAACAGACAGAAACTAATTAATCCAAGAGCTTCCTATGGGTCGCTAAAATTATATCTGGAATAAATTATTGTTTCCAAATAAAGATGTTAGCATTCTACATTGTATTCAAATAAATGAACAAGTGGAACACTGAGAGGATTCTATAGTTTAGTACGTGGATAAACAATGGCTTTTACACTGTATGGGCACCACACTCTTAGTGAACATCCTCCAGCTTGCTTCTTCTTATCATACATGATACTTTGAGTGAATGATTCCACCACAGCATGGGGCTTTTTTTTTTTAACAGGAGTTCAATATAAAGTTCAGTAGAAATTCCTCTTTTTAGATGCTGCAATGAGTTTGCTGCGTTGCTTCCTTTTTGAAACAAACTTTGCAGCCTGTTCCACGTCTGTTGCCGCAAATCCAAACCACTGACAACACTGCTCCTCTATCTGGAACAATTGTCTTGCTCTCGTTCACAGTAGTCGTGGTTTGCTAAAGAGAACAGAAGCTACGGAAGCTCTTTGGCGCAGAAATTGTGCGGGGAAAAAGAGGAGGAAACATCAAAGTTGTATTTCTTAAATCGTCAGCAACAACAACAGAAAAAAATCTACATTTTCAATAGAATCAATTCATGGCCCTGGTTAGCATCATTATGCTAGGTTAGCATACTGGCTGAAGAAAAACACAATTATGAATATATAGGGATTGTTAATCCATTGTTTGTTGGATTGTTAAAGGTATATATATATATATATATATATATGTATATATATATGTGTGTATATATATATATATATATATATGTGTGTGTGTATATATATATATATATATATATATATATACATATATATGTGTGTGTATATATATATATATATATATAAATATATATATATACATATATATGTGTGTGTATATATATATATATATATATATATATATATATATATATATATATATATATATATATATATATATATATATATATATATATATATATATATAATACTGGAGTAGAACGGAATATACCCAAACACAGAGGCAAATTCATCCCTACAAGCCTGTTTTAGGCTTGTAGGGATGAAATAGCCTCTGTGTTTTTTCCTGATCTAACGTATGTATATATATATATATATATATATATATATATATATATATATATATATATATATATATATATATGTATATGTATGTATATATATATATATATATATATATATATATATATATGTATATGTATGTATATATATATATATATATATATATATATATATATATATATATATATATATATATATATATATGTATGTGTGGGAAAAAAAAATCACAAGACTATTTCATCTCTACAGGCCTGTTTCATGAGGGGGGTGCCCTCAATCATCAGGAGATGATGATTGAGGGCACCCCCCCTCATGAAACAGGCCTGTAGAGATGAAATAGTCTTGTGATTTTTTTCCCCACACATACATATATTGCGCTCTACTACGGTATCGAGCACTATTTTTTGGATAACCTTATTAAGACATATATATATATATATATATATATACATATATAGATATATATATATATACATATATATATATATATATATATATATATATATATATATATATATATATATATATATATATATATATATATATATATATATATATTGGCACCTTGCAAATCGTGAATAAAAACAGAATACAATGATTTGCAAATCTTTTTCAACTTATATTCAATTGAATAGACTGCAAAGACAAGATAGTTAATGTTCACATTGTTAAACTTAATTTTTTTCTTGCAAATAGTCATTAACTTAGAATTTAATGGCAGCAACAAGTTGTCACAGGGGCATTTTTACCACTGTGTGACATGGCCTTTCCTTTTAACAACACTCAGTAAACATTTTGGGAACTGAGGATTCCACTTTTGAAGTGGAATTATTTCCCATTCTTGCTTGATGTGCAGCTTAAGTTGTTCAACAGTCCGGGGGGTCTCCGTTGTTCTATTTTAGGCTTCGTAATGCGCCACACATTTTCAATGGGAGACAGGTCTGGACTACAGGCAGGCCAGTCTAGTACCCACACTCTTTTACTACGAAACCATGCTGTTGTAACACGTTCAGAATGTGGCTTGGCATTGTCTTGCTGAAATAAGCAGGGGCGTCCATGAAAAAGACATTGCTTGGATGGCAACATGTGTTGCTCCAAAACCTTGATGTGCTTTCATAGATGTGTAAGTTAACCATGTCTTGGGCACCAATACACCCCCATACCGTCACACATACTTTGCGCTTATAACAATCCGGATGGTTCTTTTCGACGTCCACAGTTTCCAAAAACAATTTGAAATGTGGACTCGTCCGACCACAGAACACTTTTCCACTGTGCATCAGTCCATCTTAGATGAGCTCGGGCCCAGCAAAGCCGGCGGTGTTTCTGGGTGTTGTTGATGAATGGCTTTGGCTTTGCATAGGAGAGTTTTAACTTGCACTTACAGATGTAGCGACCGAATGTAGTTACTGACAGTGGCTTTCTGAAGTGTTCCTCAGCCGATGTGGTGATATCCTTTACACACTGATGTCGCTTTTTGATGCAGTACCGCCACTTTTTGCCACTTGCGCCAGCTTTTTTAAAATATGTTGCAGGCATGAAATTCCAAATGAGCTAATATTTGCAAAAAATAACAAAGTTCACCAATTTGAACGTTAATTATCTTGTCTTTGCAGTCTATTCAATTGAATATAAGTTGAAAAGGATTTGCAAATCATTGTATTCTGTTTTTATTTACCATTTACACAACGTGACGACTTCACTGGTTTTGGGGTTTGTATAACAGACATGACACAAAACCATCTGTTATCAATTCATTTATCATGAATTGATTAACGTGGACCCCGACTTAAACAAGTTGAAAAACTTATTGGGGTGTTACCATTTAGTGGTCAATTGTACAAAATATGTACTGTACTGTGCAATCTAGTAATAAAAGTGTCAATCAATCAATCAATTCAAATGGCATATTTCTGGCCTTAGGAAACGTTAAAATAAATCAAGTCAGTAATAGTTTCATTTTTTTAGGTCAAGCAGAAATATTGGAATCACTCAATTATGCAATTAAAACAGTTATGTAATCACCTTGTACATTTTTATTTATTTTTTTTTCATTTCAAAAACTAACACCTTCATCGGATTAAATGTGTTCATTAGTCTCCAATTAAAAGGGAGTGGCCTGAATCATGGCTCCAACACGACAGGCGTCAACTGAAGCAAAGGGGAGGATCATTACAATTCCTCAAAAAGGTCACGAGTACAAACAACATGGGAAGGTTGTAAAAGGCAAGCATTCGAGAAGACCAAGGACAACGTCGAAGCACAAAGACAGAAAACTTCAAGCGGGAGGTCTTGAAAACGAAAAATGCACAGCAAAATAAATGAAGAACAAATGGGCGGAAACTAGGGTCGTACGGTACACCAGTACCGTATTTTCCGCACTATAAGGCGCACCTAAAAACCACAAATTTTCTCAAAAGCTAACAGTGCGCCTTATAACCCGGTGCGCTTTATTACGATTAATTTTCATAAAGTTTCGATCTCGCAACTTCGGTAAACAGCCGCCATCTTTTTTCCCGGTAGAACAGGAAGCGCTTCTTCTTCTACGCAAGCAACCGCCAAGGAAAGCACCCGCCCCCATAGAACAGGAAGCGCTTTAAGCAACCACCCGCCCCCGGAAGAAGAAGAAAAAACGCGCGGATATCACCGTACGTTTCATTTCCTGTTTACATCTGTAAAGACCACAAAATGGCTCCTACAAAGGACAAGGATCCGGTTCATAAAAAGACGCAATCTCTCCATCCGCACACGGATTACTACCGTATTTCACAGCAACTGATATTCCTGTGAACCGCACTGTGGAACGGGAGCACGTACGGTGAATATTCGCACCACAGGGAATGAGAAGTCATCCTTCACTGTGGTTCTAGCTTGCCATGCTAACTTCCACCCATGGTGATATTCAAAAGGAAGACCTTGCCAAAAGAGACCTTTCCAGCCGGCGTCATCATAAAAGCTAACTCGAAGGGATGGATGGATGAAGAAAAGATGAGCGAGTGGTTAAGGGAAGTTTACGCGAAGAGGCCGGGTGGCTTTTTTCACACAGCTCCGAAGGCGAACACACCTTCACTAAGACGGGCAGATAGCGCCGGTCGACATACGCCAACATCTGCCAGTGGATCGTAAATGCCTGGGCAGATAGTTTCGGTCACAACTGTGGTCCGAGCTTTCCGGAAGGCAGGATTCACAGAACTGCTGCACAACAACAGCGACACTGAATCCGATGACTTCGACGAGGCGGAGCCGGCCATTTTTGGATCCCACGCTTGCGCAACTTTTCAATTCGGACACCGAAGACGAAGAATTCGAAGGATTTACGAATGAAGAATAACTTCAGAAGGTGAGCGCTATGTTTATTTTGTGTGTTGTGACATTAACGTTCGAGCAACATTATGTTGCTATTTATTGCTCTACACCATTTTGAATTTTACTATGTTTGTGATTGCACATTTGCGTACATTTTGGGACAGAGTTGTTAGAACGCTGGTTTTCAATATATTATTAAAGTTTGACTGAACTATCTGACTGTTTTTTTGACATTCACTTTAGCGCAGCGTTTTTTTGACATTCACTTTAGCGCAGCGTAGGCGCGGCTTTTAGTCCGGGGCGGCTTATTGGTGGACAAAATTATGAAATATGTAATTCATAGAAGGTGCGGCTAATAATCCGGTGCGCCTTATAGTGCGGAAAATACGGTACTAGTATAGTGTTGCGGTACTAATGAATCAAAAACGGTACTGTACTCTGTTTGAAAAGTACCGGTTTGCCATATATATATATATATATATTTTTTTTTTTTTTACAGGCATGACGGTGTGTCGTCGTCACGTGGTGACATTGCTGGTTTTACGAGCAGAGGAGCATGTTCGGCAGCGCACACACACAGAGTACTTACAAGCAGACAGTGTGTAGACAGAAAAGGGAGAATGGACGCATTAACGATAAAGGCTTCACTTACCTATTGGTACCTATTTTTGTGTATTATTAGCAATTCAACACATTACCTTAGGCTTAGGCCAGGCTGATTTGAAAAACAAGTAGTATCCAAATATACTGTGTACAAATAATAATAATAATAATAATAATGATGAATATTTTTCATAATTAAACTGTCAACGAAATTAAAGTGCAAGGCACAAGTTAGTCACAATTTTTGCGCTAAAGAAACTTCTCTATGACTTTAGCTCCAGACTTCTTCTGTTGGTTTGATATTGTCATTACTGCCACAAGTGGTGGACAAGTGTATTACAACTGAGTAGAGTTAAATCCCCTTTAAATGCAATACCAACTTCACTTACCTATTGGTACCTGTTTTGTGTATTATTAGCAATTCAACACATTACCTTAAGCTTAGGCCAGGCTGATTTGAAAAATAGGTAGTAACCAAATATACTGCATAAAAATAATAATCTTTTCCTAATTAAACCGTCAATGAAATTAAAGTGCAAGCCTCAAGTTAGTCATAATTTGTGCGCTTTAAGAAACATCTCTATGACTTTAGCTCCCGGCTTCTTCTTTTTGTGTAATTTTATCATAACTGCCACAAGTGGTGGAAAAGTGTATTACATTTGAGTGGGAGTTAAATCCCCTTTAAATGCTCTACCAACTTTTCTTACCTATTGGTACCTGTTTTGTGTATTATTAGCAATTCAACCCATTACCTTAGGCTTAGGCCAGGCTTTAATTTGAAAAACAAGTAGTATCCAAATATACTGGCAGGCCATTATGTCTGCTGGGACTGCGCCTTTAAGAAAGCAGTAGCAGGGCGTAACCACCTGACAGGTGTCAAATTGGTTAGACTTGACAAACACGCCTGCTACATTCAAGTTTTAGCAGGTGAGGAGCGGGCATCAAGTCGACGAAGCAAGAAAGGATTTGATCTTAAACATTTACATCCTAAAAGCGGAAAAAGGTACGACGATTGTTCATTTTTTGGCGTCTTCTCCTGTTGGGCCTTTTTCTCACTTCCTCTCTCTGTTGGGGGCGGCGATGGAATTTCATCACTTATGATAAAAACAACACTTTTTGAATGCTGTCATACCCCTGTGGATGCCCAGCACATGTAAGATGTTATTTCCTTCTCCCGTTTATCGATAAATACCCAATCAGGGCCGCCGAGGGCAGTTAGGGAGCGTGGACAAATTCTGTCACTTCAATATTCTTTACGCTTTATCCTAAAATGTCAATAAGTCGCATTCAAGGATAAAAAAAATACAAAATAAAATAAAAAGCTCCATTCTATTTATTTGGGTTTATTTTAAGTCCTTTGGCTCGTGTGGTGTGTTTTTGTCAAGACCAGGAAGTGTCTGAACAGAAAGTGGTGAGAAACCAAAACACGCCCCAGGGAACGCAGCACTTTTTTGGACCAAAACAAAACAACAACAACAACAGAGCGACATTTTGGATACCAGGCAACTCAGATCCATATTGGAGTCTCACATGGAGATGAAATATTTTCAATTCTAAAATAAACAAAAAAAATAACATGTCTATGGCATCTTTTTAGGTCTTGTTGCGTTTTGGACCAGTTGTTCCTCCCAGGGAATTCAAGTCACAATTCGCTCCCAAGCTCTTTACGACACTTAAAGCTGAGTTGAAAAACCACCAGAGACAGAATAGGTATTTTGTTGTATATTTTCAAAGCTTTGCAAATATACTTTTTGAGACCAGTCTAACCATAGAACATTCTATTGCGCCGCCCAAAATGGTCTGCCTTCCCGCTCCCAAACCCCCCCCCCCCCCTTGCAGTCATGTCTCTCTTAGCCAAAACAAATGCTTATTTTCACTCTCTCTAACATTCCTCACTTCAAGGTTAAGCACACACAGTTTACTTGCAGACAAAGCAGCAAAAGAAGAAATGGAAAACACAAGCTGTTTTTAAATATGACTATTAAAGAAAATAAGTAACACAAACATTTGGATATATGTAAATATCTGCCTCCGACAATTCCCCCTTCAGATCTTCTAAAAAGATCTTTATCTCTAGTACAACACGTCTAAAATACGCCCCTCTCTGAGCAAGCTAGTAAAAAAATAAAAGCATAGTTACATGGGAGATAAACGGATGGAATCTATGTCAATGTCGTCACTCTCAGGGAAGGAAACTAGCATTTCTCGAAAGTCACCACTTTGCCTGACCCCCTTCAGTGACATAGCAAACCCAGGTTGTTCAGCAAGCCCCTCAACAGCATCACGAGTCAGGTTGGTCAGTCTCAACAGATTATAAAAAACATAGTTAATGCGTTCTACATTTTTAGTAGCAGTCACAGGGAAAATAGCACCAATTATAGGAAGGTTCTCGAAACCTGCACAGGATTCACACCACAATTTATGTTGTGGTGGGACCCCCCTTGGTTGTCCAATTGCATCAAAGTAAACACCCTCAGGGTTTCTCATCAAATCAAAGGAGCTCGTTACACTCCTCCGAGATAAAACATGGCGTCTTCTGCGGGAAGTTAGAGAGGCCGCTGAAACAGGAGTGCCAAGGGGTGTTAATTTGGTACCCTCTAGGGTGACTGGGGTCACCAGTCTAACCATAGCACAAAGCCCAACGGCTGACGTCGGGATTCTAATGTACAATCTGTGCTCCCCACAATACCAGTATAAGTCAGCTCGTGCCCAAGGGCCTATCCTTGAGCCATCTATCAGGGTGGTGCACCAGGAGGGGGTAATGTCACCCAATTTGTAGGGGGATGAAGGGGGTCCTGTAAATTGAAAACACGTGTATTTCAGCTTTTAGGCCACAAAGGGAAGAAGTCGACAGGAGGGTACACACTAACCAACAAATCACAACCTGGCAATGTGGGTTCAGAAAACAAGGAGATAAGACAGTTTGAGCCATTAGTGTCAGTCAACTTAAAAGGGGCGGGGTAAGTGTGGGGAAAGGGACGTCCAGCGGAACAAGCAACACAGTCACCCAGGTCTTGGCTCTTAGCCATGCTAGTCATCCACCTAAGCCACAGGTTGCCTGCACCTGCTCCTAAGGTCAAAGCTACCAGGTCTTCAAGGGGGCAGAGGTAGTTAACGCCCTCTCAAGGACATTAATTTTAATAATTCCTTTAGGGTCTGTACCTGTCTGGTCAACCCCCAAAACAACATAAAAGGGACTAGGTATAACACCTGTTCTGGCAATTGTAGGGGAAAGGGGGTTCTGGGACCGATCAAAGTTCCTCTGAAAGGTCATCCCTCTCAGAATAACTTTGAATTGTGGAGGTATGTAGGCATTTTAAGGGTCATGGTAGTCTAAGGGCCCTGTGTAGTGGGTTACTTGCTTCCATAAGGGGCACCACTTACCAGAGTATGTTGTCCGCATCCGACACCAATAGTTCAGGTTTGTGTCGTAACAAAGATAGAGGTTACTAGCGCGGTAAGAACTATTTTTTTTTTCCTCGCACTTAATCACACTGCACAGGTCAAAAAGTAAGTCTTGCTGTCCCCCTTGACCCAGTCTATTTCAAGTCCGCCGTACGTTCTAAGACACTTGTCAGTCACTGTCGTCGGGAAGGAAGAACTGAGAAACAAGGTCAGTAGAGCAAGCCCAAACACCAGTCCGTCAGTGAATCCTACTGGGTATAACATCCTGCCTTTCATCTATCAAAATCAGAGTAATTCAGGTAACGAGACGGGGATAAACATCCAACTTTTCACTTAATGTAACGACACAAATAGTATGCTGAAAGCAAGCAAGAAAAACTAAGAAACATCTAGCATATGGACTGGTCTCACAATCAATGGTATACAATATTGAAGTTGATCAGAGTAATGTAGGTAGAAAATCTGGAAGATCTACACGACGGTAGACGGCAGCTCAACGGAGAGAGGTGTCTCTCAGCGTCGTCTTTTGGGCCCCTTCCGTGTCAGGCTCCTCCGCGGGAGTGCGGAGGTAGAGGTGGTACCAGGTGTCCCCTGTACCAGCTAGTCGAAGGGCGTGGGACGTCCGTACCACGACCTTGAAGGGACCATTCCACCTGGGCTCCGTACACTTGCGTTTGATGACCTTGATCTTGACCCTCTCAGTGGACGGAAGGGAATCTGGAGTGGCGGGCTGTCATCCTCGAATCTGTACAGAAGAACTGGCACACAAATTCTGCATTTTGTGTAAAATACCATTTTGGTTTTACGCTGATTCCTTCTTCCAGATCCTGGATCCTGATCCTGGGAAGGGGCTGACCTGTATGCAGTTCATAGGGTGAAAAACTCAAAAGGCGGTAAAACAGTTTTATTCACGGACATTCGAATGATTATTAACGCTAATTGCAACATGTCAATCCAATTAAATATGGTCTGTGCACAGATTTTAGCCAATTCGTTTTTGATATTCTGGTTCATCCTTTCAACCTTACCTTGGGACTGAAGATGGTACCCCCAAACCGAACCTGTGTTCTAGTCCAAGAGCATTTTCGACCAAGGCTAAGTGAGTAATTTTAAAATGGGTGTTTTGTCTGACCTAATCTTTTTGGGGAAACCATGTCGGGGAATTAGGTCATTCACAAGCCATTTAATGACTGATTCTGCATCCTCTTTTGAGGTTGGGGTTGCTTCTGGCCAACCACTGTGATTGTCAACACAAGTCAGCAAGTATCTTTTCCCTTTCACCGGATTGATCATATCAATGAAGTCAAAAACTATACTCGGTTCACCCTCACCTCCTCCATATTCCAAATTGATTTACTAAACTACTATCGATGTGAAAAATGGCTATTTTCAAGTTAAATTTACAAACTTACAACAATTTAGTTATAACTTCTTACCCCCAGGAATATTGTTAAAGCTATTTTGTTGTACGGAGTCTGAATCCAAGAGTCTGAATCCACCCTCACCTCCTCCCCCCTGTTTCTGAAAAAGAGACTGTGTCAGTAATACTATCACTTTCAGAAACATCTAAGAATAAGGTCAGCTAATAGTCAAGTTCAGCAAGAGCAGGGGCGGAGGACAGGTCATGTTTGAGGTCAATGAAAGTCATTTCAGTCTCTGTGGACCACTAGAGGGTGGTATTAGGGCAGGGGACCCCTTAGCGAAATCAGAAATAACTCAACCTCAACTAAATCCTAAATTTTATGTAACTTATTCAATATGGTGAAAGCTTCAAAATATGCCTATATTTATATCGACACAAATACTAGAAAAACACTAACCTTATGGCGGATGCTTTTCGCAATAGTAATTTGAAATTTCACCACGCCTGGTGGCCACAATAACAAATTAAGTCAAGCTCATGTTGTAGAAAGTCGAATGATGCGGACACGTTTGTTACTGAATACTTTCTATCAGACTTCTGTCATGGCGACTGTGTGTATGTAATAAGCAACTATAATTTTTTGATATGCTTAAATGTAATGTGTCGTTTTAGCTCAGCTGTTGTGTAGCTGCTAGCTCCTCGTAGCCTACAGCCGGGGTGTCCAAAGTGCAGCCCATAGCTATGTGTTTAACAGAAAACTTAAACAATAGAAAATGTGGTTTTGGGGTGTCGGTGCAATGAGTGGCAGCTACGCCGTGTTTTATCATTGGACCTAAGTCTTTTGTTATGTAGGCGGGGCAAAGAGCAAGGGAACAATGTGGGACAACAATTGTGTCCATCTTATACTATGCTAGTTGTATCAAAGATATGTCAACAAGGGTTGGAATTGGGGGTTAAATCACCAAAATGATTCCCGGGCGCGGCCACCGCTGCTGCCCACTGCTCCCCTCACCTCCCAGGGGGTGATCAAGGGTGATGGGTCAAATGCAGAGAATAATCTCGCCACACCTAGTGTGTGTGTGACAATCATTGGTACTTTAACTTTTAACTTTAACATGAGTAGCCACACCCTGAGTTCCAACATATATAAATATAAAGGAGTCAAAGGCCTCCTGGCATGAACATGAGGCGAGTCGGGTGGCGGTACACACGGAAGCATCTCAGTCAGCCAGGGTTTTCACTGATAGAGCAGCTGGAGATGTCAGCCATTTCTGGTGTTTCAGGCTGTGGTAGGAGCTCCTGGAGGAGCTTTGGTAGTGGTGTCGCAGCTTGGTGGTTGAGCCGTCAGGTAACACCAGGAAGGTTCCTTCTGTGTGATATTGAATGTCAGGGTACAGTCTGTAAAGGAGGTCATTACCAATTAGGCAAGGTGTGTGCAGGTCAACCACGAAGGGGTGCTTCAGCGAGAGTCCAGCAATCTGAACCGGAAGAGGTTTGGTGACCGGTAACATTCTTGTGACCTCAGCGAAGCCTTCGACCTTCAAAAAGGAAGCACACCGTTTCTTTGGTACCTCTGCATTCAGAAATGAGTGGGTGGAACCAGTGTCAATCACAAACTGATAACATTGTCCGTTGACACTTATGTCCAGCAGGGGGCCTGTCTGTATTTCCTGCTTGGGCTTCTGCCTTGGGCGTCCTTTGCCATGCCTGTATGATGTTTTGGCTGCAATTGGGAGCCTGTCTCGTTCAGAGGAGTTAGGACATTCACGTTGCCAGTGACCCGGCTGGTCACAGATGAAACAGTTTTCACCCTGTCTTGGCCTTAAAGCACCGTGTCCACCACCCGAGTCCAACCGTCTGGTCACACGTCTGGTGTCCTCCACCTGCTGGGACTCAAAAGCAAGGTCACCCACAGCCGAATATACCTTAGCTGATCTTTGACCTTTTGGTTCTTTTATCTTTTCATCTTCAGCGATCTGTAATTTAAGTAGTTGTTTCCTTGTTACTCTACCACCATCCTGCTCTGTCCAATTTTGCATGTGATGAATAAGATGTCCCTGCCATGTGTTGTTTTTGGCACCGTGTATATCAGGGTTAGCTTTGTTTAAAGTGTTTAGCCAAAGGTTCCCTCCCTGAAGTACAGGTGGGAAAGCAAGGTCAACAATGGCTTGCATGTCTGTGACGGCAAAATGCTTATTTTGAAATTGGCCCCTAATAGCAGCTTTATATGTCAACAATGTCTGGTATGTACGCGCCATCTGCCGGAGGAAAATGGTCAGACGTGCAAAGGAAGGGGTTAAGAATTTGAGCCGATGGAGACATTTTAAGTTTTGGAGGTAGGTACAATCTTAGAGAGGGCGTGTGCGTACCTCCCTCTCTTGGCACCGGAGAAGGGGGTGGACCAGAGAGCCTAGTTTCGGTTTCGACCACCAGGGCTCCTCCTGTGACTGTCAAAAGTGGGTATAAAGACGCTTCCGGCTTTACGTCATAGGGCGGTGGCCTAGTCAAAGTCTGGGTGGGTCGTTTGTATAGTCTTTCCAAGTGCGACAGCCCGTCCATTTTATCTTATTCTTCTCTAACTTTCTTTTCACTTCCGTCAAACTCTTAAATTCTCGAGCACATACGTTCTGTAAGCCTTCTTTTAAACCGTTAGGTTTCTCGCCCTGTGCTCGAGCCATGTCCTTATCTATTTCACCTTGTTCCCCCTCTCCGTCTCTCCCCGCGGACTCCACCGTCACCAATAGCAACACACACACACACACAAGCACGCTTATGCTCTCAGTAGACACACACAAGCACACGTACACATACACACACACACACACACACACACACACACAAGGAAAAAGCTGCACGAAAGCTATTTCTCTGCGTTTCACTTTACCATAAAACTTCCAGTTACTTTTCTTTATTTACCAAACGTTTAAGTTCACGACTTTTCGAGTGTTGTAAACTCCCTCTTAAACCTTTCATGAAACGTTCTCCTTTTTTCTTTTTTTTTTTTTCTTTTTTTTTCTTTTTTCTTTTTAAACTCTACCAGCCAATTTCATTGTTGACAACAGTACATTCAATTGATCATTAAACGGTAGCCATTCATCACATTTCCCCCATCCGCCATCACATTCCTGTCTGTCACACTCCGTAGCCATTGTGTCTTTACCTCAGAATTTTTCGTCCCAGACGAAGGGTCTGGAACCCCTTATCTCAGAATTTTTCGTCCCAGACGAAGGGTCTGGAAACCCTTATCTCAGAATTTTTCGTCCCAGACGAAGGGTCTGGAAACCCTTACTCGTTTAGGCGACGACCAATGACCCAGGGTGAGCTACACCCAACTATTAGTTTATTCGTCAATGAAACTGCCCGTCACGGTAGTCGAGACACAATGACGCGAGATGACCACTTATTTACAGCTTTTTATGTAATGGCGGACAAGGGAGAAATGCAATCAATCCATCAAAATGTCCACTCTCACATCCCCGTCTCGTACAAAATACCTATTCTGTGTCTGGGGTACAAACAGTATTTGACTTACATACTTCAAGACAGACTCCTAAAGCAGATTTTAGAAAAAGGCTCTGCTTACCTTGTTTTTGTTTGGCCACTAGTGAGTCTGTCTAGAAGAGTGCAAGAGAAGTCCAATTCTCAGCGTGTCGCCCGGACGAGGCCCCCAAATTGTTGCGTTTTGGACCAGTTGTTCCTCCCAGGGAATTCAAGTCACAATTCGCTCCCAAGCTCTTTACGACACTTAAAGCTGAGTTGAAAAACCACCAGAGCCAGAATAGGTATTTTGTTGTATATTTTCAAAGCTTTGCCAATATACATTTTGAGACCAGTCTAACCCTAGAACATTCTATTGCGCCTCCCAAAATGGTCTGTCTTCCCAACGCCAAAAACCCCTCTTTCCTTCCCCCTCCCTAGCCATAATACAAGCACAACGTCTCCCTAGCCATAATACATTCCAAAGAACTCAAGGTTAACACACAGTTTACTTGCTGACAGAGCATCAAGAGAAGAAATGGAAAACACGAGCTGTTTTCAAATATGACAAAGAAATGGAAGAAGTACAACTTAAATTCGGATATATGTAAATATCTGCCTCCGACAGTATATAAAGGTATATACAGTATAGGCGTAATATGATCAAACTTTCTTGTTCTTGTCAAAAGTCTAGCAGCCGCATTTTGTACCAATTGTAGTCTTTTAATGCTAGACATAGGGAGACCCCAAAATAATACGTTACAGTAGTCAAGACGAGACGTAACGAACGCATGAATAATGATCTCAGCGTCGCTAGTGGATAAAATAGAACGAATTTTAGCGATATTACGGAGATGAAAGAAGGCCGTTTTAGTAACACTCTTAATGTGTGACTCAAAGGAGAGAGTTGGGTCGAAAATAATACCCAGATTCTTTACTGATTCGCCTTGTGTAATTGTTTGGTTGTCAAATGTTAAGGTGGTATTATTAAATAAATGTCGGTGTTTAGCAGGACTGATAATCAGCATTTCCGTTTTCTTGGCGTTGAGTTGCAAGAAGTTAGCGGACATCCATTGTTTAATTTCATTAAGACACGCCTCCAGCTGACTACAATCCGGCGTGTTGGTCAGCTTTAGGGGCATGTAGAGTTGGCTGTCATCAGCATAACAATGAAAGCTAACACCGTATTTGCGTATGATGTCGCCTAGCGGCAGCATGTAAATACTAAAGAGTACAGGGCCAAGAACCGAACCCTGAGGAACTCCGCACGCTAACTTAACATAGTCCGAGGTCACATTATGATGGGAGACGCATTGCATCATGTCAGTAAGATAAGAGTTAAACCACGACAAAGCTAAGTCTGACATACCAATACGTGTTTTGATACGCTCTAATAAAATATTATGATCGACGGTATCGTAAGCAGCGCTAAGATCAAGAAGCAGCAACATAGATGACGCATCAGAATCCATTGTTAGCAGTAGATCATTAGTCATTTTTGCGAGGGCTGTCTCCGTAGAGTGATTTGCCCTGAAACCGGATTGAAAAGTTTCACAGAGATTGTTAGACACTGTCAGGCTTGTCCCTGACAGTTTGACTGTGTTTTAGTTTTCTCTCTGCGTTTGTCTTAGTTTTCTGTCCAGCACTTTTATTTTGTCTTTATTTCCTACTTGTCTCCCTGAGTGCTGTGTCCCCTCAGCTGTGGCTGATTGGCACCTGGCCACACCTGGTGTCAATCAGCCAGCTGCTATTTATACCTGCCCTACCCTCCAGTCACTGCTGGATCATTGTCATCACTACCTGATTGTCATTGTCATTACTACCTGTCTTAACACATGTCGTTGTAGCTCTGTCTACTTTTGTTTCACTCTGCTCAGGTTCTAGTTCCTTCGTGTCACAGTAAGTGTTTTTGTTTCTTATCCAAAGTTAGCCTCTGTGCTATTTTAGTTCATAACCAAGTTTGTTCTCCGCCTTGTGCGCGCCTTTTGTTGTTACCCTTTCGTTTGTTGTTTTGCTTTAGTGTTTAATTAAATCATGTTTTCTCGTACAATGCCTTCCGCCTTCTCTGCATCTTGGGGTTCGTCACCTACAAACTCTGAGCCGACATAATTTGGGAATGGTGCCATTACCGAAGGCAGTAGGTCAGCAAGAGTCATCGTTGTGGCAGCAATAATGTTGCGGCTGCTATAGCAGTTATTATTATTATTAGTTTGTTGACAATGAGTCAGAACTTCGAATTTTATAAGGTAATGATCGGACATTACTTTAGTATACGGGAGTACCATAACTTTGGAGGTGGTGACACCCCTGACCAGCACTAGATCTATCGTATTACAGTTGTGATGCGTAGGTTCATTTATTATTTGTGTAAGACCACAGCTATCAATTATAGTCTGGAGCGCCACGCACTGAGGGTCCGATGGGGTATTCATATGGATATTAAAGTCCCCCATTATGATTATATTGTCTGCGTGCGTCACTAGATCAGCAACAAACTCTGAGAATTCATTGATAAAGTCCGAGTAGGGCCCTGGGGGGCGGTAGATAACAGCCATATCGAGAGGCAGCGGTGCGACAGACCTCATAGTGAGCACCTCAAACGATTTGTATTTATTATTTAGGTTAGGGGTAAGGTTAAAGTTTCATTGTATATTAGTGCGACCCCCCACCCCTTTTAAGGGGACGGGCAATATGCGCATTCGTATAGTTAGGAGGAGATGCCTCATTTAGCGCAAAAAAATCGTCTGGTTTGAGCCAGGTTTCGCTAAGACCAATGACGTTAAGATTGTTGTCTCTAATGACCTCATTAACTAATAACGTTTTGGGAGACAATGATCTTATGTTTAAGAAGCCCATATTATAAGTATTGGGCTGTTTTGACGAGTTTTTGTTTAAATTATCCGTTGTAGCAATACCCAAGCAGGGCCGCCAAGGGCAGTTAGGGAGCGTGGACACATTTTGTCACTTCAATAACGTCTTCACGCTTTGTCCTAAAATGTCAATAAGTCGCATTCAAGGATAAAATAAAATAAATAAATAAATAAAAAGTTTCATTCTATTTATTTTGGTTTATTTTAAGTCCTTTGGCCCGTGTGGTGTGTTTTTATCAAGACCAGGAAGTATCTGAACAGGAAGTGGTGACAAACCAAAACACGCCCCAGGGAACGCAGCACTTTTTTGGACCAAAACAAAACAACAACAACAACAACAGAGCGACATTTTGGATACCAGGCAATTCAGATCCATATTGGAGTCTCACATGGAGATGAAATATTTAAATTTCTAAGATAAACAAAAAAAATAACATGTCTATGGCATCTTTTTAGGTCTTAAATGTAGAATTCATTATCTACCTTCTGTGTCTCTGCTGGGTGTGGTCCCAAACAACTCCTACACAAACATGACATGAGTAATCATCGCTCCGATACTTTGCCAATAGATTAGAGAACTAAGTAACTAAATAAACACAATAAAACTATTTTAAAAAGCATCATACATTTTGAATTTGCTGGTATAGTTGTAAATCATATGATGTGTTAAATGTGTGGTATTGAATGCTATATATATATTTTTTTGTTTACAAAATAAAGTGACTAAATACTATTGGGTCCTATTTAAATAATTGTACCCTCAAAGCCTGCCTGTATCAAAATACATACTCTCTAACGTTGTAAACAATAACAAAAACGACCAAAAAAAATGTTTAAAAGAACATGAAATATCTTGTCTTTGCAGTCTATTCAATTGAATATAAGTTGAAAAGGATTTGTTGTATTCTCTTTTTATTTACCATTTACACAACGTGACAACTTCACTGCTTTTGGCTTTTGTATTACCAGTAGTGTTGTCATAATACTTCTTCTTGCTAGTGAAAAATGCAAAAATGACACATTTTCCGCCCTGTTCCTTGTCTTGCAGGATCTTTCCGCGGTTTGAACCTTTCTATTTCACGCCAAGAACAGCAAGACCGGTAAAGGAGACAATCAGAGTGCCAAGGGTCCTTCAGCAGATCAAAGTACACAGCAGGGGTACATGGATCAGTATCAACCCCCGGCGTATCCAGGTGTACCCCAAGTTTACCCGGGCCAGCCTCAAGTTTACGTGAACCAGACTCAGGTTTACGTGGGCCAGCCTCAAGTTTACCAGGGCCAGCCTCAAGTTTACGTGGGCCAGACTCAAGTTTACGTGGGCCAGACTCAAGTTTACGTGGGCCAGCCTCAAGTTTACGTGGGCCAGCCTCAAGTTAACCAGAGCGAGGCTCAAGTGAACCAGAGTCGGTCTGATAAGCACCAGGACAACCGGAGCACGAGCAGTGAGAGCGGAAGCAAATGCCCCAAATGTTGCTTGAAGACGCGTAACTGCCTGATGAGCGGCGAGTGCGGCAGGGCTCTCGAGATCTCCAGGGTCATCGCCCAGTGCGCTTCGTGTTTTTGCTTTTTCCTTTGTAAGTCTTGGTACACTCGCGCTAACTTTACACTTACACCTTGGTCAGATTTATCTCAATCCATAGTGGAATTTAAACGGTTCAAACGTGCTTTTAAGTAAGCCCTGAAGTGCATCTATAGCTTTAATGCTAACGACACGTGATTGTCCGACAGATTGTGTGTCTCCAACAAGCGCTATTGTGTATTTCATCCGCTTTTTAGATGCACACTTTACTGTCAAATGCAAGGGTCCCCAAACTTTTTGACCCAGGGGCCTCATTGGGTAAGAAAAGGTGACCGGGGGCCGGGCTATATATGCATACATTCATCCATCCATCTTCTTCCCCAGCCACTTCGTCCAGCTCCAGATGCCCGAACCACCTCATCTGGCTCCTCTCAATGTGGAGGAGCAGCGGCTTTACTGTGAGCTCCCCCCGGGTTGGCAGAGCTTCTCACCCTATCTCTAAGGGAGAGAACCGCCTCCCAGCGGAGGAAACTCATTCGGGCCGCATGTACCCGCGATCTTGTCCTTTCGGTCATAACCCAAAGCTCATGACCATAGGTGAGGATGGGAACGTAGATCGACCGGTAAATTGAGAGCTTTGCCTTCCGGCTCAGCTCCTTCTTCACCACAACGGATCGATACAGCGTCCGCATTACTGAAGACGCCGCATCGACCTCCCTGTCGATCTCACGATCCACTCTTCCCTCACTCGTGAACAAGACTCCGAGGTACTAGAACTCTTCCACTTGGGGCAGGGTCTCCTCCCCAACCTGGAGATGGCACTCCACCCTTTTCCGGGCGAGAACCATGGACTCGGATTTTGAGGTGCTGATTCTCATCCCAGTCGCTTCACACTCAGCTGCGAACTGATCCAGTGAGAGCTGGAGATCCTGGCCAGATGAAGCGATCAGGACCACATCATCTGCAAAAAGCAGAGACCTAATCCTGCAGCCACCAAACCGGATCCTCTCAATGCCCTGATTGCGTCTAGAAATTCTGTTCATAAAAGTTATGAACAGATTCGGTGACAAAGGGCAGCCTTAGCGGGGTCCAACCCTCACTGGAAACGTGTCCGACTTACTGCCGGCAATGCGGACCAAGCTCTGACACTGATCCTACAGGGAGCGGACCGCCACAATCAGACAGTCCGTTACCCCATACTTTCTGAGCAATCCCCACAGGACTTCCTGAGGGACACAGTGAATTGCCTTCTCCGAGTCCACAAAGCACATGTAGACTGGTTGGGCAAACTCCCATGCACCCTCCAGGACCCTGCCGAGAGTATAGAGCTGGTCCGCAGTTCCACGACCAGGACGAAAACCACACTGTTCCTCCTAAATCCGAGGTTCGACTATCGGGCGTAGCCTCCTCTCCAGTACACCTGAATAGACCTTACCGGGAAGGCTGAGGAGTGTGATCCCACGATAGTTGGAACACACTTTCCGGTTCCTCTTCTTAAAGTGAGGAACCACCACCCTGGTCTGCCAATCCAGAGGTGCAGCCCCCGATGTCCATGCGATGCTGCAGAGTCTTGTCAACCAAGACAGCCCCACAGCATCCAGAGTCTTAAGGAACTCCGGGCGGATCTCATCCACCCCCGGGGCTTGCCACCGAGGAGCTTTTTACTACCTCAGCAACCTCAGCCCCAGAAATAGGAGAGCCCACCACAGATTCCCCAGGCACTGCTTCCTCATAGGAAGACGTGTTGGTGGGATTGAGGAGGTCTTCGAAGTATTCCCTCCACCGATCCACAACATCCGCAGTCGAGGTCAGCAGAACACCAACCTCACCATACACGGTGTTGACAGTGCTCTGCTTCCCCTTCCTGAAGCGGCGGATGGTGGTCCAGAATCGCTTCAAAGCCGTCCGGAAGTCGTTTTCCATTGCTTCCCCGAACTCCTCCCATGTTTGAATTTTTGCCTCTGCGAATGCTGAAGCCGCACACCGCTTGGCCTGTCGGTACCTGTCCGCTGCCTCCGGAGTCCTATGAGCCAAAAGAACTCGATAGGACTCTTTCTTCAGCTTGACAGCATCCCTCACCGCTGGTGTCCACCAACGGGTTCTAGGATTACCGCCCCGACAAGCACCAACTACCTTGCGGCCACAGCTCCAATCAGCCGCCTCGACAATAGAGGTGCGGAACATGGTCCACTCGGACTTAATGACCAGCACCTCCCTCGTGACATGTTCAAAGTTCTTCCGGAGGTGGAAATTGAAACTCTCTCTGACAGGAGACTCTGCCAGATGTTCCCAGCAGACCCTCACACTATATGCATACATATATAAATATATACACACATATATACACACATAAATACATATATATACACGCATATACATATATATATATATATATATATATATATATATATATATATATATATATATATATATATACACATATATATATATACATATATATATATATATATATATATATATATATTAGAGATGCGCGGTTTGCGGACACAACCGCGGAGTCCGCGGATTATCCGCGGATCGGGCGGTTGAAATAAAAAAAATTACATTTTATCCGCGGGTCGGGTCGGGCGGTTGAAATAAATAAAAAAAAGATTTTAAATACATTCAGGCGGGTGGCAGTTAAACCAATTCGGAAATATATATACATAGTTAAATGTTGTTACCCACATACGAAAAACGAGCAGGCACCTGCAGCATATGCCACAACAGAAGAAGAAAAAAAAAAGAGATGGACACTTTTACGGAGCGAAGAAGGGACGCCTCGCCGGGGTCCGGGACCGAGGCCCCTTCCCCCGAGAGGGCCCCACCGGGAGCCGTAGCTGAGGTGATCCGCGAGAAGGGCCCGACGCACGTCCAGGGTCACCACCGCGCCCACCGCACGACACCCCGCCTCGTCCGCCTTCGCCGCGGCCGGCGTCACGCGCAGCAGGTAAGCAGCTTACCTGCCCGCCACCCCCGTGGCCGGGGGCTCGTAACAGGGGTCACTCCGCGCGCTCCGCCTGCGCAGCTTATCTGCCCGCCACCCCCGTTGCCGGGGGCACGTAACAGGGGTCACTCCGCGCGCAGTGCGTTCACGAAAGGGGTGGGGCTCACCCTGGTGAGCCGAGTGGGCCACTTTTGGTAAGCAGAACTGGCGCTGCGGGATGAACCGAACGCCGGGTTAAGGCGCCCGATGCCGACGCTCATCAGACCCCAGAAAAGGTGTTGGTTGATATAGACAGCAGGACGGTGGCCATGGAAGTCGGAACCTGCTAAGGAGTGTGTAACAACCCACCTGCCGAATCAACTAGCCCTGAAAATGGATGGCGCTGGAGCGTCGGGCCCATACCCGGCCGTCGCCGGCAGCGAGAGCCGCGAGGGCTAGGCCGTGAGGGCTAGGCCACGACGAGTAGGATGGCCGCCGCGGTGCGCGCTGAAGCCTCGGGCGCAAGCCCGGGTGGAGCCGCCGCGGGTGCGAGGGACATCGCACCTCCACGCGCTTGGAGGTGCGCTCAGCGCGGCTCCCAGATGATTGCTGCATTGGATCAGTCTCCTTTCTTTAACAGGCAAAATCTTTAGAACCTCACTAATGCCTTGCATCGTCTATATTAGATATATAACAACGGCCGGGTGCGGGCGGGTGCGGTGTTGATTAAATGTTAATTCGGGTGGATGCGGATGGTTGACGACTTTTGTGATGCGGTTGCGGATGAAATAATTGCCTATCCGCGCATCTCTAATATATATATATATATATATATATATATCAATCAATCAATCAATCAATGTTTATTTATATAGCCCTAAATCACAAGTGTCTCAAAGGGCTGCACAAGCCACAACGACATCCTCGGTACGACGTCCCACTCACCCCAGTGGGACGTCGATGTGAATGACTATGAGAAACGTTGGAGAGGACCGCATATGTGGGTAACCCCCCCCTCTAGGGGAGACCGAAAGCAATGGATGTCGAGTGGGTCTGACATAATATTGTGAGAGTCCAGTCCATAGTGGATCCAACATAATAGTAAGAGTCCAGTCCATAGTGGGGCCAGCAGGACACCATCCCGAGCGGAGACAGGTCAGCAGCGCAGAGATGTTCCCAGCCGATGCACAGGCGAGCGGTCCACCCCTGGTCCCGACTCTGCACAGCCAGCACTTCATCCATGGCCACCGGACCTGTGCCCCCCTCCACAAGGAAGAGGGGAGCAGAGGAGAAAAGAAAAGAAATGGCAGATCAACTGGTCTAACAGGGGGGCTATTTAAAGGCTAGAGTATACAAATGAGTTTTAAGATGGGACTTAAATGCTTCTACTGAGGTAGCATCTCTAATTGTTACCGGGAGGGCATTCCATAGTACTGGAGCCCGAAAAGAAAACGCTCTATAGCCCGCAGACTTTTTTTGGGCTCTGGGAATCACTAATAAGCCGGAGTTCTTTGAACGCAGATTTCTTGCCGGGACATATGGTACAATGCAATCGACAAGATAGGACGGAGCTAGACCGTGTAGTATTTTATACGTAAGTAGTAAAACCTTAAAGTCACATCTTAAGTGCACAGGAAGCCAGTGCAGGTGAGCCAGTATAGGCGTAATATGATCAAACTTTCTTGTTCTTGTCAAAAGTCTAGCAGCCGCATTTTGTACCAATTGTAGTCATTTAATGCTAGACATAGGGAGACCCGAAAATAATACGTTACAGTAGTCGAGACGAGACGTAACGAACGCATGAATAATGATCTCAGCGTTGCTAGTGGATAAAATAGAACGAATTTTAGCGATATTACGGAGATGAAAGAAGGCCGTTTTAGTAACACTCTTAATGTGTGACTCAAAGGAGAGAGTTGGGTCGAAGATAATACCCAGATTTTTTACTGATTCGCCTTGTGTAATTGTTTGGTTGTCAAATGTTAAGGTGGTATTATTAAATAAATGTCGGTGTTTAGCAGGACCGATAATCAGCATTTCCGTTTTCTTGGCGTTGAGTTGCAAGAAGTTAGCGGACATCCATTGTTTAATTTCATTAAGACCCGCCTCCAGCTGACTACAATCCGGCGTGTTGGTCAGCTTTAGGGGCATGTAGAGTTGAGTGTCATCAGCATAGCAATGAAAGCTAACACCGTATTTGCGTATGATGTCGCCTAGCGGCAGCATGTAAATACTACAGAGTGCAGGGCCAAGAACCGAACCCTGAGGAACTCCGCACGTTACCTTAACATAGTCCGAAGTCACATTATTATGGGAGACGCATTGCATCCTGTCAGTAAGATAAGACTTAAACCACGACAAAGCTAAGTCTGACATACCAATACGTGTTTTGATACGCTCTAATAAAATATTATGATCGACGGTATCGAAAGCAGCGCTAAGATCAAGAAGCAGCAACATAGATGACGCATCAGAATCCATCGTTAGCAGTAGATCATTAGTCATTTTTGCGAGGGCTGTCTCCGTAGAGTGATTTGCCCTGAAACCGGATTGAAAAGGTTCACAGAGATTGTTAGACACTAAGTGTTCATTTAGCTGCTGTACGACAATTTTTTCGAGGATTTTCGAAATAAAGGGAAGATGGGACACCGGTCGGTAGTTTACCATGAGGTCAGGATCAAGGTTAGGCCTTTTGAGCAGAGGATGAATAACCGCTTTCTTGAATGCTAGGGGAACAGTGATAAGTTTATAATACTTAGCACTGATGGACCTAATAATACAAAAAGCTCCTTGATAAGTTTCCCAGGAAGTGGGTCAAGTAAACATGTTGTTTGTTTTATCCCACTTACACGCCGTAGTAGTTCCTCTAATGTTATTTCATCAAAAAGAGAGAGACTATTTTGTATTGCAGTATCCGTCATAGATACAAATGTATCTGTGTTAATAGAACCCAGTTGTAGTTGGGATGCGTTGTCTTTAATCTCCTTTCTAATGAGTTCAATTTTCTTATTAAATAAATTCATAAAGCCATCTGCCGAGTGGGTGGAGCTATTGGGAGGAGTCCCTTGTTGGGTTAGCGATGCTACTGTACTAAAAAAAAATTTAGGGTCGTTTTTGTTGAGGCGGATGAGATTTGAGTAATATTTAGCTTTAGCTAAGGTAAGCATGCGTTTATACGATATTAAACTATCACTCCATGCTTGATGGAAAACCTCAAGCTTGGTCGCGCGCCATTTGCGTTCCAACTTTCTACATGATAATTTATGAGCTCTGGTTTCCTCTGTAAACCATGGGGTGCGCCTTTTAGGGGCCCTTTTTTGTTTTAGCGGTGCTATACTATCAATGGTTTTGCGCAGGGCATTGTCAAAGTTGTTAGTGAGGTTATCAATAGAGCCGACATAATTTGGGAATGGTGCCATTACCGAAGGCAGTAGGTCAGCAAGAGTCATCGTTGTGGCGGCATTAATGTTGCGGCTGCTATAGCAGTTATTATTATTATTAGTTTGTTGACAATGAGTCAGAACTTCGAATTTTATAAGGTAATGATCGGACATTACTTTAGTATACGGGAGTACCATAACTTTGGAGGTGGTGACACCCCTGACCAGCACTAGATCTATCATATTGCCGTTGCGATGCGTAGGTTCATTTATTATTTGTGTAAGACCACAGCTATCAATTATAGTCTGGAGCGCCACGCACTGAGGGTCCGATGGGTTATTCATATGGATATTAAAGTCCCCCATTATGATTATATTGTCTGCGTGCGTCACTAGATCAGCAACGAACTCTGAGAATTCATTAATAAAGTCCGAGTAGGGCCCTGGGGGGCGGTAGATAACAGCCATATCGAGAGGCAGCGGTGCGACAGACCTCATAGTAAGCACCTCAAACGATTTGTATATATTATTTAGGTTAGGGGTAAGGTTAAAGTTTTCATTGTATATTAGTGCGACCCCCCCACCCCTTTTAAGGGGACGGGCAATATGCGCATTCGTATAGTTAGGAGGAGATGCCTCATATAGCGCAAAAAATTCGTCTGGTTTGAGCCAGGTTTCGCTAAGACCAATGACGTTAAGATTGTTGTCTCTAATGACCTCATTAACTAATAACGTTTTGGGAGACAATGATCTTATGTTTAAAAAGCCCAGACTATAAGTATTGGGCTGTTTTGACGAGTTTTTGTTTAAATTATCCGTAGTAGAAATATTAATAATGTTGCGTTTATTATACGTAGTGCACTTTAAATAGTTTCGACAATATCTAGGAATTGATACGACGGGAATTTTCAGATTGTTTACTTGATGCTGCGATCGACTGAACGCATCATGATTTGCCACCTCAGTAGAATGCATATCTACCCCGGACACATTCACAACAGAAAACACATTATGTGAGTTGTGTGTTATTCTAAGAAAATTGCTATGCGTACAGGAATTATCCAGCCTGGTGCTGGCTAGTTCTAGCTTAACTGACTCCTCACCCGGACTAGCAGGCTCTGTAATTGCCTGTGACCGGGCTTGCTCTAGTGTAGTTAGTCAAATGTGACTTAAACAGTAGTCTATATTCTTAGACAGGATGATGGCGCCTTCCTGGTTAGGGTGAAGGCCGTCCCTCATCAGCAAGCCTGGTTTGCCCCAGAAAGAGGGCCAATTATCAATAAACGTTAGTCCCTGTTGTCTACAGAAGCTAGCCAGCCACTTGTTAAGCGAGACTAATCTGCTATATCTCTCATCATTGCCTCTCGCAGGCAGGGGGCCAGAGACAATTACTCGATGCCTGGACATCTTTCTAGCGAGATCACAAGTCCTGGCTATGTTTCTCTTTGTAATCTCTGACTGTCTCATTCTAGTGTCATTGGAGCCAACGTGTATAACTATATTCGCATAACTAGTGGTGCGATTAGCCTGTCGTACGTGTTTACTAGGCCTGTTGCGAGTTAGCTCCCTAAGATTAGCCTCAATGTCAGGTGCTCGGGCCCCCGGGATGCACTTAATTGTGGCTGGTTTGCTAAGCTTTATGTTTCGGGTGATGGAGTCCCCTATGACTAAGGTGTGGTGCCCGGTAGACTGGGGTGTAGGACTAGCTAAAGAGCTAAATCTATTATGCGTCTCAACCGGTACACCGTAGCTTGTAGGCCGCTTAGGACTGCTACAGGCTGGGCTAGTTAGCTCGCTACAGCTAACGCTAGCAGATGTGTCCGCAACATCTAAAGTTACGAGATTACTCTGCTCTAACTGGCGGACACGGCCCTCTAGCAGAGCCAGCCTCTCCGTGAGTAAGGTGCAAGACGCGCAGGAAGCCATACTCACGGTGTTTTCTGTCACCGAGTGAAGTTCCTGCTGTCTTCCGAGAAGTCCTGGTCACGGTGTGCAGGAGTAGACTCCTTCTGACCGGCGCCCGGCGACGCCTTTCTCCGCGCTAGCTTCGTTAGCTTAGCAGCTAGCTGCTAGCTAGCTGCGGGAGGGGTGGAGAGACAGAGATCGGGTGATTTGCAAGTTAAATAGTACTACTAAATATGTTGAGAAAGTAAAAAAGAAAGCTGCAGAACAATTTAAAAGCACACAAATAGAACGATACTTAGCTTTTTCGAAACAGCGAGCAGTCAGCGAGCAGTCACGCACGGTGAACCGGAACCGGAAGTCTACACCAAGATTAACGTCCCCGAGACGGTTTCTCAGTTTGTGTAGAAATCATTTGGTTATGCAAACCGATTGTTGCAGCAACTGTCCAGGTGGCTGGTCTCAGACGAACATGGAGGTGCACTTGCTGAATGTGGAGGACCCGGGCTGGTGTTGTTACACGTGGTCTGCGGTTGTGAGGCCGGTGGGATGTACTGCCAAATCCTTTGAAACGCCTTTAGAAATGACTTATGGTAGAGAAATGAACATGAGTGGTACACAAGTGGACTATATAGGCCCCTCTTGGTGCCCCTTGTGATAGCATACAAATCAATAAAAATGGAAATTGTATTCCTTACTGAATTGTAGTTTTTTATAATATAAAAAAATATTCAAAATTGTACACTATTTTTCTTTGCAATTGAGGGATTTAAGCAGGCATAGAATAGCGTCCCGAGACGGTTTCTCAGTTTGTGTAGAAATTATTTGGTTATGCAAACCGATTGTTGCAGCTGCTGTCCGGGTGGCTGGTCTCGGACGATCATGGAGGTGCACTTGCTGAATGTGGAGGTCCTGGGTTGCTGTGGTTACACGCACTCTGCGGTGGTGAGGCTGGTTGGATTTACTGCCAAATCCTCTGAAACACCTTTGGAAACGGCTTTTGGTAGAGAAATGAACATGAGTGGCACACAAGTGGACTATCACACCCCCTCTCGGTGCCCCTTGTGATGGCATAAAAATCAATAAAAATGTACATTTTATTCCTTACTCAATTGTAAAAATTAAAATTTAGTTGTGTATAACATAAAAAAAATACTCAAAAGTGTACACTATTTTTCTTTGCAATTGAGGGATTTGATCAAGCATAGATTAGCGTCCCCGAGACGGTTTCTCAGTTTGTGTAGAAATTATTTGGTTATGCAAACCGATTGTTGCAGCAGCTGTCCGGGTGGCTGGTCTCAGACGATCATGGAGGTGCACTTGCTGAATGTGGAGGTCCCGGGCTGGTGTTGTTACACGTGGTCTGCGGTTGTGAGGCTGGTCGGATGTACTGCCAAATCCTTTGAAACGCCTTTAGAAACGGCTTATGGTAGAGAAATGAACATGAGTGGCAAATGAGTGGACTATCACGCCCCCTCTTGGTGCCCCTTGTGATGGCATACAAATCAATAAAAATGGAAATTGTATTCCTCACTGAATTGTAATAAAAAGTGCAGTTGTGTATAATATAAAAAAATGTTAAAAATGGTACACTATTTTTCTTTGAAAGTGAGAGATTTGATCGAGCATATGTTAGCTTCACCGAGACGGTTTCTCAGTTTGTGGAGAAATTATTTGGTTTTGCAAACCGATTGATACAGCAGCTGTCCGGGTGGCTGGTCTCAGATGATCATGGAGGTGCACTTGCTGAATGTGGAGGTCCTAGACTGGTGTGGTTACACATGGTCTGCGGTTGTGAGGCCGGTTGGATGTACTGCCAAATCCTCTGAAACACCTTTGGAAACGGCTTATGGTAGATAAATTAACATTCAATTCACGGGCAACAGCTCTGGTGAACATTCCTGCAGTCAGCATGCCAAATGCACGTGTCAAAACTTTTCTCGGCAGGGGCCACGGAAAATAAAAATTGAAGGATGCGGAGGCCGGCCATGTCAATACATGTTGTACATTAAAGATACTAAAACAAATATGTGCTAATTCTACATGACTTTGTTTCCAAACTAAGCATTCTCAAGCATAAATATGGCTAAATGAAGTAAAAATAGAGGGCGCCACCATCCTCCTCTCCGGTGAGCCAACAGACGCCGCCACCATGCACTCCGGTGGGCCAGCAGAGGGCGCCACCGCCATCCTCCCCGGTGGGCCAGCAGAGGGCGCCACCGCCATCCTCCCCGGTGGGCCAGCAGAGGGCGCCACGGCCATCTTCTCCGGTGGGCCAGCAGAGGGCGCCACCATCTTCTCCGGTGGGCCAGCAGAGGGCGCCACCATCGTCTCCGGTGGGTCCTCCCATGCCGGCGGTCGAGCCGCCTCGCCAATTGCGGCGGCGTTCAACTCGCCGTCGCCACCTAACTCTTCCCCGCTGGTTGCGGGGACACTTGGCCTGGTGGCCCACCTCCTTGTCCTCCCTCCACCCTCCCGTGACTTTGGACTGTTTTTTGGGGGGGGGTTCCTAGAACGTCTGGTATCCGTTGTGGGAAGGGGGGCTACTGTCAGGTTTGTCACTGACAGTTTAGTTATGTTTTGAGTTTTTCCTCTGTGTGTGTGTGTGTGTGTGTGTGTGTGTGTGTGTGTGTGTAGTATTTCCTGTCAGCGCTCTTGTTTTGGTTCTGTTTCCTGTTTCTCCCTGAGTGCTGTGTCCCCTCAGCTGTGGCTGATTGGCACCTGGCCACACCTGGTGTCAATCAGCCAGCTGCTATTTATACCTGCCCTACCCTCCAGTCACTGCTGGATCATTGTCGTTCCTACCTGTCGTGTCGTTGTTCTTAATACTTGTCGTTGTAGCTCTGTCTACTTTTGTTTCACTCTGCTCATGTCCTAGTTCCTTCGTGTCACAGTAAGTGTTTTTGGTTTCTTGTCCACAGTTAGCCTCTGTGCTATTTTAGTTCATAGCCAAGTTTGTTCTCCGCCTTGTGCGCGCCTTTTGTTACCCTTTCGTTTGTAGTTTTGCCTTAGTGTTTTAATTAAATCATGTTTTCTCGCACAATGCCTTCCGCCTTCTCTGCATCTTGGGGTTCGTCACCTACATACTCTGACAGACGGTTTCTCAGTAGAAATTATTTGGTTATTCAAACCAATTGTTGCAGCAGCTGCCCGGGTGGCTGGTCTCAGACGATCATGGAGGTGCACTTGCTGAATGTGAAGGTCCTGGGCTGGTGTGGTTACAGGATGGTTGTGAGGCCGGTTGGATGTACTGCCAAATCCTCTGAAACTCCTTTGGAAACGGCTTATGGTAGAGAAATGAACATTCAATTCACGAGCAACAGCATGCAGTCAGCATGCCAAATGCACGTGTCCAAACTTTTCTCAGCAGGGGCCGTGCTGTTCAGTATCGTGGCCACTGATTGGCTGAAATGACATAAACAATATGCACAGAGTCCATTTATTGTCTTCAATGAAACACTGTGATTAAAAACTCCGGGTCCAGTCCAACATAATTAATCGTATTGCGCGTGTGTTTATAAACGAAAGCTTGATTGAATTTTCCACAGGACTCGCAGCCACATGCTGACGATTTAACGATGCAAACGCACGACTCATCAAAGTACACAACACGCTACCTGTCGAAAGGTTTTGTGAAAAGTTGATGACTAAGATTTCTTCTGTGTCATGTCTTATTGGCCAATGGAGCAAAGTATATAATTAAACCCTTTGAATTCTGCCTAGCAACAAGTTGCCAGTGATAAAAGTATAGCAAATTGTAGTGAATGTTAAAACACAGAGGCGTCATGAGTTTGATGTGTATTTCTGGTCTTGTCACCTTCTCCCGGGTAGAAGGGTGATACGGCAGTGTGGCTGGAACAAAAGAGACTTTGCTGAACAAAAAGTTGCTTTATTACAAGCAATCGTCATTATACAGGACTGCAGTACCTGGAAGAGATCAAGTCAAAAATGAGGCACTCCTAACTTGGAGGAGCCGAACCACCTTTTTATATTCTTTCTTTCTCCTTCTGAGTGTGTGTTAATTCGGGAGATTAAGGAGATGTTCACGTGTAAGTGACCGGAAAACAACATCTAAAAGTTGTAACTTAAATGTTGACGTGAAGATAGACAAGGAGTCTCTCCTCCAGGATAGAGCTATCACTTTTGCATTCCGAAGTCTGAATTTACTGTTTCTTCTCGTGAGAGATTTAACCTAGTCCACATACGAATGTCCAACTAAGGCTCCTTAATTTATTATGGACTCAACCAATATTTTATTTAAACTTGGTGGTTTGCTTTCTCCAAGTTGAATATAAACATTCACCATATGGAGAACATAATATGAGTCAATTAATCCACTTCACGTTCTAGAAACTTTGGACTTTGGAAGTTATAATATTACGAGAAATAATAGTAAAAAAAACCAAAACAATTTAATGAATAAAACTATTTTTATTGTATGTAAAATTTTACAGAATGTTGTGGAAAAGGTTTACACTTTTTTTCCGTGGACAACAAACACACAATGGATTTGCGCTGCAGAAAATATGAGAATAAAACGTGTCTCTTCTGTAGTCCTGGATGTATGATGCACATATGAACACAAAAACACAACGTTAGATATCATTTTAACATACATTGTAACATACTAATACTGCGTGTGGGAGGAGTTTAATAACAAAAGCAAGATATTGAGTGTATTCATGTACGTATGTATACATTTTTATGTTTTTAGCTACATATGTTTATATCAGGGGTGTCCAAAAACTAACCCGCGGATCTAATTCGACCTGTCGGAACCTTCAGTTTTGTACGCAAGATGACAATAGGAGTTTAATTCAATAAACAACTCGTATTAAAAATAAGTACATAGGTGTCAAGTTGTGAACATCTTGTGGACTATGTGAGATATTCAGGTCAGTGATGCATACCTAACTATATTTATGCGCACAGCATTTACTTGTAAGACCCAATCCAAACAACCTTTCATAGTCATGGTGCATAAAAAAAAAAAAAAAAATTCAACCAGCACAAAAAGTCAACACACAAAACACAACCTGCTCACTGAACATGTGTTGATATTATTTAAAAAATGTCCCATCACCATAAAAAAGTTGAGATTACACTCATTTAAATCCATTGCAAGGAATGAAGGGAAAAATGCAAAACAGTTTGACTTTTAGCTGTTTGATATTTCTGATTGAGTACAAAGCTTTAAAGAAAAGTAAAAAAGGAAGGATACTCTTAAAAATGCATCAAAAAGCGACATCAGTTTGTAAAGGATATCACCACATGAACTAAGGAACACTTCAGAAAACCACTGTCGGTAACTATAGTTGGTCACGTCATCTGTAAGTGCATGTTAAAACTCTACTATGCAAAGCAAAAGCCATTTATCAACAACACCCAGAAACGCCGCCGGCTTTGCTGGGCCCTAGCTCATCTAAGATGGACTGATGCACAGTGGAAAAGTGTTCTTTGGTCTCATGAGTCCACAATTGTTAATTGTTTTTTGGAAACTGTGGACGTCATAGAGGAAAAGAACCATCCGGATTGTTATAGGCGCAAAGTGTAAAAGGCAGCATGTGTGATGGTATGGGGGTGTGTTAGTGCCCAAAGCATGGGTAACTTACACATCTGTGAAGGCACCATTAGTGCTGAAAAGTACATACAGGTTTCGAAGCAACAAATGTGGCCATACAAGCAACGTTATCATGGACGCCCCTGCTTATTTCAGCAAGACAATGCAAAGCCAATGGCCATATCACACCCATTCTCAAATCCCTTCACTGGCTTCCTGTTCCACTCGGGATTTAATACAAAGTCTCCCTACTAACCCACCAGTGCCTCCATGGAAATGCCCCCCCTCTACCTCAAAGAACTACTTACCCCCAAATCCTCCACACCAGTGGTCCCCAACCTTTTTGTAGCGGCAGAGTGGTCAACGCTTGAATTTTTTTTTTTTTTTTTTTTTTTTTTTTTTTTTTTGTCATAAAGAAATACAATCATGGACTGTATCCCTGCAGACTGTATTGATCTATATTGATATATAATGTATATATTGTGTTTTGTATGTTGATTTAATTTAAAAAAAAAAAAAAAAAAAAATATATATATACCGTATTTTCCGCACCATAAGGCGCCCTGGGTTAAAAGCCGCGCCTTCAATGAACGGCATATTTCAAAACTTTGTCCACCAATAAGCCGCCCCGTGTTGTAAGCCGCATCTAACTGCGCTAAAGGAATGTCAAAAAAACAGTCAGATAGGTCAGTCAAACTTTAATAATATATTAAAAACCAGCGTTCTAACAACTCTGTTCACTCCCAAAATGTACGCAAATGTGCAATCACAAACATACGTATATCAACATGGACAGAGCTGCGTGAAAAAAGCCACCCGGCCTCTTCGCGTAAACTTAAACTTACCTTAACCACTCGCTCATCTTTTCTTCATCCATCCCTTCGAGTTAGCTTTTATGATGACGCCGGCTGGAAAGGTCTCTTTTGGCAAGGTCTTCCTTTTGAATATCACCATGGGTGGAAGTTAGCATGGCAAGCTAGAACCACAGTGAAGGATGACTTCTCATTCCCTGTGGTGCGAATATTCACCGTACGTGCTCCCGTTGTATCCACAGTGCGGTTCACAGGAATATCAGTTGCTGTGAAATACGGTAGTAATCCGTGTGCGGATGGAGAGATTGCGTCTTTTCATGAACCGGATACCTGTCGCTTAGTAGGAGCCATTTTGTGGTCTTTACAGATGTAAACAGGAAATGAAACGTACGGTGATATCCGCGCGTTTTTTCTTCTTCTTCCGGGGGCGGGTGGTTGCTTACAGTAGAAGAAGAAGCGCTTCCTGTTCTATGGGGGCGGGTGCTTACCTTGGCGGTTGCTTGCGTAGAAGAAGAAGCGCTTCCTGTTCTACCGGGAAAAAAGATGGCGGCTGTTTACCTAAGTTGCGAGATCGAAACTTTATGAAAATGAATCTTAATATTTATCCATATATAAAGCGCACCGGGTTAAAAGCCGCACTGTCAGCTTTTGAGTAAATTTGTGGTTTTTAGGTGCGGCTAATGGTGCGGAAAATACGGTATATATATATATATATATATATATATATATATATATATATATATATATATATATATATATATATAATATATATATATATATATATATATATATATATATATATATATATATATATATATATATATATATATATATATATATTTTATTTTTAATTTTATTTTATTTGTTTTTTATTTCTTGTGCGGCCCGGTACCAATCGGTCCGCGGACCAGTACCAGGTCGCAGCCCGGTGGTTGGGGACCACTGCTCCACACGACACCTCCGCTCCGAACAGGCTAACCTCCTCCAACCTCCGAGGACAAAGCTACGAACAATGGGAGACCGGGCTTTCTGCTTCGCCGCTCCCAGACTATGGAACGCTCTCCCTGACCACCTGAGGGCACCACAGACTGTGGATGCTTTTAAAAAAGGCTTAAAAACCCTTATTTTTAAAAAAGCCTTGTTTTAGGTGTATGCATACTAGTTCTAGCTATTTGGCTGTTCTAGGTTTAATTGTATTTATTTTTATTATCTTTTTATTTAAACATTTTTTAATAAACTGTAGCACTTTGAGGTTGTTTACTAATTGTAAAGTGTTTTTTACAAATACAATCTATTATTATTATTATTATTATTATAAGCCACATTCTGCACGTGTTACAACAGTGTGGCTACATAGTTCTAATTGAATAATTATTTGCAACAACAAAAAAATGAATTTTCTCAGTTGGAACATAAATATCTTGTCTTTGCAGTCTATTCAATTAAATATAAGTTGAAAAGGATTTGCAAATCATTGTATTCTCTATATTCCTGCTGCGACTGCGCCTTTAAGGTGGCACCGAGTCCTACCTGACAGGTGTTTCTGTCAAACCTGTAAGACTTAACACGTTTGACGGACAAGCAAGCCCCATTCCAGTCTCAGCCGGAGACTGGCAAACTTTGACTCCACGCCGCGAGAAGAATCGGCCAGCCTGAGAAAGCGAAAAAAGGTACGACCCGTTATTTCTTGCAGGCGTCCTCTCCGTTCCTCGCTTTCGTCTCTCGCCAATGGCATTTCATCGCTTATGAATGAAACGACGCAGGGTTCGGAAAGCGCGGAAAAGTGCACTCCAAATGCCCCCGTGGAGGCCGGTGATCTAATTTCGGCCAAACATCCTGCAAGATTGCACGTATACCATGTTATTTTTCTGTCCGGTTTATTGTTTGATATCCAATCAGGGCAAGCGGGAGCTGTTGGCAAATGTTCATCAGCTTGGAAGGAATGTCATGATCCCACATGACAGACTTTGTTAGCTATTTTCCTGTGTTTTGTATCTTTTTCTTGTAATGGCACATTTATTTTTTTTGTACTTTTTGTTGGACTTTTTCTGCACTTTCACTTCCTGTTGAGTTCCCTGCCAGCGCACCGTTTATTTTTAATTAAGTCTAATTAGCTGTACCTGTTGCTCCTTGCCAGAACAGTTCCTTTGAAGTCCGTGTGCACGAGTTACCTGCACTAGTCTTTTGTTTCTACTGCTTTTCCGCTCTCTACGTAAATAATCACATTCTTTGACCTGATTATTTGTGTGTCTCTGCATCCCGGGGTCACGCCATCAACCGACATTAGCACCTGTAGGAAGAAATGCCTTCAAATCCATGTGACCTGACTCAATTAGGTCTTCACGCCATACTGTGATATGTTAATTAGTCTTAATTAACATTTCGAAATGGAAAGTCCCGCATTCTCCTTTTGACAAAATGGTTTTATTTTGAAAGTAATTATCTCTGGCGGACCCATCCCTTGGGTGTGCTTTTTTAATAACCCTTACACAACAAAGGGATGGCTTTTTTTTTGTGTTCAGGCCTAAAGTCGTTTAAGTTCTGGATTGCGGATATCGCTGGTTTTGAAAGATGTTGTCAGGAGTTGTGTGGCAGGAACCCAAGAAGCAAGGCAGAGAGGTTTTTCGCCAAAAATAGAAGGTTTTCCGCAGAAAAAATGGCCAAAAAAAAAAACCTCAACAGAAAGTGAAGCATGAAGCTTGGACGAAACACCGAGTTCAACCAAAAGAGAAGCATAAGGCTTCGTAAAAGACAACGTGGAACAGAAGCAAAAGCTGTTAATAGTCCAACAAAAAGTGAAGAAATATTTTGTCAAGGTCCGTGTCCAGGCGGGAGGTCGAGATCCAAGAGGGAATAAGGGGAGACGAGACACACATCTCGTAACGCGGGAACGGAGGAAATGCTGCTGGAACGACAAGGGACACGAGACAAAAATGAACACGGAGGGGGAGAAAACACAGAGAGAGAGAGAGCTTAGAGCAGGGGGTTGTCGGCTTACTGTACAGGAACAGGTCACTCTGTTCTGGCACAGGATAGAAAATTGCGCTGATTTAAGAAGGCACGGAAGCTCATCAGTGACAGGTGTGTAGATTGCTGATTGGCGATTGATTTCAGCCACTTGCTGCAGCCGGAGTGGCGCACACAGATGAATGCGCACTGGGCCGTGACAGCTTCGAGGTCGGTAAGCACGACCAGAATTATGCCGTACATTAGGCGCACCGGGTTGTAAGGCGCACTGTCGATTTTGGAGAGTTCGCCTTACAGTGCGAAAAATACGAAAACTAAAAAAGTATGGCGCGAAGCCAGAAAAAGTAACAAAAAACAAAACATAACAAAAGCCAAGCATATGTGTTCTTGCCTTACACAGGATTGTCAATGATAAATAGCACATCTCTTTTAAATGTTAGCGTATTTCCAGTATGACTGTTATAGTTGGAGGAGGGAGTTGACGGCACAGACATAAGGGGGCAGTAGAGCTCTATGATTTATTATTATATATATATAAACAATATATATATATGTATATACATTGTTAATGTATATTGAGAGCTGAGCCAGAAGGCAAAGCTCTCGGTCTACCGGATACAAGCGGCCAAAATGAGTTTCCTCAGAAGGGTGGCTGGCATCTCCCTTAGAGATAGGGTGAGAAGTTCAGTCACCCGAGAGAGACTCAGAGTAGAGCCGCTGCTCTTTCGCTTGGAAAGGAACCAGCTTAGGTGATTCGGGCATCTTGTGCGGATGCCTCACGAGCGTCTCCGTAGGGAGGTCCTCGTTGCACGTCCCACTGGGAGGAGATCCCGCGGCAGGCCAAGGACCAGATGGGGGGATTACATCTCCTCTCTGGCCTGGGAACACTTCAGGATCCCCCAGGAGGAAGTTGCTAATGTTGCTCTGGAGAGGGAAGTCTGAGGGTCTCTGCTGGAGCTGTTGTCCCTGCGACCCGATTCCGGATAAGTGTTTGAAGATAGATGGATGGATAATAATATTAAACAAGGGGAATGGCGTGTGTGAACCAGATCCAAAAGGGGTGTATGGTGGAAGACTATGTGTATGAATAATTAGCTGTTGAGTATTACCATAATTGTTGGATGAGGAAGCAGATAAATCCAAAGGGGCTAGGCAAAAGGGGTCTGTGATCCAAGCAAGGTCCGTGGGGCAGAGAGAGGCGTCAAGAGGTCCGTGTCCAGAGCCGGGGTCGGGGATCAAGGGAGGCAGTCCAAGGAAGCGAGACGCACAGCTCGAATCCAAGGCAACGGAAGGGAGGAGACAGGGGACAAATCCAGCACGGGGAAGAACACGGAGAGCAAAGAGCTAACGATCGCTTACGGAACATCAACAGAAGGTTGTATTCCGGCGGCGGATGGCAGGTTGTGCAGGCTTTTGAAGGCAGGTCTGATCATCAGCTCCAGGTGTGCAGATTGCCCGCGATTGATTGCAGCTGTTGTGGGGCGACGGAAATTATTGAAGGTGTTGGGAGCGGAGTATTCAAAATGGCTGACTGAATTTGTGACATTTTAGACGGCATTTCCGCATACTTTATGGATTGTAGATACAATTGGGTATTAGGGTTGTGCAGAATACCAGTACTAGTATAGTATCGCGGTGCTAATGAATCAAAAATGGTACTATACTCTGTTTGAAAAATAGCGGTTGACATTGTTGGTTTTACTATACTACTATGATTACATCAATATTTTTTTATTGTCACTAAATCCTTTATCTTTTTTATTTCATATTATATTCATAAATTCAGGAAATATGTCCCTGGACACATGAGAACTTAAACTATGACCACTGTATGATGCTGTATCCACGTGGTATCAGAGCGATACCTAATTGTGTGGTATCATCCAAAACTAATGTAAAGTATCAAAGAAGAGAACAATAAGTGTATGGAGGTTGCCCCGCAGTGGGTTCTCCAGACCACCAATCACCGACATGAGAGCAGGATTCAGGTCCACAACAAAGTTTTATTTTTTTTCAAATAAAGTTTTCGTGTTGCTTTTCAGCAATTGTCTTTTTCTCTCGCTCTCGCCCCGTCTCTCCTCCTGGCTGCTGCTTTATAACAGAGCGACAGGTGATTAGATAACCAGGCCCAGTTGGGCCATCTACGCACCTGTCGCTGATTTCGAGGCCGGTCCTGGCACACCCGGCTTCGCTGCAGGCCCGCAGGCCATGCCCCCCTCCACAAAGTGATTATTACATTTTAACAGAAGCATAGATAGAACATGTTGAAAGAGAAAATAAGCACATATTAACAGTAAATGAACAAGTAGATTAATAATCAATTTGTACAGCTTGTCCTTTATAATGTAGACAACATAATAGGTGTATAAATGACACAATATGTCATACTTGCCAACCCTCCCGGATTTTCCGGGAGACTCCCGAAATTCAGCGCCTCTCCCGAAAACCTCCCGGGACAAATTTTCTCCCGAAAATATCCCGAAATTCAGGCGGAGCTGGAAGCCACGCCCCCTCCAGCTCCATGCGGACCTGAGTGACGTCAGGTGCGCAACACCACGTAACTCGTTGGCCAACCAAAAAGTAACCCCAGTACGCTATAGCCAACATTCACCAGGAGATGGCAACAGACAAACATAGATCACTCTATTACATTCCTCCCCTTTTAGAAATGTATAGAAGTTACTCAAAATAAATAAACAACCCAACCAAAAAATGCAGCAGCTCAATTAAAAAACTGTACTTTAGCCACATTATTTTTCTTTTTTTTTTAGTACTGAACTCTTAACCCTCATTTGTAAAAAAATAACATGCTTATTAAACAAACAGCATTTGTACACCTTTAACACAGATTTTTATACTATCTTCAGAGATTCAGTTTTTTTGGTGGTACTCGAAACCTTTCTGGGTACCAGCGAAAGGGTGTTCAGCATGGTTGGAAAAATAGTGACAGAGAATAGAACAAGGATGGACAATTCAACCCTTAACTCAACAATGAGTAGATGAGTGTTATGGTGTGTATATGTGTATATAAATGAACACTGAAATTCAAGTATTTATTTTATATATATATATATATATATATATATATAAAATATATGTAATAAAATGAACGGCAAGAAATCTGCGTTCAAAGAACTCCGGCTTATTAGTGATTCCCAGAGCCCAAAAAAAGTCTGCGGGCTATAGAGCGTTTTCTATTGGGGCTCCAGTACTATGGAATGCCCTCCCGGTAACAATTAGAGATGCTACCTCAGTAGAAGCATTTAAGTCCCATCTTAAAACTCATTTGTATACTCTAGCCTTTAAATAGCCCCCCTGTTAGACCAGTTGATCTGCCGTTTCTTTTCTTTTCTCCTCTGCTCCCCTTTTCCTTGAGGGGGGGGGGCACAGGTCCGGTGGCCATGGATGAAGTGCTGGCTGTCCAGAGTCGGGACCCGGGGTGGACCGCTCGCCTGTGCATCGGCTGGGAACATCTCTGCGCTGCTGACCCGTCTCCGCTCGGGATGGTGTCCTGCTGGCCCCACTATGGACTGGACTCTTACTACTATTATGTTGGATCCACTATGGACTGGACTCTCACAATATTATGTCAGACCCACTCGACATCCATTGCTTTCGGTCTCCCCTAGAGGGGGGGGGTTACCCACATATGCGGTCCTCTCCAAGGTTTCTCATAGTCATTCACATCGACGTCCCACTGGGGTGAGTTTTTCCTTGCCCGTATGTGGGCTTTGTACCGAGGATGTCGTTGTGGCTTGTGCAGCCCTTTGAGACACTTGTGATTTAGGGCTATATAAATAAAGATTGATTGATTGATTGAACACTGAAATTCAAGTATTTATTTTATTATATATATATATATATATATATATATATATATATATATATATATATATATATATATATATATATATATATATATATATATATAATAAAATAAATATATATATATAGCTAGAATTCACTCAAAGTCAAGTATTTCTTATATATATATATATATATATATATATATATATATATATATATATATATATATATATATATATATATATATATATATATATATATATATGTCTTAATAAGGTTATCCAAAAAATAGTGCTCGATACCGTAGTAGAGTGCAATATATGTATGTGTGGGGAAAAAAATCACGAGACTATTTCATCTCTACAGGCCTGTTTCATGAGGGGGGGTTCCCTCAATCATCAGGAGATTTCTCCTGATGATTGATATATATATATATATATATATATATATATATATATATATATATATATGAAATACTTGACTTGGTGAATTCTAGCTGTAAATATACTCCTCCCCTCTTAGCCCCGCCCCCAATCACGCCCCCGCCCTAACCTGACCACGCCCCCCCACCGCCACCCCCCACCTCCCGAAATCGGAGGTCTCAAGGTTGGCAAGTATGCAATATGTTACTGCATACATCAGCAGACTAATTAGGAGCATTTGTTTGTTTACTTACTACTAAAAGACAAGTTGTCTATTATGTTCACTATTTTATTTTAAGGACTAAATTGCAATAATAAACATATGTTTCATGTATGCTAAAATTTTTTTGTTAAAATAAAGCCAATAATGCCATATTTTGTGGTCCCCTTTATATAGAAAAGTATCAAATGTACCAAAATGTCCAAAATACATTTTGGTACCGGTACCGGTATTAAAACATCCCTATCGCACATGGTTGTATAAAACACATAAGCACATTTCGTCAACTTGTTTTTCCACTCTACTGCTACTTGAAGTTGTCACAGAGTGAGGTTTTACCAATGTGCCTCACCAGATGGCCTTCATTGCATTTGCCACTTTAAAAAAATTACTCGAATTTGAGACAGGTTATCAGGAGCAGTTATTGTTATTTCCAATTCGACAAACAAAACAAACGTCAGACAAAACCACGCACTGCGAATGTGTTTTGTTTTTTATTCTTTATTACCGAGCAGACTTTGATTTGTAGCGCACCGCCAGGTTTGAAGCGAAAACATAAGGCAATCAACCTAAATCTGACTATGTTTGTGCACATTCGGAACATAACAGTGCAGTTAGGTGCCGCAGATGCTCAAAAAAAAAAAAAACGACAAGGGGAAGTACTTTAAACTGCAATTTAAAATTGATATACAGCACATCAAGACCTGCATGCAAGTGACACATTTAGAAGCATCACATTTAAAAGGGACATTAATACAAATAAAACAATTTATTGCTATTCAGACATTTTCTCTTTTTCGTAATAAATGTAATCAAACCATCAGGTTTAAAAAAAAACAGCTGGAAAATGATAGAAATCTTCTACAAAACCCTAAACCAGTGAAGTTGTCACGTTGTGTAAATGGTAAATAAAAACAAAATGCAATGTTTTGCAAATGATTTTCAACTTATATTCAATTGAATAAACTGCAAAGACAAGATACTTACCGTTCGAACTGGAAAACTTTTGTTATTTTTTTGCAAATATTAGCTCATTTGGAATTTGATGCCTGCAACATGTTTCTGCATCAAAAAGCGACATCAGTGTGTAAAGGATATCACCACACAGCCTCAGGAACACTTCAGAAAACCACTGTCAGTAACTACAGTTGCTCGCTACATCTCTAAGTGCAAGTTAAACCTCTACCATGCAAAGCGAAAGCCATTTATCAACAACACCCAGAAACGCACACCGGCTTCGCTGGGCCTGAGCTCATCAAAGATGGACCGGTGCAAAATGGAAAAATGCTCTGTGGTCGGACAAGTCAGTCAATCAATCAATCAATCAATGTTTATTTATATAGCCCTAAATCACAAGTGTCTCAAAGGGCTGCACAAGCCACAACGACATCCTCGGTACAAAGCCCACATAAGGGCAAGGAAAAACTCACCCCAGTGGGACGTCGATGTGAATGACTATGAGAAACCTTGGAGAGGACCGCATAAGTGGGTAACCCCCCACCCCCTCTAGGGGAGATCGAATGCAATGGATGTCGAGTGGGTCTGACATAATATTGTGAGAGTCCAGTCCATAGTGGATCCAACATAATAGTAAGAGTCCATAGTGGGGCCAGCAGGACACCATCCCGAGCGGAGACGGGTCAGCAGCGCAGAGATGTTCCCAGCCGATGCACAGGCGAGCGGTCCACCCCGGGTCCCGACTCTGGACAGCCAGCACTTCATCCATGGCCACCGGACCTGTGCCCCCCCCCTCCACAAGGAAGAGGGGAGCAGAGGAGAAAAGAAAAGAAACGGCAGATCAACTGGTCTAAAAGGGGGGTCTATTTAAAGGCTAGAGTATACAAATGAGTTTTAAGATGGGACTTAAATGCTTCTACTGAGGTAGCATCTCTAATTGTTACCGGGAGGGCATTCCATAGTACTGGAGCCCCAATAGAAAACGCTCTATAGCCCGCAGACGTTTTTTGGGCTCTGGGAATCACTAATAAGCCGGAGTTCTTTGTCCACAGTTCAAATTGTTTTTGGAAACTGTGGACGTCGTGTCCTCCGGACCAAGGAGGAAAAGAATCATCCGGATTGTTCTAGGCGCAAAGGTTGAAAAGCCCGCATCTGTGATGGTATGGGGGTGTATTAGTGTCCAAAACATGGGTAACTTACACATCTGTGAAGGCACCATTAATGCTGAGAGGTACATACAGGTTTCGGAGCAACATATGTTGCCATCCAAGCAACGTTATCATGGACGCCCCTGCTTATTTCAGCAAGACAATGCCAGGTTGCGTGTTACAACAGCGTGGCTTCGTAGTAAAAGAGTGCGGGTACTAGACTGGCCTGCTTGTAGTCTAGACCTGTCACCCATTGAAAATGTGTGGCGCATTATGAAGCCTAAAATAGCACAACGGAGAACTGTTGAACAACTTAAGCTGTACATCAAGCAAGAATGGGAAAGAATTCCACCTGAAAAGCTTCAAAAATGTGTCTCCTCAGTTCCCAAACCTTTACTGAGTGCTGTTAAAAGGAAAGGCCATGTAACACATTGCAACAAAGTTGTTGCAATGTGTTGCTGCCATTAAATTCTAAGTAAATGATTATTTGCAAAAAAAAAAATCTCTGTTGGAACATGAAATATCTTGTCTTTGCAGTCTATTCAATTGAATATAAGTTGAAAAGGATTTGCAAATCATTGTATTCTCTTTTTATTTACTATTTACACAACGTGCCAACATCACTGCTTTTGTCCAAGTATTAGTATTACAAACCCAACTGTTCCTAGTGAAAAATGCAAAACTGACACATTGACCTGCTCTGTTCTCTTTCTCAAAAGGCATTCTTCACCATGGAAGTTCAAACCAACAACTGTGTGCACCAGGATCCCCACGATACCCAAGTGCAACAGAACCAGCCCCAGAGGGATGCAGTCAAAACGAAGCCATCACGCAAGGAATGCTGCCAGAATTGCTGCGACACGACCGTCAATGCCGGCTCTATGATGGCCGAATGCGGCTCCTGCTTCAATGACTGTTTTGGTAAGTCTCGGCACACCGTGGCCGAGTTAACACTTTGACTATCCCAAGCCACCCTGGTCAAATTGAACAAAATCAACAATAGTCTTGCTCTGATAGCTCAGAAGTTCCGCAATAGTGTATTATAAGTTTGTTAGCCTTGATGCTAGAAATTAGACAGTTAAAACATCCATCCATCCATCCATCTTCTTCCGCTTATCCGAGGTCGGGTCGCAGGGGCAGCAGCCTAAGCAGGGAAGCCCAGACTTCCCTCTCCCCAGCCACTTCGTCCAGCTCCTCCCGGGGGATCCCGAGGCGTTCCCAGGCCAGCCGGGAGACATAGTCTTCCCAACGTGTCCTGGGTCTTCCCCGTGGCCTCCTACCGGTCGAACGTGCCCTAAACACCTCCCGAGAGAGGCGATCGGGTGGCATCCTGACCAGATGCCTGAACCACCTCATCTGGCTCCTCTCGATGTGGAGGAGCAGCGGCTTTACTTTGAGCTCCCCCCGGATGACAGAGCTTCTCACCCTATCTCTAAGGGAGAGCCCCGCCACCCGGCGGAGGAAACTCATTTCGGCCGCTTGTACCCGTGATCTTGTCCTTTCGGTCATAACCCAAAGCTCATGACCATAGGTGAGGATGGGAACGTAGATCGACCGGTAAATTGAGAGCTTTGCCTTCCGGCTCAGCTCCTTCTTCTCCACAACGGATCGATACAGTGTCCGCATTACTGAAGACGCCGCACCGATCCACCTGTCGATCTCACGATCCACTCTTCCCTCACTCGTGAACAAGACTCTGAGGTACTTGAACTCCTCCACTTGGGGCAGGGTCTCCTCCCCAACCCGGAGATGGCACTCCACCCTTTTCCGGGCGAGAACCATGGACTCGGACTTGGAGGTGCCGATTCTCATCCCAGTCGCTTCACACTCGGCTGCGAACCGATCCAGCGAGAGCTGAAGATCCTGGCCAGATGAAGCCATCAAGACCACATCATCTGCAAAAAGCAGGGACCTAATCCTGCAGCCACCAAACCGGATCCCCTCAACGCCCTGACTGCGCCTAGAAATTCTGTCCATAAAAGTTATGAACAGAATCGGTGACAAAGGGCAGCCTTGGCGGAGTCCAACCCTCACTGGAAACGTGTCCGACTTACTGCCGGCAATGCGGACCAAGCTCTGACACTGATCATACAGGGAGCGGACTGCCAGAATCAGACAGTCCGATACCCCATACTCTCTGAGCACTCCCCACAGGACTTCCCGAGGGACACGGTCGAATGCCTTCTCCAAGTCCACAAAGCACATGTAGACTGGTTGGGCAAACTCCCATGCACCCTCAAGGACCCTGCCGAGAGTATAGAGCTGGTCCACAGTTCCACGACCAGGACGAAAACCACACTGTTCCTCCTGAATCCGAGGTTCGACTATCCGGCGTAGCCTCCTCTCCAGTACACCTGAATAGACCTTACCGGGAAGGCTGAGGAGTGTGATCCCACGATAGTTAGAACACACCCTCCGGTTCCCCTTCTTAAAGAGAGGAACCACCACCCCGGTCTGCCAATCCAGAGGTACCGCCCCAGATGTCCACGCGATGCTGCAGAGTCTTGTCAACCAAGACAGCCCCACAGCATCCAGAGCCTTAAGGAACTCCGGGCGGTTCTCATCCACCCCCGAGCCTTGCCACCGAGGAGCTTTTTAACTACCTCGGCAACCTCAGCCCCAGAAATAATCAATTATATATTTTTTAAAATCTGTCCTTTCTAATCAATTTTCTACCGCTTCTTACACTCGGTGTATTCTAGCCGCTCAGGCAAATCATATTGTCTAAAAATGCATGTATCCATTGATAACATGACATCATCGCGCTCGGAATATATATTTATATATATACGGCCAATATTTTTTAACCCAATGCAGCCCCCGAGTCAAAAATTTGGGGACCCCTGGTTTAGTATGTAAGAATTGTTTTAGTTGTATTGTAAAACTCACAAATGTTGCCTGGACTGATGAATGAAGAATCGCTGAGAACGATTAAACTTCCGGCACGAAACAGCAAAAACATTGTCAACCCGTAGCACCTGCAGTGAGCACACTTGTCCAAAAGATGGCGCCATAGCATAAACCTTTTCAGTATCTCTGTCGGGGTAATATGAAAACTATTTATTGAAAACAAAACATTATGGCTGTTAGTGAAGAGAAATCCACAAATTAGCCACACTGTTTTGGTAGGTATGTAGGTAGGTCTTTATTGTCATTGCACAAGTACAACAAAACTTTGTTTTTAGCACAAACCCGTTCAAGATTAGACAAACAAACAGTGTACAGGGTTACAGAACAGGAACGCTGATGGGTCGCCACAAGGCGCCCCGTAAAAGATGGGAAAAAGGTAAACACTGGGGTAGGATGAGTAAAAAAATACAATCTAAACTGGGCCCTCTGGAGTGGGAAAAACCTCCATAGCAAAGCACATATACATATTACAACATACATCTCGAGACTTGCAACAGAGGGGAGGGAGTGGGGGCTACGGTGGCGGGCTGCAGCTCCTCAGGCGCTGCCCAGCTGTCCGTCACCCCCTAAGGGATTCGCGTCAAGGGCGTCGGATGGATTTTTTGTGGATGCATGTGTGTGTGTAAGCCTGCCGCGTGTCTCTGTTCCGCGGCCTTGATGTTCTTTCCAGTCAGTCCAAAGTCAACAGCAACAGGTGTGTGTCCAAGAGGGACAAGAAGGAAGTTAATTGTGTCTTCGCCGCACTGTCCTTCGGGAGAGTCTCGAAGCCAGGGAACAAGTTAGAATGTTTTGTATTTGAGTGAAAATAAAATTTGCTTTTCACTCTAAATTGTCTACGACTGGTCCTCAAATTCATCCTGCGGGGGCAGACAGTCCGATGTTATCCAAAACACAAGAGTGTCCACATTAAGTATTTCGTAGTGTGCAACGTTAGGAAAGACTTGATCAAGTGAAATGTGTCAAACATCGTCTCTACTTCCACAGAGAATATCAAGTCGGTCACATAGGAGCATCGACAGATGCGTGGTTGGGAGCACCCTCAGCGCCAGGCAAATGGTGTGGCACAGCAACGGAACGACTGAAGAGAGGAAGGCACTGCAGAGGGTGGGGAAAGCTGCTCAGAAAATCGTAGGGCGCTTTCTTCCCACCACCACCACAGACATCTTCATCAGCCGATGCAATTGGAGGACTCCGTGGCAAAAGAGACCGATCCCACTCTCCCCCTGCACGAGTAAAACCTAAAGAAGCCATATGTAATAATCTGTCCAGAAATGATACTGCAATCACGGTTAAAATTCCCTCTCCCTGACTGAGGTTGCCAGATACGCAGCCGAATCCAGCTCGATGGACTGGGCTACTCCAAGGAACTTCAAACTTCCACTGCCTCTTACTAGGGGTTGAGGTGCTGGGACCATAATAGCTGCATAGACAAGCACTTTGTCAATAACAAATCTCTAACCAACACATTTTACACAGAATTTAGGCTATTTTCAGGAAGAAGTACATCATACTTGCGTATAATATCACAACAAACGACAATCATGTGGTTACTGTCAGTACTATCAGAAAACAAAGACTACAACCAACGCTAGCAATGGTTGTACTGGTGGAAATAAGTAGAGCATGCTTCGCAGCCTAATGTACGGCCAAAACTAAAGAGGAGACATTTTACCAAGGAATGCCTATATAGGCTACTGTTTCAAACGTTGCAGATTGCCATATAACTTGGTAGATGTAGTCCACAATATGCAATCATCAATGAGGAATGCTTGTATCATGTGATTTGGCTGATCCATACGTTTCATATTGCCATGATGACAGCCGTGCTAATGTTGGAGCCCATTTCCTCAGCGTATGAGCATATTGAGAACGAACTTGCATATAATATTTCCCCCGTTAGCCCAAATGTCGATGTGTCATTGGTGAGCATTACACTAGGAGCGAAGCATCATCACACTAAGCATTTGTTGCGCGAACATATTAGCTTTGTGAGACAAGATCATAGACTGTATTCGACAATATAGTTTACATACCAAATGTCCGTTTCCATTTAGATTAGATTAGATTAGATTAGATTAGATTTATTGGTCCCCTTGGGGAAATTCATTGTCACTGCCGTACATTTAAACACTAGACATTACACATCACACAAAAAAAATAAAATAAAAAAAAATAACAAAAAGACATCATACATGACTAACACACATTTACAGGCTTGTCAGACAGGTCGGCCGGGCCTGCGGTTAAGGGCGGCTATAGCTGCAGGGATCAGGCTTTTCCTGAGGCGGGCCCTCCGGAATTTGATTGTTCTGTACCTGCGCCCTGATGGTAGTGGGATGATGTATTACAATTAATAAGAAATAATAATAATAATAATAAATTGGATTTGTAAAAAACGCTTTACATTGAGTAAACAACCTCAAAGTGCTACAGTGTATTAAAAAAAATAAATAATAAACATAAAAACTAGAACAGCCAAATAGCTAGAACTAGTATGCATATATCTAAAAAAAAAAAAAATAATTAAGAAAGAAGGGTTTTTAAGCCTTTTTTAAAAGCATCCACGGTCTGTGCCGCCCTCAGGTGGTCAGGGAAAGCGTTCCACAGACTGTTAGCGGCGGAGCAGAAAGCCCGGTCTCCCATTGTTCGTAGCTTTTAAGAAAACGTAAATGCCTGACTTACCTATCAAGGAGGAAATGAGCAAGTTCTTCATCTTCGTCAGTGTGCAATTTCCAACAAGAAGTGATGCACTTAAATAGTCGCAGCTGTGGTCAATCAACTGATACAACACATCGAGAACAACTTCAAAAATGAAAGTGTAAAAATAATAAACTAAAAGGAAAATTGTACGAAACACATCAAAGCACAGTATCATAGGAAAATAAATGAAGCAATAAAACAAAACAAAAATAAAGCAATAAAAAAATAATAAAGCAATACAAAAAATATATATAAAAAAAAATATATATATATATAAAACGTCATAAAAAATAAATCAATAAAAAGCATAGTAATTAAAAAAAACAAAAAAACAGTGCCTTTTAGATGTACTAAGGTCTGACATGTTTAGTAACTTTACCAGTGGCAGTAGCCAGACGAAGATGGCGGTGCGTAACTGGCAACCTGGATGTGACACACTCACAGACTTTTCTAATTGCTCAAACGGTAAAGGGCGGCACATCAAAATGAAAACAATAACAAGATTTCGGGGTTGTAAATCTAATTTTGAAATGAGCAAATCACGGCTGAATTACTGTTATCAGTTATAGAGGTAGTGGAAAAGAACATGATTTATTATGCCTTTTGACATATCAGGGCCATTTACTGATGACCAGACATGAAATTATTACATATGGCTCCTTTAACTTGCACACATGTTCCAGCTGTGCTGTACCAGGCTTTCATGTGGTTTGGTTTGCTGTCCATTGTTTTTACATTCTATATGCACGACATGATCACAATGTATTCTATTTTTATATATATTCGGTATATAATTGATCCATATTATTTGAAACCTACTATGCATCCTGTTCTATTTGAATTATTACGTACCTACTATTGTTTTTGTGGTGCTCATTGGGCTACATATGGGATCCCGGTTACTAAATGTTACCTAATGCCATCCAATTCGTCTCATGTGTGCTGCTATTACAGATGGAAAATGAAGACACAAATAATGATCAAAATTATTTTTGAATAATAATTAAAGATTCAAGATTCAAGATGCTTTAATATTGTTCATTCTTTAACATGTACAAGACACATAAGAACTGAAATTTCATTTTCGGCACAATCCCACTAAGAGCAGACATACGTTACAGGGAGACAAGACGGGACCGCCGAAGGATCAGCCACTTACGGCGCTCCTTAAAAAAGGTGGGAAAAAGGTGATATTTGGAAAGGGGGGAAGGGTAAAACATATCAGTCTTAGGCTGGACCCTCGAGAGGGGGACCAGACTGAGTCCAAGAAAAAAAAAACTCATTTAGCATAGCACACATAAACATGTTACATATAATCACAACAACTTGCAACAGAGGGAAGAGGAATTAAGCGGTGGTGGTGAGGGGCGTTGGATGGGGGTGGGGAGTGTGTTTGTATACATGCCCATTGTCTTTGGGTAATTCCATGTCTGATGATTAGATTTGGAGGACAGCGCAAAGACAGAGGCTTCCAAAAAAGTTTAGACAAGACAAGACAAAAGAGAGCAAGCCAGGAAAAGACGGGAGGAGAAAAGTGAAGTGAAGTGAATTATATTTATATAGCGCTTTTGTCAGAAAAATTGTATTTAGATTATCAAAAAACTTTCCGTTCTGAGTTCTCAATGAACAGACAAGAAGCGGTCTTTGTTGCACCAAGCCAAACGCTTGGAAAATTCCGCTGTGGACGATGGAATGAGACGGGAGGGGTCATCCATTGTCTTGCAAACCTGCCCAAGCTGAATCCAGGATGAAACTTTCCGTTCTGAGTTCTCAATGAACAGACAAGAAGCGGTCTTTGTTGCACCAAGCCAAACGCTTGGAAGATTCCGCTGTGGACGATGGAATGAGACGGGAGGGGTCATCCATTGTCTTCCAAAACCTGCCCAAGCTGAATCCAGGACGAACCCAAGCCTGAGGGATCTTCTTCTTTTGTCTTCAATGTGACCGACAACAATGACTGTTTACATACTCCCCATTCCTGCTGAGACATGTGTTGTTGTGTAAACATTGAAATCTCTAAATAAAAGAGGAGACGGAAACCTTCTTCGTCAGAGCGTGGTGCAGGACTGTGCAGAGAGTACAGTGACCATGTCTTTCCTCAATTGAGTCCAAATTGAATTCTGTCTCTGTTTGATTCCTTGCCTTTTGTCTTGTGTAACAGATGTCCTGTATTTGAACCTGACATCTAATTGGTCCTTCGAGCCGGATTCCAACACGTCTGACGATTCCAGCATGAGTGAGTGAAACCAGAGGACCATGGCAACCAAATCCTGATTGAGGAACTGCTTTTTCTTCATTTCGGGCTGGAATTGAAAGACTGACGGAAAATCCGAGGACAACAGGAAGGAAGGCAGAGAGCAGTGAGTACGTTTTAAATTGACGAAGAAAGAAACGACTGAGAGAAAGCGTGTGACTGAGGGTTACGACGCATAGACAAACCCTGTAAATCCTAGGCTCTAACAGGTAAAAAGGCCAAATTAGAGGGACGTCGGAGTCCAACGTCCGTGAGTATTAAAATTTTAAATAAAAACTGAATTAAGATAAAAACTGAAGAGGCCAAAAGACTGCAGGTAAACGGAACCGCGAAAACTGGAATCCGTAATATCCATAAACAAACATACTAGGGGGTGTCGGAGCCCACAATAATTTGAAATATCCGTGAACCATTATCCTGGGGACGTCGGAGTCCAACAGACCTAAAATGGTCTATTCAGAATAAAAAACTGAATTTTGTCCGTGAAAAAACAATAACCTGGAGGGCGACGGAGTCCGCATGTAATATACATTGAAATTTCCGTAGATCAATATACTGAAAGGTGTGAATGTGAGAGTGTGTGGGAGTAATCGCCATTAGGCTATCACTCCATATGAAAGTTGTGAGAAGTAAATAGTGGGTTATTGTGGATGCTCTAGGCAAGACACCTCCACTGGGGAACCATCTCCAGTAGAAGCGATGTGTACCACAATAATAAATTAAACCACTATCTTACAACAAAAACAAAAGTAATCCTTATAAGTTTCGGCTCTGTATGGGGCGACGGATTACTCCAAATTCTCAAAATGGAAAGAGGGACACAAAGAAACGCAGATCTAATATGGTCTATTACAATCTATTTAAACCAAAATAGAAGACAACAACCACAACGTCAGCGGTTAGACCCTACTGCATGTTGGCGTTGAAGCAGAGAAGGACATTTTGCAAGAAACTGTCCTGGGGAAAAAAAAAATCAAAGTAACTCAGCATGACTGTTAAAAGACGACACCAATTAGTCATGTTGTCAGCGTATGCCATTGGTGGTAAGATCGCTGCAAATGTGTTTGTTTGTTTGTTTGTTAGTGTGTGTTTAAGTGTGTATCTTTCCAGGTACAAATTGTGTAAAAACCCTGGAGGTTCAAATAAAAATAAAAATAGGTTAAAAGAAAAAGCAAATAGGAGAAAAATCTCAAAGTGCTGAAGTGAGAGAAAAGTAAAAATAAATGAAGAAATGGGGAAAAATCAATAATAAGAATTAATGCAAAATGAAATAAACTAATGCGAAAGAGAGATAATGGGGGTATTGAAATAAGAGATGAAGAAAAGGTAGACTGAAGATATACATGTATGTTTGGATATATAAAGAGCGCTTTTATATATACAAATATATATATGTATAATTAAATAATGGAATAAATAAAAACCTAGATTAATAACTATAATAAGAGTTGAGATGTATAGTATGATAAAATGATAAAGTGGGTTACATGTTTATTAGCTGAGGAAAGAAGAAAAAAAAAAAAAAAAAAGGAGAGAAGCTCAAGTGTTGCTGACCTTTGCCCTAAGAAATGCACTCACGCCCTCACACACCACCTTGTGTGTGTGTGTGTGTGTGTGTGTGCGTGGCGCAGTGGGGGAGGTGTGAAAGTGAATTTATTACATGTAAATTTAAAGTAGGTTTAACTTTGAAGTGTAGTATAACATTCTTAAGTTAGATTATGGGAAGAATGTAAATTCAGAGTTTAAAAGTATAGATTAAGTAGCATATAGACAGTTAAGTGAGTTTAAAACATTACTTAAAAAATGCATAAAGTAATATGTATAACAAGCATTGTCCTGAGGTTCCATGCAGATCTAAACAAAGGCAAAATAATGCACCTTGGATGATAAACAGTTTGAAAAATGCATGTAAAAAGAAAAATAGACTTTGTAAGGCGTTTATCAAATCAAGAACAGAGAATGCTGAAAAACGCTGTAAGAACTACAAAAACAAGTTGACCAATATATTGAGACAAGCAATGAAAGGAATACAAAGAAATTATGAGGATGATGTTGAACAAAAAAGACATCTATGTATGTCCAGACAATAAACCAATCTTACAAAGAAAAATCGGTATAAGTGAGCAGCAATATTGAGCCAAGGTTGAACTCATGGCTCAACAGGAGGGATATGAATGCCCTTATACAGAAGTACTATACTTCCTATAGTTTAATTCTTATAAAAAAAATTGTATAAAACATCTATGCAATTAACTAAATAAGAGTGAAGGAAAACATTATTGTCTGGTCATAGTAGATGCATTTTCAAAGTAGTTAGAAATATTTCCTAAAGGAAAAGCAGATGTGCTGACAGTAGCAAAAGCATTATGCAAATATTTAGTAAAAATGTACATTAACATTACAAGTACAACAGGACTAACACCGTTTGAAAGATAGTGGAAAGACCAACCTGGGTACACTTAGTACATTGTAAAAAGGTCATTTCTGTTGAATCATCCAATAAGGAAAGGGAAGCAAAGTCTGGTAATAGTGTGGACGCACACGATGACTAGAGTTGAGCCAAACCACTGACCTTGGTAGAGGAGTGAATCAGCAGAAATGACACCCCAATGGCTCAGACGGTCCATAAACATATGGGTTAACGATATTGGTACTGGTCGGCCCTGCCCCCCTAATATGGTTCACTTGGGAATCTGAGGAAAATGTAGAACTCAGGAAACAAAATGAAACTGCGCCCATAGTAAACCCAAACCACAGGCGGAATCAAGAAGTAAAATACACTCACAGGGGAGGTCGTATTAGAAGACGGGCAATGGGAGGATTCGGAGTAACCCCATTAGTGAAAAAAACGCCAGAAAACCCATGCCAGAAAAACAATAATGGGAAAAAGTATTTGGGATTGTATTTAAAAAGGTCATATAATGGAAAAAAAGTATTTGGAATTGTATTTGTGTTATCAAAGGGACATGTTAACTAGCACACTACAAATTCCACTGTGACAAAGTTGTAAGCATACCATTTGATGGTGTGTCAGTTTGTTAATAATTGGTTCCTGTTTTGGTAATTAATTTGTTCCTTATGGCGGAGCAAGTGGGAAAGGCTACAAAAACTGATTGTGTTGTATGTATAAGCCCAGACAATTACTCAAGATGAGTAAAAAAAAGTTGAATTGAAGTAATGAGCAAAACAAAATTGACCCTGTAGCTAAAGAGACAAAACAGAAACCAATATTTGATAAATATGTGAAAAAAGCTAATTATACCTGCATTAACATGCAAGGCTCTGTACAACAGTTAGGAAACGTATCATCAGATAACTGCATACACATAGTAAAAGTATCAATATTTGTACAAGAATTGTTAACACGCCTGAACAGTTTGATATCTGAACATTGGAAAATAATTAGACATGATGTAAACTGGCAAAGTGTTGTAGATCCAACTTATATTGATGGGTGTCCAAGAGGTGTATCTGACGACTATAAATTGGTAAATCAAGTTGCAGCTGAATTTGAATCATCCGTCTACTGGTGGTGTACGATTAACAAGAATGTTGACAGAATAAACTATGTCCACTACAACGTACAGAGATTGGGAAATTGGACACAGGCCGGACTTGAAGCAGTCGCTGATCAACTCGCCGCCACCTCCCTTATGGCCTTTCAAAACCGTATGGCGCTGGACATGTTGTTAGCGGAAAGAGGGGGTGTGTGTGCAATATTTGGTGAACAGTGTTGCACGTTCATACCAAACAACACCGATGCAGAAGGTAGCCTGACCAAAGCACTGGAAGGCCTTCGCACCCTCAACGGTAAAATGAAAGAGCACTCAGGCATAGATACATCTATGTGGGATGGGTGGATGGACGGTTTCGGCAAATACAAGTCTTTGGTATCATCAATTCTAGTATCTATGGCCGTGTTTGTAGCAATACTGACGTTGTGTGGATGTTGTTGTATTCCCTGTCTGCGTTCTCTGCTTAACCGTCTGATTACCACAGCGATTAGCCCAGCAGATGATAAAGCTGTTCAGATGTACTTCCTGGTGGACGATAAGGAAGATGAATCTGATGATGGGGATACCTACCTGGATGGTGTTCCTGATCTGTTTCCAGACCCAAGTAACGATGAAAAAAAAAATTGATGTTGAACTCTGAGTGTAAACATAACTTGGCCCTAGGGAAATGAACCATTAACTGAAAATCGCAAGAAGAAGTTATTGGGGATGATGAGAGTCTGGGGAAGTTGTTTGATAAACAGGAGGGAAATGTCAGAAAAATTGTATTTAGATTATCAAAAAACTTTCCGTTCTGAGTTCTCAATGAACAGACAAGAAGCGGTCTTTGTTGCACCAAGCCAAACGCTTGGAAAATTCCGCTGTGGACGATGGAATGAGACGGGAGGGGTCATCCATTGTCTTGCAAACCTGCCCAAGCTGAATCCAGGATGAAACTTTCCGTTCTGAGTTCTCAATGAACAGACAAGAAGCGGTCTTTGTTGCACCAAGCCAAACGCTTGGAAGATTCCGCTGTGGACGATGGAATGAGACGGGAGGGGTCATCCATTGTCTTCCAAAACCTGCCCAAGCTGAATCCAGGACGAACCCAAGCCTGAGGGATCTTCTTCTTTTGTCTTCAATGTGACCGACAACAATGACTGTTTACATACTCCCCATTCCTGCTGAGACATGTGTTGTTGTGTAAACATTGAAATCTCTAAATAAAAGAGGAGACGGAAACCTTCTTCGTCAGAGCGTGGTGCAGGACTGTGCAGAGAGTACAGTGACCATGTCTTTCCTCAATTGAGTCCAAATTGAATTCTGTCTCTGTTTGATTCCTTGCCTTTTGTCTTGTGTAACAGATGTCCTGTATTTGAACCTGACAGCTTTTCTCTAGTGACTCAAAGCGCTTTACATAGTGAAACCCAATATCTAAGTTACATTTAAACCAGTGTGGGTAGCACTGGGAGCAGGTGGGTAAAGTGTCTTGCCCAAGGACACAACAGGATGGCGGAAGCGGGGATCGAACCTGCAACCCTCAAGTTGCTGGCACGGCCGCTCTACCAACCGAGCTGTACCGCCCCTCACCAGAGGCAAGACAGAAGGAATGAATTCCCGATTAAAAACGTTTATTTGTTGTTCTTTCTGAGTGACGCTGAATGGCGATGAGTGATTTTGGGATGCTGGCGCTGTGTCAAATAAATGGGCGGGGCAACCGTGGTGAGATCCAGACCGTAAACTAAGATTACACTAAAGACTAAAGTGATCCAAATCGGAGTTTTACGAAATCGTTTTTTTTCCAGTTGACTGTTTACACTGCAAGTAAATGTGATCTTTATCAGACTCCAGTATAAACGTGCTCTGGCCCCAATGTGGCCCCAATGTGGCCCCAATGTGGAAAGTCGCATTCAAGTCGTATTGCCGTTTAGGGTCACATTTGAAAAGATCAGATTCCAGTCGGAGTGGCCTTGTGGTTAGAGTGTCCGCCCTGAGACGGGAAGGTCGTGAGTTCAAACCCCGGCCGAGTCATACCAAAGACTATAAAGATAGGACCCATTGCCTCCCTGCTTGGCACTCAGCAACAAGGTTTGGAATTGGGGGTTGAATCACCAAATGGTTCCCGAGCAAGGCGCATGATGCTACTCACTGCTCCCAGATTTGGTGTGCAGTGCAATTGGATTCCCTTGAGGGAGTACTGGAAAGTGCTCCCCCGGGTGATTCCCTTGTTCTGTTGGGGGACTTCAACGCTCATATTGGCAACGTCAGTGAAACCTGGAGAGGCGTCATTGGGACGAATGGTCACCCGGATCTGAACCCGAGTGGTGTTTTGTTATTGGACTTTTGTGCTCGTCACAGACTGTCCATAACAAACACCATGTTAAAACATAAGGGTGTCCATATGTGCACTTGGCACCAGGACACCCGCGACCGCAGTTCCGTGATCGACTTCGGAGTTGGGTCATCAGATTGTATTCATCGGATGAATGGATATATTTAATGTAATATATTTGGGAGGGTGCTAATAATTTCATGGCTGTTAAATCAAGGCAACACGGACATCAGCGTAGCTTTATTTTTCAACTCACTTGCATAAACAACTTACGCAATGTTGAAGGACCGGAACGTATATACTCATCTAAAAACGTGGCCGTCTAAAAAAATACTTTGTCCAACGAAACATCAAACAAACAAATGATGTTTGGGCTACTGGGTAACAAAACAATCAATCAATCAATCAATGTTTATTTATATAGCCCTAAATCACAAGTGTCTCAAAGGGCTGCACAAGCCACAACGACATCCTCGGTTCAGATCCCACGTAAGGGCAAGGAAAAACTCAACCCAGTGGGATGTCAATGAGAATGATAAGGAGAAAACTTGGAAAGTACCGCAGATGTGGGTGCCCCCCCCCCCCCCCCCCTCCCCTCTAGGGGAGACCGGATGCAACGGACGTCGAGTGGGTCTAGCATGACATTGTGAAAGTCCAGTCCATAGTGGATCTAACATAATAGTGAGAGTCCAGTTCACAGTGGGGCCAGCAGAAGGCCATCCCGAGCAGAGACGGGTCAGCAGCGCAGAGATGTCCCCAACCGATGCACAGGCAAGCGGGCCACCCTGGGGTCCCGACTCTGGACAGCCAGCACTTCATCCATGGCCACCGGACCTGTACCCCCCTTCCACAAGGAAGAGGGGGGCAGAGCAGAAAAGAAAAGAAACGGCAGATCAACTGGTCTAAAAAGGGGGTCTATTTAAAGGCTAAAGTATAGAAATGAGTTTTAAGATGAGAGGGCATTCCAGAGTACTGGAGCCCGAACGCTCTATAGCCCGCAGACTTTTTATGGGCTCTGGGAATCATTAATAAGCCGGAGTTCTTTGAACACAGATTTCTTGCCGGGACATATGGTACAATACAATCGGCAAGATAGGATGCAGCTAGACCAGGGAACATAATTTTACCTTTTAAATGCTTGCATTCGAGGACAACAAGTGATTTAAAAAGAATATCAGTGGCAGGGGTGACTGGTTCCTGCCTGGTATTGCCTAAAACGAGCGAGCGGTGGCAGCTCAGAAGGGAGCGCAATGAACAAGCATTTAACGTTGAACATGAAGTATTTCACCACATTTGGAACTCGGAATTGTACTGTGTTACGCGTCACAAAAGACGTACTTCTGCAGGGACTGTGCCTTTAAGGAAACAGTAGTGCTGAGTCATACCTTAAAGGTGTTTGAACGTCAAACCTGTCTGAGTCAACAGGTTTGAGGGAGGAACCCGCACCATTCCAGTCTCAGCTGGCGACTGGTCGCATTGATTAGACGCAGGAAGAAGATATTTAAAACCACATCAACGCAAATAGCGAAACATCAATCCATTCATTTACTAACCGAGCTACACTGAGGCGAAAGGCAGCGTACACCCCGGACAAGTCGCCACCTCATCACAGTGAAAGCAAAACAGGTACAACTATTAGTTCTTTATGGCATTCCACTTTAATAGGCTTACTCTCTCTCCTGAGGACGGCCATGGAACTTTCCTCACGTTTCATCAGATTTCTGTAGGAATATCATCCCTAATAATGACGCCGGATAGTGACGCTGTTGTCTTACATTAGAAGGCTAAGTTAGCTACACAACGGCGACACCGCCGAGCTGTCTCATACGAAATAAGAAGAGCTACATAAAAAAATGTATCACTCACACATTTCTAACCTACTGTTGTTACGTACCGTTCTCCTTCATTGCCATACATAATAGGCACTGAGCCTGCCATAAAGTTGTTTTTCGGAAAATCCATACTAATACTGGTACAGGTTTATGGGGCAGGACTCTTCAAAATGGTTTACCTGAGGACGGGGATGAAATTTTACCACGTATGATTGAAACGATAGAGTTTTTAAAGCGTGGCGGGTGCACTTAAAATGCCAGCGATCTAGTTTAGCGCCAAATAGCCTGAAAAATGGCAAATATACGATGTTATTTTCCTGTTACATGTATCTTTTTTCGTTGCGACTGTTTTCTGCTCTCAACGTAAAGAATTACAAACTTGCACTTACAGACGCAGCGACCAACTGTAGTTACTGACAGTGGTTTTCTGAAGTGTTCCTGAGCCCATGTGGTGATATCCTTTACACACTGATGTCCGTTTTTGATGCAGTACCGCCTGAGGGATTGAAAAGCACGGGCATTGCCGATAACGTGCAGTGATTTCTCCAGATTCTCTGAACCTTTTGATGATATTACGGACCGTCGATGGTGAAATCCCTAAATTCCTTGCAATAGCTGGTTGAGAAATGTTGTTCTTAAACTGTTGGACAATTTGCTCACAAATTTGTTGACAAAGTGGTGACCCTCGCCCCGTCCTTGTTTGTGAATGACTGAGCATTTCATGGAAGCTGCTTTTATACCCAATCATGGCACCCACCTGTTCCCAATGAGCCTGTTCACCTAATAAGTGTTTGATGAGCATTCCTCAACGGTTCAGTCTTTTTTGCCACATTAAAAATGGTGTCTTTGCAGTGTATTCAATTGAATATAGGTTGATAAGGATTTGCAAATAATTGTATTCTGTTTTTTGGCCGGATGAAGCCATCAGGACCACATCATCTGCAAAAAGCAGAGACCTAATCCTGCAGCCACCAAACCAGATACCCTAAACGCCTTGACTGCACCTAGAAATTCTGTCCATAAAGGTTATGAACAGAATTGGTGACAAAGGGCAGCCCTGGCGGAGTCCAACCCTCACTGGAAACGGGTCCGACTTACTGCCGGATATGCGGACCAAGCTCTGACACTGATTATACAGGGAGCGAACCGCCACAATAAGACAGTCCGTTACCCCATACTCTCTGAGCACTCCCCACAGGACTTCCCGGGGTACACGGTCGAATGCCTTCTCCAAGTCCACAAAGCACATGTAGACTGGTTAAGCAAACTCCCATGCACCCTCAAGGACCCTGCCGAGAGTATGCGAACTGGTCCACAGTTCCACGACCAGGACGAAAACCACACTGTTCCTCCTGAATCCGAGGTTCGACTATCCGGCGTAGCCTCCTCTCCAGTACACCTGAATAGACCTTACCGGGAAGGCTGAGGAGTGTGATCCCACGATAGTTGGAACACACCCTCCGGTTCCCCTTCTTAAAGAGAGGAACCACCACCCCGGTCTGCCAATCCAGAGGTACCGCCCCCGATGCCCACGCGATGTTGCAGAGTCTTGTCAACCAAGACAGCCCCACAACATCCAGAGCCTTAAGGAACTCCGGGCGGATCTCATCCACCCCCAAGCCTTGCCACCAAGGAGCTTTTTAACTATCCCGGCAACCTCAGCCCCAGAAATAAGAGAGCCCACCACAGATTCCCCAGGCCCTGCTTCCTCATAGGAAGACGTGCTGGTAGGATTGAGGAGGTCTTCGAAGTATTCCCTCCACCGATCCACAACATCCGCAGTCGAGGTCAGCAGAACACCATCCTCACCATACACGGTGTTTTTATTTTCCATTTACACAACGTGCCAACTTCATTGGTTTTGGGTTTTGTAGAAACAAGGCAGCTCACATCCGTTTTGGGTCCTCATGGCGGATTAAAGCCCTTTTTAATTTCATGTGTCATTTCCGTTCGGCTCCGCGGAACTCCCTTTTCTGTGGAAAGACCTAGTCTTTTGCTTACCTTTAACCATTGGAATCTAAGGTACAATGGTATCCAAAACATTTTAAACGCCTCATGTAAACAAGGCATGATCCAATAAAACGACATTCATGTTTGAAATAGCAAGGATCAAATCCAGGGTGTGCCCTCTGCTGTGGATGGGCTGGTTTAAATGCTAAGTTAGACCAAACATTTCATCTCATTGTCTACAGCCACATGCACATGTATGTCCCCTGTTTTGTTGACCAAACAGTCAAAATCAGTGCACAGATCTGAAAGTAATTCAGTAAAATCATAAATAAAACAAATCTGTGGTGGTGTGTAAATTTGAAAGGGCATATTGTCCCTGAATTGTCCCCAAACACACCTACCCCTTGGGTTTTGTCGGGTCTCTGACGGCGTTTTAGTTGAGCCATGTCTCATTTAAAAACATACAAAATAAGATTGTAAAAGGAAATAAAGCTTATAATTAAAAATCACATGTTACTTAAAGGGTAACATTATCACAATTTCAGAAGGGTTAAAACCATTAAAAATCAGTTCCCAGTGGCTTATTTTATTTTTCGAAGTTTTTTTCAAAATTTTACCCATCACGCAATATCCCTAAAAAAAAGCTTCAAAGTGCCTGATTTTAACCATTGTTTCTCAACACCCGTCCATTTTCCTGTGACGTCACATAGTGAAGCCAACACAAACAAACATGGCGGAAAGAACAGCAAGCTATAGCGACATTAGCTCGGATTCAGACTCGGATTTCAGCGGCTTAAGCGATTCAACAGATTATGCATGTATTGAAACGGATGGTTGTAGTGTGGAGGCAGGTAGCGAAAACAAAATTGAAGAAGAAACTGAAGCTATTGAGCCATATCGGTTTGAACCGTATGCAAGCGAAACCGACGAAAACGACACGACAGCCAGCGACACGGGAGAAAGCGAGGACAAATTCGCCGATCGCCTTCTAACCAACGATTGGTATGTGTTTGTTTGGCATTAAAGGAAACTAACAACTATGAACTAGGTTTACAGCATATGAAATACATTTGGCAACAACATGCACTTTGAGAGTGCAGACAGCCCATTTCCGGCGCGCTAAGAACATATATTTTTCCACGATTTCAGCACTCAGGTTAACCATACCACGAGTAATGAATATAATTTTTATCAATTGATATATTCTGTAGACATACCCTCATCCGCTCTCTTTTCCTGAAAGCTGATCTGTCCAGTTTTGGAGTTGATGTCAGCATCTGCTTTGAGTGTCGCAGGATATCCACACATTCTTGCCATCTCTGTCGTAGCATAGCTTTCGTCGGTAAAGTGTGCGGAACAAACGACTGACCATTTCGTCGGCTTTCCCCACAGCCTCGTACTTTGAACAAATTTCGTCCAATTTCTTGCCACTTTCGCATCTTTGGGCCACTGGTGCAACTTGAATCCGTCCCTGTCCGTGTTGTTACACCCTCCGACAACACACCGACGAAAGTGAGAAAATGGCGGATTGCTTCCCGATGTGACGTCACATTAGAGTTCGGAAATCGGTTAAAAAAAATATATGGTCTTTTTTCTGCAACATCAAAGTATATATTGACGCTTACATAGGTCTGGTGATAATGTTCCCCTTTAAAGATCTGTCATTGGGAACTGTGTAGTTGAGATTACGTAGAGTTGAACTGGACATGGTGTTCGTACAAGGGATATGGATTAGAGTTCTCTGATCTAATGATCTAATCTCTTAACTAATCCATGTGTTTTGATAAGAGTTATTGTTTTCGAAGAGAGCACTTCCTTATTGGGCGTCTGGTTGATATGATGTTTTTTTAGTGCAGAGGCCGTTAGCATCCTAGACATCATTGCCGAATCTCGGGGAGCTTTGGTTGATAAAATAGGTTGAGGAAGAAGAGGGGCGCAATACTTTTTTGATGGTCGAATCCTTTATGTCTTGTTTGAAATGCGAGGGGAATCACTTAAATCCCTGATTTCACCAGGCTTTCAAGGTGTGCCAGGAAGTCCATGGGTGACCATAGCAAAGCATCTCAGGAGGGTGTAGATGCAGCAGGTGGGACCCAGATGAGGATGGTGGTGAAGGTGGTGATGATGGAGGAGCTGCTGCATCTGAATCCCGTGTTTAGGATTCTGGAGGTGCCGCTGTTGTTGTTTTTGTGCAACGGGGTTCTGGGACTCGGTGAAACGTAGGGTGCCAATTTCCAGGCTTTGAAGACTTTTGGCAGGTCTGTTGCTTTTTGCCGTCCTTCCCAAACGAGAAGGGAGTTTTTCGAGGAGGAAACTGTTAAATTGGGCCAAGGATGCTTGGACAGTCAAAGAGCACGTGTTCTGTGGTTTCCTCACCTAAGCCACAGTTTCGGCAGCTGGTGTCCACCTCTCTGTCGATGTTCTCGAGTCAGTATATCAGGTCGGGTTGATCAGAATCAGAATCAGAATCAGAATCAAAATAGTTTTATTGCCATTGTTTGAGAACGGGTTCACAAACTAGGATTTTTTCTTGGTACAATCGTGCAACATAAAACACATATAACACAGAATAGGTAATAGGTAATAAAAATGAGCTGTAACTGAGCTAACAGACTTTGTTATTGTTCATGTGTCTGATGGCCAAGGGGAAAAAACTGTTCAGGTGGCGGGAGGTGTGGGTCTGAATGGGCCGTAGTCTCCTGCCTGAGGGGAAAAGAGAGAATAGTTTGTATCCAGGGTGAGAAGAGTCAGCTGTGATCCAACCCACATGCCTCCTGGTCCTGGAGGAGAACAGGTCCTGGAGGGATGGGACCCTTCAGCCAATAACCTTCTCAGCAGCACGTACGATGCGCTGCAGTCGATGCGTGTCCCGGACTGTGGCGCCAGGGAACCACACGGTGATGGAGGAGGTGAGGATGGACTCGATGATGGCCGAGTAGAACTGCACCAGCATCTCTGTCTGCACCAAAAGTTTCCTCAGCTGCCGGAGGAAGTACATCCTCTACTGGGCCTTCTTGATGAGGGAGCTGATGGTCGGCTCCCACTTGAGGTCCTGGGTGATGGTGGTGCCCAGGTAACGGAAGGAGTCCACGATGGAGAAGGGAGTGGGACAGTCCATCAGGGTGAGGGGGGATGGTAGGGCTGTGGCTTTCCTGAAGTCCATGATCATCTCCACTGTCTGAGTGGCCACTACGCAAGCCACTCAGTGGAAATTGCTCACTTCTTGTCAGGTCATTCTATTCAGGTCTGTTGATAAGCCCCCCCTGTTCTCAATAAATCACCCTCAGTCTTGCCTTTCTACGAGATCCACTGTGAAACGCCCTCCGAAGCGTTGATATTGCTGCGTCGTATTGCCATGGGGATGTTGTTTTTGTCGCAGACTGCCCCCATCAATGTGGCCTAATCCGCAGCATCATTGCCGACCAACCTGTCGTGGCCGGGGAACCGCATGAAAGTGAGTTGGTGGTGCTGCTAGTACGATTCATGAAGGACTTCCCGCGCCTCTTTTTCATCAGTGTTGAGGGGACTGGACGAGTGGAGTGACTTCAGCCTGTGAAGGACTGATTGGCTGATAGGCGTCGACAAACTCTAGAAATGCGAGCGGTGAAGTACTTCAAAGGCCTACTGAAATGAAATGTTCTTATTTAAACGGGGATAGCAGGTCCATTCTATGTGTCATACTTGATCATTTCGCGATATTGCCATATTTTTGCTGAAAGGATTTAGTAGAGAACAGTTTGCAACTTTTGGTCGCTGATAAAAAAGCCTTGCCTGTACCGGAAGTAGCGTCACGTCACAGATTGTGGAGCGCCTCAAATTTGCTTATTGTTTACAATCATGGCCACCAGCAGCGAGAGCGATTCGGACCGAGAAAGTGACGATTACCCCATTAATTTGAGCGAGGATGAAAGATTTGTGGATGAGGAAAGTGAGAGTGAAGGACTAGAGGGCAGTGGAAGCGATTCAGATAGGGAAGATGCTGTGAGAGGCGGGTGGGAATGACTAAAACAGTAAATAAACACAAGACATATATATACTCTATTAGCAACAACACAACCAGGCTTATATTTAATATGCCACAAATTAATCCCGCAAAACAAACACCTCCCCCCTCCCGTCCATACAACCCGCCAATACAACTCAAACACCTGCACAACACACTCAATCCCACAGCCCAAAGTACTGTTCACCTCCCCAAAGTTCATACAGCACATATATTTCCTCAAAGTACCCAAAGTTACGTACGTGACATGCACATAGCGGCACGCGCGTACGGGCAAGCGATCAAATGTGTGGAAGCCAAAGCTGCGTACTCACGGTAGCGCGTCTGCTATCCAACTCAAAGTCCTCCTGGTTGTGTTGCTGCAGCCGGCCGCTAATACACCGCTTTCCACCCACATCTTTCTTCTTGGCTGTCTTCATTGTTCATTGAACAAATTGCAAAAGATTCACCAACACAGATGTCCAGAATACTGTGGAATTTTGCGATGAAAACAGACCACTTAATAGCTGGCCACAATGGTGTCCCACTATGTCTGCTACAATCCGTGACGTCACGCGCAAACGTCATCATACCGAGACGTTTTCAGCAGAATATTTCGCGGGAAATTTAAAATTGCACTTTACTAATCTGACCCGGCCGTATTGGCATGTGTTGCAATGTTAAGATTTCATCATTGATATATAAACTATCAGACTGCGTGGTCGGTAGTAGTGGCTTTCAGTAGGCCTTTAAAGTGATTGAAACTGAAATGTAATCTTGATTTATATCAACAGTTAGGATTGTGACATATTTAGAAGTAATAAATCTAAAAGGGCCACAATCTAAAAAATACAAATGCATATACTTACCTCAGCCTTCCCGGTAAGGTCTATTCAGGTGTACTGGAGAGGAGGCTACGCCGGCTAGTCGAACCTCGGATTCAGGAGGAACAGTGTGGTTTTCGTCCTGGTCGTGGAACTGTGGACCAGCTCTATACTCTCGGCAGGGTCCTTGAGGGTGCATGGGAGTTTGCCCAACCAGTCTACATGTGTTTTGTGGACTTGGAGAAGGCATTCGACCGTGTACCCCGGGAAGTCCTGTGGGGAGTGCTCGGAGAGTATGGGGTATTGGACTGTCTTATTGTGGCGGTTCGCTCCCTGTATGATCAGTGTCAGAGCTTGGTCCGCATTGCTGGCAGTAAGTCGGACCCGTTTCCAGTGAGGGTTGGTCTCCGCCAGGGCTGCCCTTTGTCACCGATTCTGTTCATAACCTTTATGGACAGAATTTCTAGGCACAGTCAGGGCTTGAGGGTATCTGGTTTGGTGGCTGCAGGATTAGGTCTCTGCTTTTTGCAGATGATGTGGTCCTGATGTCTTCATCTGGCCAAGATCTTCAGCTCTCACTGGATCGGTTCGCAACCGAGTGTGAAGCGACTGGGATGGGAATCAGCACCTCCAAGTCCGAGTCCATGGTTCTCGCCCGGAAAAGGGTGGAGTGCCATCTCCGGGTTGGGGAGGAGATCTTGCCCCAAGTGGAGGAGTTCAAGTACCTCGGAGTCTTGTTCACGAGTGAGGGAAGAGTGGATCGTGAGATCGGCAGGCGGATCGGTGCGGCGTCTTCGGTAATGCGGACGCTGTATCGATCCGTTGTGGTGAAGAAGGAGCTGAGCCGGAAGGCAAAGCTCTCGATTTACCGGTCGATCTACGTTCCCATCCTCACCTATGGTCATGAGCTTTGGGTCATGACCGAAAGGACAAGATCACGGGTACAAGCGGCCGGAATGAGTTTCCTCCGCCGGGTGGCGGGGCTCTCCCTTAGAGATAGGGTGAGAAGCTTTGTCATCCGGGGGGAGCTCAAAGTAAAGCCGCTGCTCCTCCAAATCGAGAGGAGCCAGAAGAGGTGGTTCGGGCAACTAATCAGGATGCCACCCGAACGCCTCCCGAGGGAGGTGTTTAGGGCACATCCGACCGGTAGGAGGCCATGGGGAAGACCCAGGACACGTTGGGAAGACTATATATCCCGGCTGGCCTGGGAACGCCTCGGGATCCCCCGGGAGGAGCTGGACGAAGTGGCTGGGGAGAGGGAAGTCTGGGCTTCCCTGCTTAGGCTGCTGCCCCCGCGACCCGACCTCGGATAAGCGGAAGAAGATGGATGGATAGATGGGCATGTACTTGATAAAAAAACTCTTTATGGTTATTTATTAGTTCATTGTATTAAATGTAATAAAACACAATTTGATTACTAAATCAGCTTTATACTGCTGTAAATGATAGACTGGATCTTCTACCAGTTTTACTTCTATAATCCCAGTTATTCCCACTAAAAAATGCAAAAATGACACATATCCTGCTCTGCTCTTTGTCTTACAGGATCCTTCCGTGGTTCATGGACGACCAGGATGACAATCAGGATACTGAGTGTCGGGATCCAAGTCCGCCCCGGTGTCCAAGTCCCCCTTTATTTAGTCAGCCCCAAGCGTATCAGGATTCATACGATCAGCATGAGGCCAGCCGGATCCAGTCTGCGAATCGGCAGACCACGACCACTGGGAGCAACGGCGGAATATTTTGCTGCTGCGGGTCTACTCCCAAGGCCAGTGCGTAGCGCAAATCAGCGATGACAACTGTAAGTCTCAAGACACTATGGCCTACTTAACACTTTGATCACCCCAGGAAACCTTG